>NC_140968.1:90046314-90266314 GCF_056783735.1 Eptatretus burgeri
TTATCCCGATAGTACGGAACGGGTCGCTTAAGTGGCCCGTGTCCGAAGTCGACCTGCGGCGAGGTGCGATCGCCCGGTCTACCCTCCGCGTGGGTACTTAGGTAGGTCGAATTTGGCGAGCAACCCTATCCCACGCGGGGGCTGATTGGCTCGATCGCGGTGAGACCGAAAGGTCCACCCGTGACTGGTTCCCGGCGTTAGTCCGAGAGGGTCACGACTGGATTGTCCGTCCGGTGGGCGACGTGCCGCGATTCGAGTTACGTGGCCGTCGGCACGCCGGCGGGCGCGAATACCGCAACAATATATATATATATGTATACATATATATATATATATATATATATATATATGTATACATATATATATACATATATATACATATATATGTATACATATATATACATATGTATACATATATATACATATATATATATATATATGTATACATATATATATATATATGTATACATATATATACATATATATGTATACATATATATACATATATATATATGTATACATATATATATATATATATATATATATATATATATATATATATATATATATATTGGCTGCTCAAAGAGCACCCTTATTCTGGACATTTCCATCTGTCTGTCTGTCCGCGAAACTTTGGTCAAGCCTCGGGGATAAACCACTCAAACGATTCCTATGAAATTTGGTAGGTAGGACCAATATTTCTGGGAATCGTGTGCTTTCGAATATGGGACCCCGGGACCGAGCAACGGCATAGCAACGGCCCTTTAAAGTGGTCAAAAATGGAAAATAAAAAATAAAAAAATAAAAAATCGAAAAATCGAAGCTTAGAGCTGTGCGCAATCTATCTCGCTCCCTTCATGCCAATTTGGAGCCCTAACAAAAAATATTTGTAGGAGGAGATAGGTTTTGGGCGAGTACATGTCGAACATTTCAGAAACGGTTAATTGCTAATATCTCTAAGAGAAAGAGTCTGATTTTGATGAAACTTGGGTGAAATGTCTACAATGTGGCTGGCATGTACACAAAAATGAATGGTTGCTATGCACACCTCCATTGCTTAGCAACAGCTAAAATACTTTATCGTACATTGTACACTGATTGTGGATTGTACAAAAAATCAATACCTCCGAAACTGGACCTCCGAGGGACCTGTTTTTTTTGTGCCCAAGGAGAATGGCTTACAGCATCATATAAAAAAATAAAATATTTAGCGAATAGATAGATGGAATTACTAGGGCTGCCATTTGTTAGAGTCTCTTTGGAAACATTCCTGAAATTTCCAAAGGCGGGTTTCTGGGCGCAAACTAAGAGGGCTGTGATAATCATATTTATTGTGCTAAATTGATTGATACCATGTACATGAATAATCGGCAAGTCGCGTCAGCCAGCTTTCCATCTCGAGCGAGTAGCCATGTCGCCTTCCGGCTTGTTTTATTGGTTTCAACCAGGGTTCATTCAAAGTCTGTCTTCTCAAACAGTTTTCATAGGATCCGGCTGGAAATTTTTGACAATATGGCTGAATATACTGCCCACAGTCACTTGTGGCCTGATTTTTGATTTTCGCAAAATTATTTTTTTATGATTTTTCAAAAATTTCAAAGTCCCGTTGCTAGGCAACGGATGGGTCCATAGCAACGGTTCTCATTTGCACACAACTAGGTCATGGTATGAACCTACCAACCAAGTTTCATCGAAATCGCCATTGTATTAACGGAGCACTGGACCGAACAGCATACATACAGACAGACAGACAAACATATCGATGGAAATACTGATAATAAGGGTAGACTAGATTGACTACCCAATATATATATATATATATATATATGTATATATGTATATATGTATATATGTATATATGTATATATGTATATATATATATATATATATATATATATATATATATATATATATATATATATATATATATATATATATTAATATATATTATTGTAGAATTCCTGCCCGCCGGTGTGTGAACGACCGCGTCTAACCAATAGCGGTCGCTTCGCCCACCGAACGGACAATCCAGTCGTGACTTTCTGGAACAACGCCAGAAACCAGTCTCGGGTGGGTTTTTAATCCCACCACAACCTTGACTACACTCCACCCGCGCGCTTCAGGGTCCGATCGCCAAATCTTCGATTTACCTAATTATTCGCGCAGGTAGGTTACCGAGAGATTGTACCTCAACGGGACCGCTTGGAAACGAGCCACTTAAGCAGCTCGCTTCCTTTTGGGATAACAGAGTGGGGTATTATTGCGCTGTGCCGTTGGACCCGATCACTTTCCCGGCTAATTAAAAACCAGCTATATTCCGAGTTCAACATGGGGCAGTTCAATGAGGGAATGGACGCAACGAACAGGTTTACATTCACACAAGGACATTTATTATAATAAAGCACATATGCAATTAAACAAGGCAAAACACGTATGCAATTATACAAGCAACAAAAGCACGACAAAAGAACTACAACCGTCTACTTATTATGTACAGTCACTTGCACTTAACAGCAGTTCCTACTTATTAGACAGGCCCATGGACACATGTACGCACACACACACCCCCAAGAAATGGTGGCAGAGGCCTTTACTAACGAGCTCCAGCTCGGAGGACAGGTGAGCTGAAACCTGCGGCGAGGTGCGATCGCCCGGTCTACCCTCCGTGTGGGTACTTAGGTACGTCGAATTTGGCGAGCAACCCTATCCCACGCGGGGGGCCGATTGGCACGATCGTGGTGAGGCCGAAAGGCCCACCCGTGACTAGTTCCCGGCGTTAGTCCGAGAGGGTCACGACTGAATTGTCCGTCCGGTGGGCGACGTGCCGCGATTCGAGTTGCGTGGCCGCTCGCACGCCGGCGGGCGCGAATCCGCAACAATATATACATTAGCTCCGTTATATTAAGAGATAGTCATTGGTTGGGTGAATAGGTTTTTGATCTTTTGCGCAATTGGCTCGATCTCAGTTGTTCCTACTGTTCGCCATACATATCAGCATGTGACAAATGTAACCGACAGCTCATCATCTTCGACTTGGTGAAGGACTGTCAGCATATTTTGTCCGAAGTCGTTAAGGACGATTTGTTACCGCTCTCGCAGTCTTTACGAATCGGTTTCATGAAGCTTCAGTCCGTCGGACCTCCACTTGTTGAGGCAGAAATCTCCCGGGGATCAACACAATGTGCAGTCCGGAGATTAAACCATCTATTTATTACGTGTACAAATATGGCAGATTTTGAGCCCCTTTCCCCAGGTGCTCCATACACAAGTCTCGGTTACCTTCCCTCCCCTTACTCCTATTTCCCCCAAAGGCCAATAACTTTTCCCCCCAAGCATTTTAACTTTTCCCCTTTCCTTTTTTTTTTTAATCACTTTTATACCGTAATTCATTCCTCCCTCGATTCACCTGCTTTCGATTATTCCATGCAGTCCGGACAAGAAAGGTGGGGGGGGGGGTGGGGGAGAAATTGCACGTTTGTGATAAACTCATCGACTGTATCACAACTTCTCACCAAACCCACGCCTCCTTTGGACTTGTTAATTAACAACAACTCACCCACCACCTGCTATGAGAGGAGATGAGCGTGGGTTAAATATGGACTTCCATCTCATTTAGCCAAGCTTCAGAACATCCCACAAAGAGCCGAACAGATATTTCACGAGTCCGCTTGTGGGTCATAACACTGCGCAGGCAAAGACCCAGCACGTGCTGAGACCGGCGGAAGGCCGGGAACGTGCTCTGCGGTTTTCGCGGGGGAAGCAGAGGCGGTTGTGCACGAGAAGCAGGTGGCCCATAAAGCGATCGCCCTTGTGCGCCATTCCTTTCCTATTAGCCGTTTGACGTGTTCCACATGGGAGAGCAACGGAGAATTGTCTTTTTTTTTTTTAATTCGGAGCCATCTATTTATTACGTATGCATTCATGGTGGAGTCCGATTCTGACACCTCTCTCCCACTTCAATCCTTTTCCCCCAAATTTATTTGCCCTCTCTCCGCCTCCATGGATCCCGTTACCGTCTGTCTCTCTTCCCATCGTCCTCCTTTATCGATAAACGGCAGACAATATACCTGAAAAACGCTGAACAATGACATAACATGGTTCACACACGCACGAGCTTTCTTGGCCACACCAATTAAATAATTTTGTTCACAGAATATGAAGTCTCAAATCTTCGCCCAATTTTCCCACGTTTGTCGCAGTGTAAGCTCCTTTGAAACATCTCTCAAATTGTAAAACTGAACCTGCTAAGTATGATTTAGTACTTTAATTATATAATCTCATGAAAACTGCAAAACTGTGATTTATTTGGTCGACAAACAAGTATTGGATGAACGATCATTGGAGACTTTGTGTGAGGATCTTGTTTCCCACTCAGTCCTCTTGGCTCCTGCATTCAACCATCTTGGTTCCCACTCACCCCTCTTGGTTCCCAGTCACCCCTCTTGGTTCCCAGTCAGCCATCTTGGTTCCAAGTTAGCCATCTTGTTTCTGGAGCACCCCTGTCGGTACGGTTTCAGTCAGCCCGATGACCCACATCTTACTTCGGCTGGTATCTCTCAGATTACCGTCGTAACTCCTCTTAATGCCTTGGGCCTTGTCTATGCCCCAACTGATTGTTGCAGCCCACCACACATCTTGTGAAAACACCAGAATTACTGTGTAGTTTTGCAAACCTTTTGATTGATATGGACTGACAATCTATAACGAAAAAGAAAAACATCCGTCTGTGTGTCCGTCCGTCACGCGAAGGAGCAGCAAGCAGCACCTTGAGCTTTCAGGTAGCGATTCCTGCTGTCAGAGAATAATTAAAATGGAACCATTGAAAAGCTAATAAACAATTTACTTGGAACAAGATTTTGTGTCTGTTTAATCAGAAAGATGCATGTTTTAAAAGCCTGTCTTTGAGATTTTTTTTTTAAATACAAAGTCAAGACTCATGGAAGGACTGGAACACAGAACGGATTCAGGACCTAGATGCAACAGAACAAAAGGACTGAGGGACAAAATTGCAGGGTTGAGGGACAAATTAGAAGCAACAAAGATTGACAAAGCAGCACAGGAATGAGAGCTCAATGCAACGGTACCAACGGTAACATTTATTATTCTACGACAGCAAGAACCCTTTAGAAATACATGGAAAGAGCACACCAAACCATCATGGAGTAGATGGTAGTTCTCCATATGTCGGAATGGCACGGGGAAAAATGGCGGTCCATTCAAATGTGTACAAAATGATACACTTTAAATCTACTACACAGTAGAGTTTAGTCATAAGCTTTTAAATGGTTTAACTTTTATTCTCAAACGTTTTCACATCTAACAAGAAAGAGCAATCAGAGATAGCAGGACCCTTGCTCAGACTTGTTTTGTATGGTGTATTTCGTGTGGCAAATAAATGGAAAGATGTATGAAATGAAAGGTCGTTGATTGCAAATAAAATGTCTAAATGGACAAGTTGTAAAGGTCAAATGTCTGAAATGTTGTAAAGGTCATATGGTCGAAAGGTCTGAAAAGGTCTAAAGGGTCAAAATGGTATAAAGCAAGGGTCAGCAACATACGGCACGTGTGCCATGGGTGGCACACGCAGTAAAAGTCCAATTTAATGGTGAAGAAACTAAGTAAAAAAACAAAAAAACCCAATTAAAAACTATGCTTGACTGCTCTGTCAATCACGATTTAAAAAAAAAAAAAACAACAGCCTTCATTGGACAGCATAATTAGTCTAAATTTTGCTTCTCTGCAAGCTCTCTGACAGAGAAAGATAAACGATTCGATTGATTTATTTACTACATTACGTTTAGCGGGGCCAACAAATTTTGATTCGCAGGAAATCTCATGATAAGTGCCACTGCTCACGGTTTTTTTGGACAAATGTTGGTTCCAAAGAAAGCAAAAATCCAAAATGTCGGTTTGTACAAAATGCCAGTTCCGGATATGAACACCGCCCCGGCCGGTGTTCGTCTCCAGACGTGTCCGTGCGGTGTTCATCTTCAGACGTGTCCGTGCGGTGTTCATCTCCAGACGTGTCCGTGCGGTGTTCATCTCCAGACGTGTCCGGGTGGTGTTCTTCTCCAGACATGTCCGGAAGGTGTTTGTCTCCCGACGTGTCCGGACAGTGTTCGTCACCGGAAGTGTCCGGACGGTGTTCGTGTCCGGGTGGTGTTCGTCTCTGTACGTGTCCAGGTGGTGTTCGTTTCTGGATGTGTCCAGGCGGTGTTCATTTCCATACGTATCCAGGTGGTGTTTATCGTGTGACCAGTAGAAAATGTATTTCAGACATAATTATATAATCATATAATTATATGATCACTCTTATACTATTGCGAATCATTTTGATGAGACAGTACAACACAAAAGAGAGACAGAGGCTGCAGTTTTCTGACAACAACTAGGTCAGGAGGACTGTGTGAGTGAAAAGGGTGGATAGAAGAAGGATGGATGAACTAAAAGAGGAGATTTGTGTGCAGATGAGTTTGACGGTGAGATTGGTGAAATGCTGGCTGAGATGGGCTGGACACTTGGTGTGGATGGGGAAAGAGAGAATGGCAAAAAGAGCGGATATGTTGAGGGAGTAGGGTAAGAGGAAAAGAGGTGGACAGCAGTTTAGATGGGAAGATTATTTGAGGAGGCATATCTGTAAGGTAGGGGTGGTTGGAGAGTTTTGACAGTTGGCTGAGGACAAAGGGAGGAGTATCATGGTCAAGGCAGGGGCAAAGGTGTGGTGCCATTGGACCTCACCCTTATAAAGGGAAGAGAAGTATGAATCATAATTAATGCTCCACTGCATGTCTGCCTTCCCTTCCCCTCACACTTACCTCCTCCCAAATTCCTTCCCATCTCCTCCCCATAAAAAAATCTCTGGATGTTTATAAGTGTTTCAGCTGAAATGTGATAACCTCTAGAATCTCTTAACCTAAACCAAATTTCAAAATTTAAACTGTGGAATTGAACTTAGCAGCAGTTCCAACTGCTGGAAAAGTGTTCATTTGTCCAATTGCCACATTGTTTGACACTATGGACACTTCCGGTCATCTCCGTTTGGTATTTAATATGACCCAGCCAGCTGGTCCTTATCAACCATTTTGTTTGAGTGCCTGCTTGAATGCTTAATAGTGGTGTGTGGAATTGATTCCAATGTACTCAATTCCAACCATGGAATCGAAAGGAATCGAGTAGTGAATGGGAATCGACTTTGATTCCAAGTAATTCCTACTTCATAGAAAGAAGCGTTTTTTTCAGGGGAATTTTTTGTTTGTCTCTGTTGGGCATGTTCTAGTGACACATGGCCTTATAATGTATTACTTGAAAAGGAACACAACCCTGAGGCATCCCGATTACAATATGCAAGCAAAGGCAAGTCACTTGCAAGCTAAACATGCCCCAAGGGCGTGCTCCTTTTCAACGAATAGCAAGGCATTTGGAGTTGGTCGGTAAAGCGTGCTGATTGATTTGCTGATGGACCGGTGGGCAATACTGTTGTGGGCCGGGGCTCGGTGGCGAGGAGCGACTGCTAGGTGGAGCAGTAGAGTCGTCTCCACCGAGTACCCGGAATTTAGGTCGTGACTCTCGGATAAGTTCGAGAGTTCACGGGTCCCTTAGCGGACCGTGGACGCCAATATTTCGACGGCGTGGGGTATGGTTAATTGCCTAATTTCAATATACCTAAGTACCCATGTCGTCTAACTACCGGGGAAAACCACACCTTCGGCGGACCTCGGGCAGAACGGGCCGTTTACCGAGCCCAATCCGGGTGTAAACCGAGCGGGGATTACCAATATCCGTCGGTCCAAATGAACAATTACAGCAACAAGGCCTCCCTAATTCCCAATACGCACCGTGCTAAACCAATTAAAGAAACGACAGCAACGAGCTGGTACATTTAACAAGAGGATTTATTTATGAACAATAATCGGGGAGGGGAGCACACAAAGAGCAGAGTTAAAACCGAATATGCAGTCAATGTACAACGGAGAGATACTTAAGCAATGTCTACTTATCGGACTGGCGCCCCACACACACACACACACACACACACACACACACACACACACACACACACACACACACACACACACACACACACACACACACACACACACACACACACACACACACACACACACACACGAAATGGGGCCGGTTGCCTTTTATTGTGCCCTACAGCTCGGGAGGGAAGACGAGCTGAGGGAAGACCCTGGTCTTGTACCTGCCCGCCTCGTGCGGCAACATCGATCTTGTTCGGTGGAGGGACTCGAACCCACGCCGATATACCAGGCACCGAGGGACCAAGGGTTCAGCCACGGACGCCAGCCAGCTCGAATAATAACGAGGTGAGGGATCACTGCGACAAGACCAGAGCCAGCGACAAGACGAGACCAGAGCCAGCGACAAGACAAGGCCAGCCATGAGATGACCGCGCCGTCCCATCTATTTCTTCTCTGACCGGGATCGGAGGGGGGGGGGGACGGGGACGTGTCTCACATCACCGCACCCCATCATTCACCGGGGGAAATCAGCCGTCTCTCCGTAATTGGTCGGGGGGGGGGGGGGTTGCGTGTCGGGGCATCTCGATCCCCCGCCCCCCGAAGAGACTCTGCTTCTCTTGGAGCTTGCTCTGCGCCAATTGGCTCAAAGGCGGCAAACGCGCTCACACCCTTCAGATTGGCCGAAGCGTGGAGTCAGAACTTCGGTGACTAAGGGAACTCCACCCACATGCGTGTTCGGCACATCATCGTGTGGGGAATGGTCCATGGTGTTGTTGTTGTTATTTTTGTGGATATAAATTGTAGAGCGAAGAAAATAACTCGCAGCACACATACACCTAATCACCCATTAAACATTGGGATGGGACCTAACCATCCACATATACATATCGAGATAACTGAACTACGGGGACTCTGACTGTCTGTGCGTAGTCGGCTTCCAAATCCGTAACAACCCTAACAAATCGACATTTTCCGACGTTCTTTACACTTTGCTGACTTTATAACTTACTCTTTCATATTCTTCACAGCTTTTTCACCCCACACCCAAACACTACACCAAGCCAGCACACCTTCGCCACAGCCCGGCTGTCACTCGTCCATCAAATAACGGCAGAACTGCCCGCCTCACCTCAAATCACCGACCATTGTTCCCGCTCGAGCCGTGCAGTCCATTGCGTGCAGCCAAAGAACATTTGGCACCCGAGACGACTGGGATGTGAACGTAGCGGAGGTAGAAACTCGGGAAAGAGCGTGCGGGAGGTGAATCTGTACCACAAACCACTGGGTAGCCACAATACCAGCCAGGTTGTGGAAAGTACGTCAGAGCATGTAATCGACTTCTCACTACTGCTTTCTCACTGTAACACTTCTTACCCTACCACAACTCCCTCACTCCTTTCTTCAGGTGTCTGGCATCTTTGCTTAGAAGTACTAAGTGATTGCTTTAAGGAATCTGATGGTTGGTTTGTGGAATAAGTAGGCAATAAGTGGAAAATGTAGATGTTCCTGTAAGTTGTGTGAATTTATTGGCATTGCCTATCCTTGTGTTTTCCCACCAATTCCCTGTTTGAATCCAAACTGCAATTGCTCCCACCGATATCTGCTTGCTTGTAATAAATGCATGAAAAAATTAGCATCGTCTTGACTTATCCTGCTTGGGTTTCATCCGAGATAGCACTCGTGAGGGTAATTAGCCCAAGCCATGAATTCGTTTTTGAGAGACGATAGTTTGGGGCATGTAACGCTGGTTTGCTCGGCCACTTAAGATCTGTTGTGCGACCGCCTGCACGGTTCATCGACTTCAATCATCTTGCCAGTATGGTAAACCAACATTGTGCGCAAGGATCTGAACAAAGGTGAGTGTTGTAAACAGCGTCCGTGGTCTGTTCATAGAGGCGTCGGCCTTTGGAGTTGATCTGTATGCAGTGGCCTGCAAAAGTATTCACCTCCTACCAATAATGCCACATTTAGATGAATTACAAATTCTGTACAAATAATTTTCCAAATGAAGTTTTTTATTCGTAAGTTAAGAGATCAAACTAAACACTGTTATAGTTGAAGGAGGCTACATGTCAGGAATACCTGCAAAAACATGTTCAAATCAAAATTCACTGGTTGCAAAAGTATTCAACCCCATAGGTCAGTACTTGGTGGAAGCACCTTTTGCAGCAATGACTACTACGAGTCTTTTGGGGAAGGTCTCTCCCAGCTTTGCACAGTGAGATGGTGAAATCTTCACCCATTCTCCATATGAAAATTACTTTCTGTCAAGTTTGATGTGGATCATTGATGGACTGCAATCTTCAAGTCTCACCATGAATGTTAAATTGTGCTCAAGTCAAGAGTTTGACTGGGCCACTCAGGAAAAATTATTTTCTTCTTATTCAGCCACTCCAGTGTGGCTTTAGCTTTGTATCATTGTCCTGCTGAAATGTGAATCTCCTACCCAGATTCAAATTCATGGCTGACTCAAGGTTTTCATCAAGGATTCTGCTTACTTTGCACCATCCATTGTCCCTTCTATCCTGACAAGCTTGTCAGTCTCGGCTGATCAAAAGCAGCCCCTTAACATGATGCTTCTACCACCATGCTTGACAGTTGGAATGGTGTTCACTCGGTTATGTGCAGTGGTCGCCTTGCTTCAGACATAACGCTTTGAATTTAGACCAAAAAGTTCAATTTTTGTCTCATCTGACCACAAACCCTTTCTCCACATGCCTGCAGTATCATTAAGATTATTCCTCACAAACTCCATACGAGATTTTACATGCATCTTTTTCAGGATTGGTTTCTTTCTTGCCACATGTCCATTTTTGGAGGAGGCCAATGGGCCGACCACGTGCCTCGTGGTTGCAGCATCTCAAGGAGATGGGGATGGGACAGGCATCTGCCTTGGGGATGACCAGATGGAGGCTCCTGGAGTACCGGCAGAAAGTGGATGCAGTGACGCGCATAGAGCCTTGCAGATCTTTCAGTCATTGATGCATTTACAGTGACATCACAAACACGTTTCCTGCTTGCCCAGTTGCTGAGTTTGGATGGGTGACTTGATCTTGATAGAGTCTGGGTGGTATGATACATCTTCCACTTCTTAATGATGGATTTCACCGTACTCAAGGGAAAATGAGTGACTTTGAGATCTTCTTACAACCCTCTCCTGAATGGTGCTTCTCCACCACTTTATGTCTGACCTCTTTGGAAAATTCCTTGGTCTTCACCTTTTCCTTGTTTGGTTGACCAAGTAAGTAGTACCTTAAAAGTCCTTCGATAAGTGGAGTAGCTTAATTATTATGTTAAACCATCAGTATTATATACATATATATATATATATATATATATATATATACATATACATATACATATACATATACATATACATATACATATACATATACATATACATATACATATACATATACATATACATATATAATTTTACCACTTTAAGTTTGAAAAGTGAGAGAGTAAAACCTTTTCTAACCGTATGGTCATGTGTGGCTGATCTCATTGTCACACTCTCTCCAACATGGCTGAAATGCTGAAAGTTTCCTGGGTTTTGCCACCTCCATTTGGGTTCCTCTGGCCAGGGCATGTTTCACCATGAATCACAACACAAATAACAAAGCCTCCACCTACCCACCCTTCCACCCCTGCCCTCATCCCCTCACACTGGCTGGGCGTGCTCAATGAAATCGCACAGAGACCATTTGCATCCGCCTTGCAATTTCTCATCAGCTACGTCTGTTGCGAAAAAAAATTGCTTCCCTTCCAAATTCGCATCCCACGCCTCTAGCTGTTTGCTCACTATGTTGGCTTGCTACTCCCTATTTTATACATCTGGAATAAAATGAGCAATAAACGTAATTAACGTTAAATGTTTGACTGTTCAAAGTGACAACTTCCAGCGGAGTACTCCCGGAAGGTGTCCAGTTTTCGTCCAGCATCCCACATACAACCGGGTGGCAGGAGGCAAAGCCGACACAAAGTTTCAACGAACCAAAATTGCAGCTTGCTGCACGATGGATGCTCTACATAGGAGTCACATTCCTCTCAAATTACATGCTGGATCGATGAGGAAGAAGATGGAAAAAAAAATGAATGAGTAGCAAAAGATGATTTGTCCATTTTTGAGCCATGACTGGAAATCTGTGGCAAACAAATTTTGGTAAAGCACTTCCTTATCAATCGAGTTCAAATTTATGCCATTCATCTTGGTTGTGAAAAAGTTGTTTTCCAAAATTCCATAAATCCGGCGAGAGGAAAACGCACGGCATCTGGAGAAAAAATCCAGGCATGTGTCAGTGGTGGGCGAAAGGGGGGGGGGAGCGACGAGACGCTCTGCGCCACATCCGCCTTGCTTTGTCAACCATCGCACATGATGGTAATTGCTTGTGACACGGACCATGGGACCTGTCCAATGCAAGCATCGCATCATTCTTTAAAAACTCCAAAAACAAATAAAGACTCCAAAATGCAGACCAAAACTACATGACAAAATTGGAATTTCTTTTTTCAGATCGTTATTGTAATTGTTCGTTTAGTTGTCATCATCACCAGGTAAATAAATACTCGCCTCTTATTTATTGACGAAAAACAATCTTCAATCCTTCCTGGAGGAATTTGGAAAACAGCTGCTGCAGATAAGTGAGAGTTATTTGCTGCACCTGCCGTTGTGGCCTGGAGACATGACTGGGCAATGAGTTTCATTGATGCTCTTCCACCTCAATCTTCACCCCCAAACTTCCCCCCACCCAAACAATTCATGGTAGACTGTGAACATTCTGTGGCTATTAAACAAGAGATCCACGGTGGGACCAAATCGATGAACGAGCAAGCAAAAATATTGGTCGGAAATGGTTTTGCCATTAAATGTTCCTTACGAGGTGGTCCTTCATGAGGAAGAGTACTGTGGGAGGAATTGGCTGAAAGAAGAGGATCGGGGAGGAAAGGGAGCGGAAATGGCTTCCAAACATGGACTGGGGAAGTGAGAGAGTGAGTAAGAAAGTGAGGAGGTGGGGGTGGCGAAGGTTCCGTTTACACTTGGACGCGCGTTTGGTTGCAGCTCAAGGCATGCCAGGACGTGATTGTCCACAGAGAGAGGCCCCTGCTGAATCACGCGGGACAGACTTGTGAAAGTCGGGCATGGCCCTTGCACCACATTGAATTCCTCGCATGTGCTTGTGCCTGTATCTCATGAAAGGCAGGAGTAGCGGCGTCTGGATGGCAGATTAAAGTTATTCAGGGGCTCGTAGGCCTGGTTCTGTTGAAATGCCTCACACGAATTATGGAGCCAGACATGCTGGATGCTTCAAGTCTAAACCTAAACCACTGCCGTCCATTGTGGCCCAAGAGACTGGAGTGAAGTGGGGCCGATGAAGCATGCATTTGCTTGGCTATGTTAATTTATTTCTCCATCTGTTTTTGTAAAATCTTCTGCAGAAATCAAACAAAGAATGTGCAAAACTTAACAAACTAAGCAGCCATTCTGTTGGAACCGGTTCACCAGGCACGTGGGTATAATATCCCATCAGGGGCAGATCGAAAACAAATAATACACGCCATTGCTTGCTTGGACTAGAAGAGTGGTTCTCAACGTTTTTGGGTGTGCCGGTCCTTTCCGAATCCCCCAAAATTTGCAGACCACTATGTCCGACTATGATATCCGTAGTAAACGTGCAGTGGACACTGTATTAGGAATATAAATGACTGATTTGGGTAATTATAATTTAAGTTATGATGATGGTTGAGATATACATTTCAGAGGATAACTTTGATAGGACAAGCCATCCTCCCGAGGTCGGCAAAATGAGTAGAGAGCACTGCATCAGCGGCCCAGGCACGCCCCCAGGAAATGATGCAACCAGCAGCCACAGGATGCACCCGACAGCTGTGGAAAGCCAAGACTGACAAAATGCATTTTGTTTGGTATTTTTCAGATGGAATAAATGTCCATCTTAACACAGCAGAGTTGCCCGCCTCACCTTCCATGAATGATTGCTTCCGACATGCGGTGACCTGAGGTGTGACGTCATTTGGTGGTGGTGGAAAACCTATATTACACCCACACCTCCACAAATCCCACCAATGGCCTCATGGACCCCTCATGGACCCCAGCACGACAAATTTGGATTTATTTTTTTATTTTTCTCTTAATAAGAACCTATTCTGACAAGACCCTGCAACTTACTAGATACACGGATAATGTCATGTTCGTATTGTTTTGAACCATGCTGTTGTGGCATCTTAAAAAATGTTTATTCTCAAAAAAATGAGTTTGAAGTGTTTTGCTCATGCCTTAAGGCTTTTCCACATTAATATTAAAATGAATGAAACTTTAAGAATGTTCTGGAGATTTCGACAAAGTTCCAATCTGGTATGTAAAGGTTTACCAAAACCTGGGGATATGATGTCATCCAATGAGCTGGGTTACATCTGGACTTGGAGAAAATGTTCTTTCATGCTGGAACAGGACCTGCAGGACGTATTCCATTATGCTGGATCAGGACCACTGATCTCTACACTAACTGGATTTTTTTAAAGCAATTTGTCTGCTATCTCTGCTCTCCCAAAACGAATGAGTGGGACTGTTAGTAAATAAGGTGAATGTCACTTACCGATGAAATGTAATTCCTCTTCTCCTTGGATCATGACCGTCATGGTTTTTCCCAACCATAAGCAGCACATGATGGCATTTCAAACACGATAACAATGCTTTTTTCAACCTGGAAATGGAATAAAATCAAGTGGGAAAGGAGAAAAATCAAGCAGGAAGGTGGAATTCTCAGAGGGGATATGCACCTTGAAGCAAGTAAGTATTTGTATTGATGCCAATGTGATTTTCTGTGTTGTGGGAGAAGGAATATGGCAGATGGAATACTTACGGTGGCTTCAGGACCGCACTACCAATTAATGTTAGGCACCCCATCCAGTTAGCATTGCGATCAGTGATCAGGACCCTACAAGAAGTGGACTTTTCTGCTAGAACAGGACCTTCAGGAAGTGGTCTTATATACTGGAACAGGACCTGAAGGAAGTATTCTTTCAGGCTGAACCTAACCTGAAGGAAGTGGTCCTTTATTATGGAACATGACCTGAAGGAAGTGATCTTTTATGCTGGAATAGGACCTCCAAGAAGTGTTATTTTAGGCTGAGCATGACCTGAAAGATGTGCTCTTTTATGCTGGAGCAGGACCTGCAGAAAGTGGTATTTTATGCTGGAACTGCAGGAAATGTTCTTTTAGGCTGAACAGGACCTGCAGAAAGTGGTCTTTTATGCTGGAGCAGGACCTGCAGGAAGTGGTCTTTTATGCTGAACAGGACCTGAAGGAAATGGTCTTTTATGCTGGAACAGGACCTGCAGGAAGTGCATTTTATGCTGGAATAGGACCTCCAGGAAGTGTTCTTCTAGGTTGAACAGGACCTGAAGGAAATGGTCTTTTATGTTGGAGCATGACCTTCAGGAAGTGTTCTATTATACTGGAGCATGACTTCCAAAAAGTGGTTTTGCTGCTGCAGCAGGACCGGCAGGACGTCATCTTTTATGCTGGAGTTAATTTTGGAGCAACTCTTTTATGAGGCTAAACAAAAAGGATTGGTGGGCAGTTCTAGTTCAGCTCTTTCCTGGTAGCCGAAAGACCTGCACGGTCTGACAGCTCTGTGGTTGTGTTCAACTCTTTATGTGCCATCACATTTTTCATTGCCTAATATTTAGTTGGTAGCTTTTACATAGATTACATGCAAGGAAATGGCATGAGATAGCTTCAATTAACTTTTACATAAAAAGTAAGAAAAAATATTGGTCGACATGAGAAAAATTATGGGACAAATTATTAAAAAAGAGATTTTAAGACACAAGAAAAATCCACACAAGTTATGGGGTTTAACCCTGTGGTCAGTATCACGAGAACATTGGTCAAATGGAATTATAGAAAATTGAGTTAATAACTTCTACTCACCGCTAAAGGTTGATGACTTCATCCAGGTCTGAGTGGTGTCTCAAAAAGTGTTAAACTTGAGTGTGTGTGAATACAATCACGAGTTCAATAAAAAGCAAGAAAAACGATGGCGTATCACCAGTGAGCCAATTCGGCATCAAGTCCTTGAGGTAATATGATTCACTCGGATGAAGCAGGTTTCATAAAAGTCCAGTGCCCCTGGGAATAAGCTGTTCCCAAAAAGGGGTTCGATGATGGAAGTCCCGCAGTTAAAAGGAGTGAAAACCCACTGGAGATCGCGGCTCGTGGTATGAAGCTTCTTTCGTCAAGAGAAGAAATGCGTTGCTGAAGATAGTGCTGCGACTGTGGTTTAACTCCAATGACCTCAAGCAAACTCCCGTGAACTCCAGTGAATTCTAGCGAAACTACAGTGTACTCCTGTTTAACGCCAGTGAAACTCAAGTCCATGAATCATTTCCACAAGGGTGTAAAATGGTGAGCTGCCAGGCAAGAAGTAAGACAAGGGTGTGGGTTCCCTATTGAGAAAGCAAGATACTTGACCTCAACTCCCTGTCCACATAACTTAGGGTACCCAGGCCTTGATGATGGATTGGATAGCCTCAGGAAGGATGGAATATACCTGTGCATGAGAGAAAGTATAAATCATTATATCAGGTGCTTTGGAGATAGTAGCCCAATACTTTTGAGAGGGGCAGGTTGCAATAACTACCAGTTGGCATGTGCGAACACCCATATTATGCGTCATTGAGGTTGTTTCCTTGCAATGGCCATATATAAATGGGCTTTCACAAGAAAGTAGTCGGAAGAGCTAAGAAGGGCAAACGAGGAAGAAGCGGTTGAAAGAGCTCCACCCAAATCCCTCCTAATTTTCCAGTTTTTCCTCCTTGGAGTTTCCTTCTCAATGCAATTTGAAGTGGAATACAATATTTGCTGAAGCTTCGGGGACTTAAAGGAGACTTAAGGGTCTTCGGGGTTTTAAGGGTCTTTGTTATGCCTGATGTTGGCTTAATGGTTAGGATGGTGGGCTTGGCATCCTAGAGTCCTGAGTTCAAATCCCGCCTTCCCATTGAATTAATACTAGGTGGGGTTGACACAGCCCATGATCCTTCCGAGGTTGGCAAAATGAGTACCCGCTTGCTGGGATGACTAGTCCATGACTGTACCAGCTCGGTACATGATTGCACCAAAATGAGTACCAGCTCGGTACATGATTGCACCAAAATGAGTACCAGCTCGGAGTGGTGACTAGTCCATGATTGTGCTCAATAGCCCAGCAGACTGCTTCGGCAGCACCGGCGCTCTGTACAGAATACGGTCCCAATGGATGGATGGTGTAAGATGGTGAGCTGCCAGAAGTAAAAGCCCTTCATTAATCTCCTCATCATGTGAGAGAGAGGTCCTCGAGACACGTCGTCATGTTGGGCAAAATGATTGGTAGAAACTAGATTTTTTTTAAACCACGTCTACATTACTGCTATTGGTTGGACAGGTAAATGGAACAAAGTTCACGATGTAAAAGTACATTGCAGGATCATTAAACATACAAACCAATGTGACACGGACATTTTTTGCTAAAATAGAAAAAATAACACTATATATCAAATAAAAGTTTTGTAGCATCCAGCAATAACCCTTGGCAGGCTCAGGAGTGAATGGACGAGAAATATATACCTCCTCTCACATGTTTATGGTGGATAAGTTTACAGTTTGAATAATCAGAGCAGTGTTGTGCGACCTATATTTACACCCTTTATTGAATGCATCACCTCTGTTTCATTCCAATTCTCGATTACTTGTACACTATGTACCTTGTTTATAGGAGAACAAACGGCTTAATGGATCACAGAAAAAAAAAATACAGCTGGTTGGAAATAGAAAACGGATTTTGACTAATGACACCAAGGACAATATGAGCCCCTGAGAAGCAAACTGGCATATCAACATAACATGTTGGAACAAAATGGACCCAATGTTGAGGTTTCCTATTCAGCACGCATTGAAATCACAATAAACAAGAATCATTATCAGAACTCAATTTGGCCTCTGAATGTGGAAAAAATAAATCCCACTTTGCTATCTTGGGGCTCAGTTATCATTGTAGTATATATAATTTTCTTGAAAACAAAATAAAAGCGGTGGTGGCTCAGTATGTTGGTGAATGGTGGTGAGATCACTGAAATGACTTTGCAAAGGTTGTGTGTTCAAGTCTGGCTACAGGCAATGGTATCATATTTGTATTCACTGGACATTATATGGGTTTGTCTGTTACTATTCTCATCAAACTTCCTGACTCATGATGTCATGAACCCGGCTTAAAATCCCACATACCATGTGTTTGTCCATTGTCTACTAATGTCCTTGCAGTTAATGAAAAAAAAATCTTTATAAGCTTCTATAAACCGTGAAGGTCTCAAGAAAATTATCTACTTAAATACTACTGATGAATTATTTCAAAAACCTGCTGGTTCACTTACGATTTTGATGAATGGTGGGGGAGGGGGGGGGTAATATGTCTCGCCCACTCAGTCTTGTCTATATGAGGGCAACTTGTAATGGGCACTAATATTGTTTCAGATCTGGCCTTTGGGGTAAATGGGGCAGAAATTAGAATAGTTATTTCATAGTGTGTTAAACTGGGCATCCCGTCTGCTGGCATTAGTTTGTGGACTCATTAGCTTGTGAAGAAACACTTAAAAAATTCCACTATCCAGATCCGGATCTTCAGCAAAATGTAATCATGTCGTTCTTGTCACACACCCAACCTGCCCACCAAATTTCGTCTGAATCGGTCCATCCTTTTTTAAGATACCCTGTTCCACAGACAAAAATAAGTGGGGCCGTGGAATAACATGTGGATGCAAAAAGGGGATGAAGAAAGAGTATGAAGAGAGAATAAATGGAAAGGAAATAGATGTGCAGAGTTAATGACAATGGAAAAGATCATGGGTAGGAATGTATGATTACCGAGCAGGTGGTGGTGTGTTGCCAACTTGAACAGAAGGAGGGAAGCATGGGAGGGAATACATCGAGGAAGGAGGTACCATAAGTAGAAAAATAAAAAAGGTAAGAAGGTGAGCAACGAGTTTAAATTTTGTGAGTTTTTGATTCCACAGCATCCAGGAGAGACAGGTGTGAAGCAGGGGCACCAACCCATATGGGAAACACATTCCAATGAGCTATGGCCTACAAGGAGGCAGTCATGAGATTGTCATGGCAGGCTGTAAGTTCAGGTTTACCAAGGAAGGGGTGGGCACAATGGCGGAGGCCCGGTCTAACGATAGCTTGGGAGCTAGCTTTGATACATAGTCTGTCCAGGATAAGTTGCAGTTGATGGAGAGACGAAGAACTTTCAGTGACTAAACTTCTTCCAGTGGTTGATGATAGAAATGGACAGGTGGGTTCGTTTGATGATCCTTGTTGCCTGCATAAGTCCAGGAAGTCTGGCCAGGCTTGATTCACCTCTTGAATGATGTGTTTTTGGAGTAATGTTGGCTGTCTTGCAAGAGGGGAAATTAGTGAGAGCAGCACAGCAGCTAGAATTTCAGAACATGGAACAATGCCATCTGTGGGTATCTCTGAGGCAGAGTCAAGGCTGGCCAAATCTTTCTTTACCTTCTGGGGTGCAAAAATCACAGTGTTCAGGGGGTAGTGGGTATGAGGGGATAAGTTGGGGATGGAGAGGGATCTATGCTGCACTTTGCAGTATTTGCTTACAAGATCAGTCACCCGATCAAGATCAGGTTATTTAGACTTTAGTAAATCATCCAGGGGCTGGCAAGATGGCCACGAGGTATGCACACTCGCCGCTACGTTGACTAGCCTGGGTTTCAATCTCAGCTGAGCTATGAACTGCAATTAAAAAAAAAAACTCTGATGATAAACTCAGTGTTTCACAGGCAGTGTGATTAATCAATGTATGTAACATTCCTTCTCCCATCTACCAGCATCAGATGGTGGACGTTAAATATGTGAAGAGTGAAGAGTGAGCGAGCTATCACGGGCACCATGAAGAAATTCCAAATGCCTGCCCAAACTACTGCTGTGGAGCCAATGGCAAACCACCCAGTATACCCCGAGCAAAGAAACTGCTTCAGCAGCACCAATGCTCTGTAATAGAGTGAATGGTAGATACATCAGAATAAGTGGCCTCATTCCCATATTTGACGTCATTCAGGATCCTGCGATGACAACTTTCACTATCATTGTAATTGTGGAGCCTTTGCGTATTCTTCGCCATTCTACATATGGAAGATAAATAATAAAAATGCAGTCAGTTCGATTCCCAAAAAGCATTCACCTTGGACCGACGTGTGGAGATAGCAGCCAGCAACTAGCAACTTGAGCACACGCGTGCACGCCTGCAAACACACACACACACACACCCCACAACTGAGGAAGGAAGTAGGTCAGATACAACAGTTCAGGAAAGGAAACAAACCCAAAACTAAAAAAGAGAATCTAAAGAATAAAGAACAAATACAAAATCGAACACAAAGACCTCGAGTGCTTGGGTGCTGAAAACAAACTCAAAATAGGAATGACAGCAAGGAAAATAAAAAAAATAAAATAAAAAAACAAGGAGGAAGCACACAGGAGAAAACAAAACCACATGTTTGAGAGTAACCAGAAGAGATTCTACAGTGAATTAGGGAAGCAAAAGCAAAATGTCAACTCCCCCTGTAAAAGAAAAGCAAGAAAAATTCTGGAAAGGAATTTTTGAACATCGAAAGGAACATATTGTTGCGGTTCTGCAAAACTGCATGCATCTATGGCAGTGGCACCCAACATACAGTGATCCCCAGGTAGTTATTTATTTAGTCTTCATGCAGTCAGACCTTCCTCTCATATCCAATGGGTTAATGGGATGAAATGCGTTGCGTGGGTTTAATAGCTCGGTCTAATTATATCTATCTTTTGATTTCCATCCAACCCTCTCCTTTTAGCTATGGTACAAATCAAATCAGGCAAACAAACAAACACACACAATATGAATAACAAGCACCCGCACAGCCTCCCGTGAAAGAAACACAATAGATACTGTACAGCACGCGCATGGTGCGCCATTTCATTCAAATCTGTGCGCCAATATCCAACAGCACCTCACCTTGCTCACCCCTCGCTTACCACCTCGACCACCAACACCTCCGGCACATGGGAAAAATATTCCTGTGCCTCCATGTACCTCTGTATTGATACAATTCACCACTAAACAATCGTGCTGCATGGCTCAAGGTAACTCAGACCACGTGATGCAGGGACAAGCAACGGACCTTAGCAGTACCAACCGCATCTCACCGAGGGTGCCCCAAATGGGCACGTGGAATTGAGACGACCCTCGCTCAGTCACCAGAACATGGCAGGATAGGGGGCGGGGGGGGGGATCGCGGGAAGAGTGGTCCGGGAGTTCAGTATGGAGCTTAAGGCTGTGTTGTGCCCGATGTGCGAATGAGATCGCTTCTGGCCCCAGGAGCCTGGCATGGCGTGGCTAGGACAGCTGTGGCCCAATAGAGAAGCAGGATTCGGGTCGTCACCCCACCCTTCGCCCGAGGCTTATAAAAGGCGGATCGTGGAGCCACCCGCCCTCAATTTTTCGCCTGTCTGCCTCACCCTCTTCTTCACTGCTTCTCGTTGTTTGCCCATCGCTGGATCTAAACTCATGGTTGTTGTGCAACAGACGTTCTTCTGGGATTAGTGCGGAGCTCACGTTTTTCACGAACCCCCACAAAGTGACTGAGCATGACATAACGCGCCAACTCCTGAGGTGGGAATGCTCAAGCGGAGCGTCCCACGGAGGTACACGCTACACTCACAGACCTATACACTAGGCTAGGGATCTTTTGCCTCACGCATCTTCTCTCCTCTCTCTCTTTCCACTCCTCTATCTCGTCCCCTTTGGACGCACAAAAGAGCATCCCACTGATTCGCAATCAATTTCCTCTGGCACGACACCGCACCCACCCATATTGCACACCACACCTTAGACACCAGTATTTCTCCCTCCTACCTCCCCCAAAGCATACTGGGTTGCGTTGGTCAGCCGATGCAGCGCGGGAAGCGACCACTGGAAATGGCAGACCTCCAAACGCACTGAGATACACCATACTTCATATTATATAATCGATAAATGTACATGGTATTCTGTATATATTGTGTGCTGATGCCAACTCCATAAAAATAGGTTATCTTGTGGTACCTTTAACTCTTGCACACACTCATGTGAACACACACATTGACTTGTACACTCACACTCAAATGGAAACCCTTGCACACACTCACGTAGAACATAAACCCAAATACATATATATATATATATATATATATATATATATATATATATATATATATATATATATATATATATCCTTACAAGATGTGTAAAAGTTTAAATAGATATCTTGCACTCAATCCCATTGTTTATATTCAATGTTAAGCAACTCAGTTCAATGTCCCAATTGGAATTGCAATGTGTATGGAGGAGGTGGGGGGGGGTTGGATTTGATTTGGAATGATGGGGAAAAAGATGATAAAAGGGGTCGGGGCATCAGGCAAGTGGTGGGAATTATTTTTGTACACAAACCATTCCAGTGGCTCAGAAACAAAGTAATGGCAAAGGCTGTAATAAAATTCATTTTCATTGGTGCAACTTTGTGTTATCCTTATACATTTAGAGTAACCACATGTTTGTGTTGCCTTTCCTACATTCTTCTAATTTAGTGGGGATGTAAGGCGTTGTACGGTCGATCACGTGCTCTGCTAACTCACCCTGAGCCAATTTTTTTGTGCCAAGCTTCCAAAGCAAGCCTCCTCTGTTTCTGAGCTTCTCCTGCTTCTGCAAAGGCAGAACTTCTGTCTATTAGCTCAGAACATTGCTTTTAGAATTCATGTTCAAACTGAGTATAGCCCTCTACAGTAGATCCGTTGGCATGGGAGTTCGAGCTAAAGGGAAACGATTGTGCGTCAACTCTTTTAATAACCTACATTTACACATTGGTTAAGAATAGTAATCGCAATAATATCTTGTGTCTATTCCATTTCCAATGGTTGCTGTTGGTCGCTTTAGAGCAGTGGTTCCCAAACTTTTCTGTCCATGACCCAAAATTTGAAATCACATTTGCCTCGCAACCCAAATGATACTGGTACCTAGTGTACCTATGATAAAAATTGTCATAGAAAATGCTTTTGACATGAAACCCCCCCTCAAAAACAGATTTTGAGGGGGGGTGTTTCAAGTTTGGGTCACGACCCTGGGTTTGGGAACCCCTGCTTTAGAGTGTCAAGATGGCAAAATTGCCAAATGTTTGCCTTTCAGCTGCCTGATCTGAAATTTATTTATCCAGAAGAATCGAAGCTCACTAAAGTGGTGGTTCGTTTGACATAGGCTAACTAACAGGAGGTTCGATGGAAACTTGCTGTTTATATTTTCTGAGTTTTTATCTGATTACGTTTGTGAATTTAATTTGTTCGTTGCATAATTTTGGGGGCATAACTATGTCGTCGATGCAGTGCCCCCATGGATGACAGCACAAATTTGGAATTGGTCCAGCATTCCAGTACAGAATGGCCGACTCATTTTTTTTAAGACATAAAAGTGACGTGTAATCCTTTACCTGCAGAAACAAGTGCGAGCAGATGACAGTTGACTTTTTTAAACCCGGTATATACAAGACGGGTGAGTCAAAAATTATCCGCAATACATTTTTATTTAAATATTAAGACCACAATTGAGCATGTACAAGAGCATCACGTTTCCACATAGTCCCCCTGCTTTTCAACATACTTATTCCATCGGTTCACAAGTTTCTGTATGCCAACAGAAAAAAACCGTTTTTGGCCGAGTGATGAGCCACACATGCACCGCTTCTTTCACGTGTTGGTCACTGGCAAAGTGGTGGCCTCTTAAAGCATCTCTGAGTGGACCAAACAGGTGAAGTCCGAAGGGGCCAGGTCAGGACTGTATGGAGGATGTTCCAACACCACAAAGTTCAATTGTCGGAGGGTTTCCACAGTATGGATGGCAGTGTGTGGACGGGCATCGTCATGCAACAATGCAACATCTTTTGACAGTAGCCCTCAGTGTTTCCATCAAATAGCTGGTTTGAGCTGGTCCTGGAGCATTTCACAATAATGGCCACTGTTTGGGTCTTGTGAGTCCCAGAGAAGTGTGAACATCACTTTTCAAGCCAATGGTTGACTTTTGAACTTCTTTTTGATTGGTGATGTTGGATGTTTCCACTCCATGCTCTGGTGTTTGCTCTCTGGCTCATAATGGTGGAGCCACATCTTGTCTCCAGTGACAACGCGTCTCCAAAAAAAAACAAAGAAAACCATTCCCTTAATGACGAAAGCGGTTAATAAAGCTCTGGCAGATTGTCACACGGTTGTGCTTGTGCTCTCCTGTGAGTTGTTTTGGAATCCGTCTTGTAGAAACTTTATGAAAGCCAATTCAGTTGTTGATTTAATATGTACAACCATGACTGATGTTCAGATGTTGTGCCACTTTGTCAATAGTTGACCGTTGGTTATCCAGAATCGTGGTGTGGATTTGTTCAATGTTTTGTTCTGTTGTGGATGTAGATGGGTGTCCAGATCGTTCATCAAGAGTGAAACTTGTGCGACCGGTTTTGAATATGGAAATCCAATCATACACAATCTGCTGCGGTAAAGCACTGTTCCCATATTGTGCTGAAAGACTGATGGATTTCTGCCCCTAGTACACCTTCAGCCCAAAAAAAATCATGTCCCTGCACGCTGCTCTTCTTTGATGCAAATGGACAGCGGAGCGGTCTTGTTAACTACCTTACGATGACACAACTCCTGACTGCTCAAGGTTGAAACTGTTTCACAATGGCGCAGACAGTTCATGCGTGTACCTACAAGTACAACAAGCAATGTAGTCAACACAACAGTTTTCACAAAAAAAGAGCAATCAGAGATTGCAGACCCATGCCAGGCCTTCTTTTGAGTGGTGTATTTTTATAGGTTTAAGGTTAAATCCAATATGGCTGCCAAACCATATGACGTATGACATCAACCGTGTGAACCTTTTATTCCTCATGGACAGGAAGTCATATGTGTAAAGTTTCGTCTCGGTCTGTTCAGTCATTTCAGAGAAGAAGATTTTTGAAGGTTTCTCTAAAACACAACATGGCTGCCGAATCACGTGACCGAGTGGACCATTTCATCCCGAGATGACCCTCAAACATTTTCATACTGATAGGATGTGGCATTCTACATATGCAATTATGACATCATAACGAAGCCACCCATGACGTCTTGAAAAAAAAAATCACACTCATTCCGCATGAAGAGTACTTGCCATGTGCCATGTTTCAATTTTGTCCTTGGTGCGGTTTCAGAGATAGAGGTCCAAAGTTTTCCATTTTTCCAATATGGCTGCCACACCCCATGACCTATGATGTCATAATTATCGCTAAAATATTCTACATGAGTAGTCGCACCAACGGTGAAAATTTAATTCAATCCGACAAGCGGTTGCGGAGAAAAACACGAAAGTTCTGTGCGGACAAACAGACAAACGGACCCAAATGCAATACCGTCTCCTTTGGCGAGGATAATAAACGACTGTGGATACTTTTCGACTCACTCTCGTATGCAACAACTTTCCACATTGTCAAAATGAGCCGCAAGCAAGCTCATTGCCATTTCTAAACCCAACCTGAGCGGTTCAATCGCAAAAACATTGGCACGTGACAAATGCAGGGAACTCCAAAGCTGTGGAACCATTCATCAGCCAGACTGGTTTAATTGCTAGTTTTGGTGCGTCATCAACAACGGTGATGAATAAAACACTGAAGATAGAAGTTGCGAGCACCTTACTACATGAAATGCCAGAAGCAAGACAGCCTCTGTCATTATTAATCTTCTCGGCTGAATTATATTTCTCACCTGCAATTAGCAAAGAGTAATCAATCATCTCTCACCAAATCAACTGCTCCCACCTGCAGCAAAAACTATATATTTATAATGACAATTGCCCAACTCGTCAAAAAGAGCCACAATTAATGTTTGTCACCATTTTCTTTACATTTTGCCAATAGTGGCAAGAAAGTAAAAGTGTGAACATTATGAGCCAATATATGACATAAAGAGCCACTGAGAGCTTGTCCATGACACATTAGTAGCTTGCAGCGTGCCCTATGGACGCCACCATTGCCGAGCAACAGGACTTTGAAAAAACCTAAAAAAAATAATTTTTTTCGAAAATCAAAAATCAGCTTCCGTGCTTTTATGCGCACTATAATAAACCTCTGTCAAAAAATGTGAGCCCGATCCGTCAAAAATTGTATGACTGGTATGCAATTACGTAGCCACCACCCATGTCGCCTTCCGGCTTGTCTGTTTGTTTGTATGTAATGGACAGCTCTCGAGGCCAGAGGAGTCAACCGATTTTGATGAAACTTGACTGGTAGATTCATACCAGGATCTAGTTGTATGTTTTTGAGCACCGTTGCTGGGGACGCCACCGTAGCCTCGCAACGGGACTTTGAAATTTTGGAAAAAAATCCGAAAAATATTTTTTTTTGGAAAATCAAAAATCGGCTTCCATGCTTTTATGCGCACTATCATCAACCTCTTTGTCAAAAAATTTCAGCCCAATCCGTCAAAAACTGTATGACTAGTATGCAATTATATAGTGACCACCCATGTCGCCTTCCGGCTAGTCTGTCTGTTTGTGACTCTCTCCAGAGCATAGCTCCGTGACGTTTGATGCGATCTTGATGAAACTTGGACACAAGCTAGATATCACGGTCTAGTTGTGTCTTTTTGTATGAGGGGCATCCCACACCCCTTGTGGGTGGAGCCACGCCCACTTGAACTTTTATTTATTTTATTTTTTTCTCGATTTTTTTTCTCGCAATTTCATTTCCTAGAAGCTGTGCATAATGTCCATAATTACAACATATAAAAAATCCGATTTGATTTGGTCAATTTTGACAGAAGAGATAGGTTTTTACGGTAGGGCTTCCTCAAAAGCTTCCACTAACTCAATTGTACCTATCGTGGCATTGTTCAATAATGCCCACGAACCATCGTCACCTCCCGGCTAGTCTTCTTTACATTTTGCTAATATTGGTAATAAAGCAAACATATCAACACCAGCAGCCAGAGAAGTCCTTCCAAAGAGCCAATAGACGCAGCGGATACCGCAAGGTGCACTTAACAGGAGCTTGTCACCAATGACAGGTTAGTCGCTCACACGCCTTTCCTTACAAGCTTTTTCTCATCCCTATTCACAAGTCACTCGACACGCCAATATTTGATAGTGGCTTTTGTTCAACATAACCGACACTATTGAGTGAAGTGGATTTCATTTGTTTGCCTGAACAGCCGAGACGACGTCGAATGAACCTCCTCTACTTTTTGCATTTGACACCATCAAATAAATCCCTCCTTCCTCATCAACAGCTGGAAAGATGATGCAAAGATTAATCATCAATTGGACTTAATTTACAACACGGAATTTTAAATGTGAGTGAGATTTACTTCGGCATCGTTTAAACACAATCATTATCAAGCAGCACAGTGCAAAGAATTATCACCACATACTTCATGAACAAAACACCCCATCTTGCATGTATACCTGTGCAGTGTGGCCTGTTCAATGTTTCCCTCAGTAAAGATTTGTCACTTGCAAGACTCACCATTACCAGTGTTGCTATGTGCCTTGATCCTTGGCTGAACATCTTGTGCAGTGTGGGCAGTATTGCTATTTTGTGCAAATCTACATTCCATAGTTTTGGCTGTACTACCTCAAAACTGTCTAAATGAAAAGAGATGAAACTTAATGTTCCTCATTAAAGAAAAGACGAATTTTTGTTTTTGAAAGATAACGAGAATAGCATTCCGTAGAGCGCATACCTCCACCAGGCTGAACAGTTTACGTTTTTTTAACCCACTGATGGTCCGGATCGAGATCCGGACCTGAACCAAAATTGAATCGGCTTGTTCTTATCACATAACAAACTCATCCACCAAGCTTTGCCATAACTCGTCCATAATTTTTTGAAATAGCATGCGATACAATACATCATTTTTGGCTCCATATCTCTCAATGGTGAAGAACAACTTTTAAAAATTAAAAAAATTCTCACCAAAATCCAATCAATTCGTCCTTGTCAAACACCCAACTTGTCCACCAAGTTTTGCCCAAATCCGTCCATGATTTTTGAGATAATCGTTAATCGCCCTATATCTCAATGGTGAAAAATCATTTAAAAAATTCCAGTATCTGGATCCGGATCTGAACCGTCACAAAAATATTATCAATTCTTCCTTGTCACACACACAACTTGAACACCAAGTTTCGTCCGAATCCGTCCTAAAGTTTTTGAGATATCCTGCTCACAGACAGACAGACAAATAGATAGACAGGGGTGAAAACATAACCTCCGTCCCCCTTTGGTGGCGGAGGTAATAACAGAAAATCATTCAAACGTGATTTTAATTTTTGCAGAACTTTGGAATATCTTGTCTGATTGGATTATTCTTCTCATTACTGGTCAAGGTAACATATTGTGAGGATTTTCGGAGACCCCGGGGAGACAAGTACCAACACATACGGAATCCCTCATGTAGTTACAGTATATCTGTCGTAATTTTGTTTCGCTGAACTACCTCTCTCCTCATATAAGTGGAAAGGGAAAGGCATTGTGTTCATGTCGAAAATTTAAACTACTTTGTGATTATCTTGTGTATCGAAATCCTCTCTATCTTCCTCTCTCCCAATCTCTCTCCGCACCTCTGCAGCGCATCCATACATGCTGGGAACACTCAACATTACAACCAACACCACAAAACCAACATTATAAAACCACCATTACAAATCCAATCAACCAACAACATCATAAAGTTGCGCAGATCCATGCAGAAACTACAAATCAAATCAACCAAAAACATCATAATGCAGTGCGGACCCCCCCCTCCCCCCGTGACGACGTTTACAACTGATGTGCTGCTTTGGTCGCCGGCAGCACTGTGGGAGCTGGACTCCTCACCCAATGAGCATCGCATGGCTACAAGATGGACCAATAAGGAGGCAGCCATCCTAGAAGCTTAAACTGCATTCACAAGTACAGCTCTGTGCTGCTCGGTGCTGAAACTACACACCTCCCAGGTGTCAAACAAGTCGGTAAATGCAATAGCTGAGACTGAGAGTTTTCCCATTTGGGGAATTCATGAGCCAAGACTGAACCTGTGAGGACAAACGGACTGGTGAATGCGGTGCAGCAGAGAGTTGACAAGTTAACCAAGGAGCGGAGTTTCCCTGCACGTGCCGACCATACCACCTGAATTTACACTATCCATCCTTGCTTTCCTGACAATTCATTCATTTTAGTGTAGTAGATAGTAGAAAAATCGTGCAAATTATGAAACAAGCATCACATTTGGCATTTCTGATCTGCAGGGCTTTCTAATCAAATCTGCCTGATTGGCCATTTGAAAAAAAATTTGGATTTTCAAATGGCCAATCAGGCATATTTGATTAGAATCCCCTGGAGAACAAATGTGCCAAATTTGATGCTTGTATCATCATTTGCATGATTCCTCTCAAAAATTGCTGTTATCTGCCCCACTATTTTGAATGCAAAAGAGTATTCAGTGACAAGCCCTCGTCCTTTTTCTGGCTTGGTTACTGAATCAAATTTTACGCCTTCCTCTGAAGCACAACAAGCATTCACCTGCACCTCTCCCTACACTGCACACTGCATCCTCCTCTTTGCCTTGTATATACGTGCCTTTTTGCTAATCCTTATAAAATACTTTCCAAACTGCTCGATCATCTCTTTCCATTCGTTAGATGTAGTGTGTAATTAGTGACAGGGAGTTCAGCCCTGCCATTGAGTTTTGGTTGGACATTAACCAACATTCCACAAACAGTATCGCTTGGCTGTTTTGATTGACAGCAGTGTTGCAATGGGAAGCACGGTCCTAATCTGGGGTGATTAATTTGCCGGGAAGGTAAAGCGGAATTTGGATGCTGGACCCTAAATTGTCTCAGATGGCATCTACGGTTGCTTAGCAACCCGTTTATCGGCTTCAGGGTGGGTCCAATAACTAACTCCCCTCTCAACCCTGCACTCCACGAACCCATAACACTACAATTACGTGTTTATGTGAAATGTGAAGACATGTTTGAAACATGACAGAACGATGATTGAGCACCTACCATTTTAACTCAACTTTGTTCTTACAAGTCCAAGAGAGGAGAATTTGATTAAAATCTATACTGTATAATACAAGGGGCATTCAAAAGTTCTGAGAAAATTATGTTCACAAGAGTACAAGAAAAGCTAACTCTCCAGTTTGAAGTCATTATCACCTTAAACTGCATCTCAAAATATTGTCTGTTGTCTTTTGTGAAGAGGAGGTGAGTTGTCGTTGGCACCCTTGAAAAATAAAAAAAAACTTTCTGCCATGTCTAGAATTGGGATGGCAAAGGCAAGATATCAAGCATAATGAGAGACAGAGAGAGAGACAGAGACAGAGAGAGACAGAGACAGAGACAGAGACAGAGAGAGAGAGAGAGAGAGAGAGACAATCAGCAGGATCTCCTTGACATCTCAGAAAATTGAGGCGATATTCATGCTGAGTGAGTGTTGTGCAGAAATGTATTTGGTGGCAATGATCCCTTGTGCTTCCATTGCATGGATTATAATTTGGTTTCAGGATTCCAGTGATGAAACCACATTCATCATAAGTTACCAGGCTAGTGATAAAGTCAGTTGGATCTACAATGAACTGTTCGAGAAACTTGCAACGTGATGCCAGTGAATGCCATCAATGGTGAGTACTGAGGTTTTAGAGAACCCATTATGTTGAGATTATCAGAGAACCCATTACGCTGAGATCTCAATCGTTATACAAAGCAAGGGAAACAGCCAATGGATGAATGGTTCACAGAAGACAACACTTTTGGAATCCCCAAATTTGAAGAAAACAATCAAACCAACAAATATAGACCAATAACATGGCTACCAACAACATACAAACTTTTAACAGGTATAATTACCGATGCAGTTTATGACCACCTCACTCAACAAGGAACTTTAGAGGCAGAGCAGAAAGGATGTAAAAGGGGATGTTATGGGAAAATATAACACTTATTGTTCAACAAAACCACTCAAAAACTGCAAGCTCTGACAAACCAACTTATCCACAGCCTCGATAGATTACAAAAAGCCTGTGATAGTGTCCGACATTCATGGATTATAAAATGCATTTAAGTATACAGAACTGACCCCCAGATAGTCACACTAATTGAGAAAGCAATGACACTTTTGAACCCAATTCTAATGCTACCTCACTTGGAAGGTCAGGTATGGGAGCATGCTCTGGAGTAGCACGTCGCTGCGTCCACTTTCCACCAGTACTCCGGTACCCTCCGCTCCAACTGCAGTACACTGAGGGACGGGCTTGGAGGAACGCAATGCGTGAATTCCCCTGTAAACAGGACGAGAATCACCTGAGCACAGGTGATGCTCCAACCCCCCCCCCCCCAACAGATTTCTCACACATCGGACTCCTTGTTCACCCTCAGCGCACTGAACATAACAGCTTCGTTGAGGCAGAGGCATTTCGATTGTGGCTCAGCCATGCGGCTTGGTGCGCTTTGTCGACTACCTCAGCTTGGTGCACTTTGTCCCTCCTACCGAGGACAGCACCCTTTTGCCTACTTGCTCTCGCAATGCGACTCTCTCCCACCATGGACAGATGGCACCAAGCTCCGGTGGGACTACGTGTGGGGATGGCAACTGGTGGCACCGGCGTGCCATTTCCATTTCCAGAGGAGCAACTAGGGGTGTTCCCGGGTGGGATTGGGTGTACCTGGGATACCCCAGAAGTCACATGGTCTATATCATCACCGCTTCAGGGATGGAGGGGAAAACGGAGCATGGATAAGGAGACGGCTTGGTCCATGAGTCGTGGTTCCTTGTTGGGGTGAAGATGGATGCTTCGGGACCGGCCAAGGATCCGGTTCAGTCTTATAGACTCGCGAGTGGAGATGGCGACAGACCATGTACACATGCACACACACACACACGCATCCATGGGTCGATGGATCCATCCATCAATATATATATATATATATATATATATATATATATATATATATATATATATATATATATATATATATATATATATATATTGCTGCGAATTCACGCCCGACGGCGTGCGATCGGCCACGTGACTCGAATCGCGACACGTCGCCTAGCGGACGGACAATTCTGTCGTGACCCTCTCGGACTAACGCCGGGAGCTAGTCACGGGTGGGCCTTTCGGCCTCACCACGATCGTGCCAATCGGCCACCCGCGTGGGATAGGGTTGTTCGCCAAACTTGACCTACCTAAGTACCCACACGGATGGTAGACCGGGCGATCGCACCTCGCCGCAGGTCGACTCCGGACACGGGCCACTTAAGCGGTCCGTTCCGTGTTATCGGGATAACCGAGCGGCGTTATCGTCGGCCTCGACGGTTCCGATTAATTATCGGGCGTATTAAGCCCACGACGAACCCATTACGTGAAGCAAGATGGAGATTCAAACGAAGGAAAGGACGCAGCGAAACGGGGAACAATTCAACATGCAAGCACTTTATTCAAACAGACACAGGCACAAAGCACACGTATCGTCAAACAGAATCAGAAATGCACAAATATCAATTTAAGAAAAACAATAAAGCAACGACGACGCAGAGCTACAACCGACTAAGACCGACACACGGCAACATTTAAACAGTTTAACTTCACAAGACACGGCGCCACAAGTTCCATACAAAAAAAACCCCGAAAAGAAATGGTGACTTCCCTTTTTGGGCCGTCGAGTCCCTCTCCCAAGTCCGTCGACGTGGTCCCGCCTGGCCGCGACTCCATGCCCTGGCGTGGTAGGCGAGTCCTCTCCTGCGTGCCTCGCGCCTGCATGTGTTGGCCACTCGACGCCATGGACCAAGTGTCCGACGCTATCCCAGCGCGGATAGAGGGGGGGGGGGGAAACGTGGATGCCCGAAGTCGGGAGAGGGGAATGGCGGACGCTCCTTCCCGCCAGCGGGGTCTTGCAACTGCCCCACCAAAGACCCGGCCAGCGGCCACCAGGACGAGTGAGCCGGAAGACGAGAGCAACCACGAAGCCAGAATATCCACCGAGCAAGAGCATCCACAAAAACTGCTTCCCCCGTCTCCGACTTTTATATCCTCGGAGCTCCGCCCTGTTGCTCCGCCCCGTTCTTTGCTCCACCCCCCTTCGAGAAAGGTCTCGAAGAGGGATGTTCCTCCTCCCTGGCCGCGTCACACCGCGCATCCACCAATCGAGCGCCAGCTGCCCTCCCCTCGCTTCTCTCCCCTCACACCAAGTGTGGAGAAGAATGGCGCGAAAAGCCCACCGAGCATCCTCGTTGGTTTTTATTTGAAATAAAAGATAGAGAAAGAAAAACGACTGACTCAAAGCATCGCAGCCCGAATGAATCACATTTATTCCCTCTAAACAACGGGTTTGGGGCTAACTACACATGTACTTAAGAGATATCTCACCTACGGGACCTGGATGGTGGTTTGCGAATTTCTACAGCCGTAACAATATATATATATATATATATATATATATATATATATATATATATATATATATATATATATATATATATATATATATATATATATATATATATATATATACGCGATTGTGATTGTGCAATATACCTGCACTTGGATCATGGTTGCACACATATTACACACAACATATTGTTACGGTAGTCGTGGGGTTGGCCGCGAGCCGACCGCTCTGACGGAGCCGCAAGTTGAGTCGGCCCGACCGATCGCCCGGAATATAGATCGTCGCCCAGATAAGTCGAAGCCGACGGGTCCTTATGCAAGAACCGTGAAGGGCCAATTTTGCTACCATGTGGTACAGGATTATTTAACAATTCTTCTTGAGACCACGTGGCAATCTACCGAGCCTCCACACCCTCGACGGAACTTCTTACAAAACAAGCTGCCGAGCCTGTCCCGTGCGCGATTCCGAGCGGCTTATCGCCGAGAACCGTCGGTCCGAATGGCCCCTTACGGGGACCCTTCAGTCCAGCGGATCCTCTCCCGCTTCGGACCACGGGCTGGTGAGAGAAAAAAAAAAAATCGAGCCTGCGTCGCTTTCCAAGTAGAGCCAGCCGAACCACAATGAGGCCACGAAGCAGAACACAACCCGAACCAACTCCGATGAACAGGCCCCCAACAAGACCCAAGCAATGGTGGCTCGGTGGTGGTGGTGGTGGTGGTGGTGGTGGTGGTGGTGGTGGTGGTGGTGGTGGTGGTGGTCTTCTTACAAAACCTTAAAGAATCGGCTCTTTTATATGCAGGATCCGGATCTCCTTAAATACTAAACACTTGTACACATCCTCGCATTGAGGGTGCCTTTTGAGAGCGTCGATCGTGAACTTTTAAATATATTCAAACATTTGCTTTAAAGTTTCGAAAAGTTCACGCTACTATTTAAAGATTATTCCATTTAATGCATTGTAATTTCGTAAATACGCAATTTTCTCGTCATGAGTGATGATCGTCCATGACAGGTCTCGCTATTGGCTCCGTCAAGGCACGTGACGAAATATCGGAAGTTGTTGTTTTTTTTTGAGTTTTTCTTCTTCTTCTTCTCGTTCTTCTTCTTCTGTTGAAGACAAAACCTTTAGGACGTGGCTCTTGGACACATTTGTCCTTGTTATTCCTATCGGCCCCCTCCCCCGCTCCCGGCGTGACTCATGCCCTCGTGCTCCATCCCCCGCACAACCGCGGGTGGGAGGAAGTTGTTTACGTCATTGCATCATGGGACGGGAGGGTTCTTCTTCCTCCTTGCAGAGGAGGGGAAGGGTCGTTCTTCTTTGTGTTCTGATCGAACCCTAACTATTAAAATGAATCACAGCACATTTAATCGATTTTTACCTATTAAACAATGGAAGGCGAGCTATCTATGGAACATGCACTTACCGAGATAACTGAGCTGAAGGAACCTGAATGAAGGCGATAATGGTTTCCAGATTCGCAACAATATTATATATGCACACATATTGATATGTGATTATGCACGTATTATACGTGACAAATTATACATTCTAGAAGCAGCGGCCAGGGGGTTTATGTTATCCGAATTAAAAAGTGAAATTCAAAGTACCTCTTGCTGCACTGTAAAACATGGGGACAGGAACACTGTACTGTGAAAGCTGAGACTTGTAATACCCTCTCCCACCTGGAGTGGCGCTACACAATACACATTTACAAAGATAATTTGCATTGTCCCCCCGCCCCTCCCCCACTAACATGATTCATTTTAAATATCATCACTTTAAACTTACCCTGTGCATTCACAAGCCCCAAATACAACCTTCCTGTCGCTGCTGGTAAACGGTCCGTTCCGCCCGAGGTTCGTCTAGGGTGTAGTTTTCCCCGGTAGTTGGATGACGTGGGTATTTAGTTAGGTACATTGAAATTAGGCAATTAACCCTACCCCACGCCGTCGAAATATTGGCGACCATGGTCTGCTAAGGGACCCGTGAACTCTCGAACTTATCCTTGAGTCATGACCTAAATTCCGGGTGTTCGGTGGGAGACGACTCTACTGCTCCACCGAGTGGTCGTTTATCGCCGCTGAACCCCGGCCCACAACAGTATATTGAAAGATTGTCCAAAAAGGGGAAATGTGGTGTAAAATAAAAGATTGTACAAAAAGGGGAAATGTGGTGTAAAATTTCAGCAAGTGAGTCACCACCCAATGCACCTCATGATAGCGCAGGGCCAAACTCAGGTGTGTGCGCCCTGAACTTTGTTCATGTGGATCGATATATTCAGTGACAGTGCGAATATTGTAGAGCATTCGTCAAGTAGCTTAAGTACTCAAGCAAACACTCCAATGAAATGGTTGATAAGGAACGGCTGGCTTTGCAAGTGATTAGCGATCACCGAATGGTCATATAAACACCATGCACCCAGAGATGCTCGGAGTGTTAGGCAATGCCTGAATTGGACAAATGAACACATTTTTTTTTAGCAGTGAGAACTACTGATGAAGTCAATAAAGAAGTTAAAACTTTGAAAGTCGGCTCAGATAAAGAGATTCTCCAGGTTATGGCATGTGCGGAAATGAAATAAAGCCATGAACACTGCCGTCTACAGGCGTTTATAAGCATTGCAATGTACCCAGCGATATGTTAGGATGGTGATCAGGCATTTGATGAGATGAGTGAGGAAAGTGAAAAAAAAATTGTTAATGAGAATCCATTGTGGCCTGTTCCAAGTCAAGGCATTGTTGAGCAGGCCAAAAAAAAGGCAAATTAAGATCCCAGCGAAGGACAGCGAGGTTATCAAGAATGCGTCTGATAAAGGATACATTTAAATAAGGCCATTAATTATCTTCAAAAGGGGTGTTTTAATGAACGCAAACACCCAATTTTCACTTTTTTACTCTGTTGAAGCTCCCTAAGTATACGTGCAAAGTTTCAGGCTGCTAGGTTTCATGGTTTTGGAGTTATGGAGGACACACACACACACACACACACACACACACACACACACACACACACACACACACACACACACACACACACACACACACACACACACACACACACACACACACTGACTGACACACTGACATTTGTTATTATAGATGATGAGGCCACACATTCTCCATCAACATCCACCATGCATTCTTGGATTTATTTGGAGCTGGAACATATTTTTCGTAGAAATCTCATATCTCACTCATTAATTTTAAGAATATCCATAATTGTATGATGTTTCAAAGTTCTGGATTTAACTTCGAAACAAACGATCTCATCAATTAAAGCCTGGTGTTGTTTGAATGGATAAGGTGGCTGGCTTAAGATCTCAGGGTCGATTTCAAGCCGCTGTGTAACCGTTGAATTAACACCAGGTTGGTTGACTCAGCCTGTCATCCTTCTGAGGTCAGCAAAATGAGTACCAGCATATTGGTAACATGGGGCACTGCATCAGCAGCACAAGCGCACTCTCAAAAAAAATGATGTAGCCAAGCAGCCACAGGCTGCCTACGAATAAATAAATAAATAATCAGATCAATTACTCGAACATACAAACGTACATACACACATACATACACATATTGTTGCGAATTCGCGCCCGCTGGCGTGCGATCGGCCGCTCGACTCGAATGGCGGCCGCCTCGCCCACCGGAATGGACAATTCAGTCGTGACCCTCTCGGAACAACGCCGGGAGCTAGTCACGGGTGGGGGTTTAACCTCACCACGATCGTGCCAATTGCCCATCCGCGCAGGATAGGGTTGCTCGCCAAATTCGATCTACCTAAGTACCTGCGCGAGTGGTCGACCGGGCGATCGTACCATGCCACAGGCAGACACGAACTGCTTAAGCGGTCCGTTCCGTGCTACAGTGATAACCGAGCGGTGTTATCATCGGCCTTGACGGTTCTGATTAATTACCGGGCGTTTTAAACCCACTACAAACCCCTTACGTGATGCAAGATGGAAATTCAAACGAAGGAAAGGACGCAGCGAAACAGAGAACAAGTTCACACAAGCACGTTTAACTGCACACGCAGACCAGCACGGAAGGCACGTATACAGTCACAATCATCATGTACAATAAAGCAAAGGCAAGTCAAGAAATGGCACGTATACACAATCACAGGCAAAAGAGACGTCCCGACTAAACCCGACACACGGCAACACTTAACCAGTTTTACTTCAAGGACAGGCGCCACCCACAGTCATTTACACGAACCCAAAGGAAAAGAGAAAGTTGCGACTTCCCTGCACGCGTCGTCCAGCGTCGCGTCCTTGACCTCGAATCCGAGCCTCCCCTGATGTGGTCTGAGACTCGCACCTCGCGCCGGCACGTGTAGCCGCTCCGCGCCGTTTTCGGCTCCACCCTCCTTCGAGAAGGTTCTCGAAAAGGGGCGTTCCCTCACCCCGACCGCCTCACGCTGTTCATTCACCAATCGGCGGCGAGCTGCCCTTCCCCCTTCCCTCACACCAAGCGTGGGGAAGAATGGCGGGAAAAGCCCACGAGCATCGTTGGTGGTTTTTGTTTGTATGAAATAAAATATAGAGAAAGAAAAACGACTAACTGAAGGATGGCAGTCCGAATGGATCACATAAATTCCCTCTATACAACGGGTTTGGGCTAACTACACATGGACTTATCGAGATATCTCACCTGAGGGCCCTTTATGGTGTAATGCGAATTTCCACAGCCCTCACACTACATACACACATACAAACACACATACAAACACATACATACATACACACATACATACATACACACATACACACACACATACACACATACACACACACATAAACACATATATACATACAAACACATACATACATACACATACATACATACAAACATACACACATACACACATACACACATACACACCTACCTGTTAATAATGCGCACAAAACGGTTTAAGGATTCGAACAAATTTCCCGGTTCCTGGCACTCTTTGAAGAACCCTTTAAGCTTCTGGAGAATCAGCTAATCTCGGGGTAGTTATCTGATTGTAAATAAGCCCAAAGGAGTCCCCAATCACCATCGTTGAGAGGTCATGTGCTTTTGTTGCTTGGTCGTCTCGATGTCCACACTACTCTTAAATGCCCTCAGGCAGCTTGGAAGGACAATACAATGGAGAAAGGCAGCTTTAGCCCCCTCCCCCACCCCCATCTGAATAATAAAGGTTTGTTTTATAAAGATGACAGGTATTATTTGCACAAATTACTTTTCCCTCTTTCCCACATTTTATAATTGCTTCCCCATGTTTGTCAATTCTTGTTTTTGCATCCATTGTGTTATGAGATCCTTTCACGAGTCTCCGTATCTCGATCTGGAAGGATGGAGGTTAAGTTTCCTGTAGTGCAATGTATTGTCATCATACTAAAATAAGGCAATTCTCTGTATGTATGTGTGTATGTGTGTATGTATGTGTATGTGTGTATGTGTGTATGTATGTATGTATGTATGTATGTATGTGTGTGTGTATGTGTGTATGTGTGTATGTGTGTACGTGTGTATGTATGTATGTGTATGTGTGTGTATGCGTGTATGTATGTTTGTATGTATGTATGTATTTGTGTATGTGTGTATGTATGTGTGTATGTGTGTGTATGTGTATGTGTGTATGTGTGTATGTGTGTATGTATGTGTCTATGTATGTGTGTATGCATGTGTGTATGTGTGTATGTATGTGTGTAAGTGTATGTATGTATATATGTATATATATATATATATATATATATATATATATATATATATATATATATATATATGTGTGTGTGTGTGTGTGTGTGTGTGTGTGTGTGTGTGTGTGTGTGTGTGTGTGTGTGTGTGTGTGTGTATGTATGTATGTACGTGTATGCATGTGTATGTATGTGTATGTATATGTATGTATGTGTGTATGTATGTGTATGTATGTGTATATATATATATATATATATATATATATATATATATATATATATATATATATATATATATATATATATATATATATATATATATATGTATGTTTGTATGCATATGTGTTTGTATGTATGTATATGTGTATTTATGTATGTATATGTGTATGTATGTATGTGTATGTATACTGTATGTATGTATGTGAATGTATATGTATGTATGTATGTATGTATGTGTATCTATATGTATGTATGTATGTATGTTTGTATGTATATACTGTATGTATGTATGTATGTATGTATGTATGTACGTACGTGTATGTATGTATATGTATGTGTATGTATATGTATGTGTGTATGTATGTTTGTATGTATATACTGTATGTATGTATGTATGTATGTATGTACGTACGTGTATGTATGTATATGTATGTGTATGTATATGTATGTGTGTATGTATGTATGTATGTTTGTATGTATATACTGCATGTATGTATGTATGTACGTGTATGTATGTGTATGTATGTATGTATGCACGTGTCTGTATGTGTATGTATGTTTGTATGTATATGTATGTATGTATGTATGTACATGTATGTATGTGTATGTATGTATGTATGTATGTGTATGTATGTATGTGTATGTATGTGTCTGTTTGTATGTATGTATGTGTGTATGTATGTATGTGTATGTACATGTATGTATGTGTGTATGTATGTATGTGTATGTACATGTATGTATGTGTATACAACAGAGAGGTGTCCCAAGACAGTTATGCCATTAATATACGTGTAGATAGCCCCCTTCCTTTTGTTTAGCGGGACAACGGGGAGTGCGTTGCGATGGTCTAATAGTTTGGGTTATTAAATCATTTTCCCCTCTCCTTCTTTTCTTTTCTGAGGAAAAATCCGTGACGTGCACTAGGTGCTGGACTGTCGCTTTGAGCTTCCACGACAACCCACGGTACCCTCCCCTCCGATCACTGCTGAGGTAAATCTGCCTGTTGCACCAACGTCTGCCCGAAACCCGACATGTGCGGCGAGTCACGTGTGTTTTCGCTGTAAGGTGGGCGGGCTGCCGTGCCGCCGTGGAGGATCTGCTGCACCAACGTCTACCCGAAACCCGGCCCAAGCTGGCGGACCACGTGAGGGGTCAGGACCAATCAAAGCGCCAAATTCGGGCGATGATGACAAATTCGGCATGATCCCTCCCCCGAGATTTGGGCTCTATAAAAGATGGAGAAGCTCCTCCGTCTGGGTGGTGTGGTGTGGTGTGTGTGGGTGTTTTCACACGGTGTGTTCCTGCTTCTCGTCTCCACCCACACGACCTCAATCTCACCTCCTGCTTCTCGACTCTGCCCACGTCTCGCCTCGATGAACCTCCTCCTGCCTGGTCCCACCCACTACTCCACCCTCACCCTCTGGACTCCGCCCTTCTCCACTCAAGCTCCTCCTTCAGAACACAGGATCCACACGTGCGGCTTGGGCCAGAAACAACGCGATGACTGTTGGGTACCACACCATGGAGAATCCCCTCCCCCGAAACGCCCAGGTACCGAGAGCATAACCTCAACCCCCTCCCTCCCTGGCTGCAAAAGTCCCTTCTCATTGGGGTTTCTTTTTCTGTGTGTGTCTGAGTGTGCTGGCGCCTGTCTGTTAAGTAAGTCTGTAGAAGATCATTATTGTTGTTACTGTTTTTAATCTCGCGTCAAGTCTGCCCTGTGTCTGCTTTCGTGAGGTGCTTGTATTATTGTCGCACTCCACACCTCTCTCCTCTTTCCCTGCGTTACATACCCAATAAATCTTAACTGTGGCACATACCTTTCCTCGCTTGCTGTTAATAAATCATTATCATTAGGAATATTCCCAGTTCATCTTTGTCATTTCTCCCATTGGTCCAGTATGGTCTGAATCCGACTCTAGCCGGGACTTTATTCCCAACGATCTGTTCCTTTTAGCCGGTACATCCTTGGCAGTGTCGCTTGGCTACATCCAATCCGGAAAAGTGATCCGATCCGGTAGGGTGATCCGGTTCGGGCAAGGCGTACAGAGGGCGTGGTTCTCCGATAATTAAACCACGTGATTAATTAGGTAACCCGATTAACCCAGAGACGGGAGGACCCCAGGTCACGCGGTTGAGTTATTGGCATCCACGGTCGGTTAAGCGATCTGCCGCATCACAGAATTATCTGTGTGCGACGGCCTACAATTCCGGGGAGGCTGGTGGGAATCAACGTAGCTCATGGTCTTCTCACCTGACACTCGGCCCACAACAGTATGGATGTATGTATGTGTGTGTGTATGTATGCACATTTGATCATTATATTATAGAATCGAAAACAGTAAGGCCAATCTCCACCAAATTCAGCACACATGCTTTGGCTACCCCAGGGTGAGGGTATGGACACAAACAATTCTACCCCTCTTTTCCCCTCCCCCCCACTTCGTCCCCATCGAAGATACTCCCAAGTTTCTCCCATAACATCCCTTATCTGTCAGATTGGCATGCAGCTGCCTTTCCAACCTCTTCAGACATTTCATTTATGAAGTCATGACATGGTCACCCACTTGGAATATCAAACATGTCATTCAATCCCAATAAATCTCACACTTCACTCTGTCTCTCAGAAGATACTCCGCTGAATCCTCCTATCTCCTCTCTGAACAATCCTCTTGAGGAAGTTTAGACATTCAAACTCCTCGGTCTCGTCTCACTATCAGCCATGATATTTCTTGGGCAAACCACATTTCAATGTTGACCTCCAAAGCCAGCCGCCGACTGGGCATGTCCTGCATCGTGCAGTCCTTCCTTGTCACACCTGAACTCTTATCCACCTACAAGGCCTTCAGCCGCAGTTTGATGGAATACTGCTCTCCCCTCTCGGCTGGTGCCCATTCCTCACACCTTGCTCGGCTTGATGCCATGGAAACCAAGGCATTCAATATCATTGGAATCTCCTGCACCAAAGCCGAGTCTATGGGCTGATCACTTTGCCATCACAATATACACTGGTGGTCTGTTTTCTACCACCTCCTTTCTGGTCTTGCACCCTTTGCTCTTTCTGTACTTTGTCCCCTAATGTTTCTGCAGGTGCATGTGGTCCACCATCAACCCCCTTATGATAAAACTCCCAAAATCCAGAATCAATGCTCACCTCAACTCATTCATTCCTCCTTTTCCTACGTGGGGAACCAATTTCCACAGTCACTTCAATCTCATTCTTTCCTGCAGGGCTTCAACTTCATCACCATCTCAGGTTAAGTACCCACAGCCGTGATCTTTCACAGTCCTCATCCACAGCCATGAACTCTTCTACCCCCATTAATCGTTCCCAAACCCACTTATTTCCGACTTTCCAGCTTTACCTTCCATTTATGTGATTGAGAGTTTGTGGCAGTCTCCATCTTGTTCACCTCCTGTGTCCTCCCGTTGCCCTCATTTTCCACACATCCCTTATTTCTCTACGTCTCCCTCTGTGTTATCACTCCATCCTGCTGATGGTGTGATCCACCCTCACCCCCTCTCTTTCCTGTTCTTTTTGTTTTGTTAGATGCTGAATCCTGATCCTTTCTGTGTTTTATCTCATCCACAAGCCTTGACACTGCACACAAAAAAGTCTCATTGTTATTGCAGTCAAATCTTTGATTTATAAAAAAATGTAAAATAAACAAATGACTGGTAAAGAGTGGGCTTATGTGCTCAGGGTAAGTATTTCTCTGTTGTGATACTGCCTTGTACATACGTGGTTTTCTTAAATCATTCCAAACTGTCCGGTTGTCAGCTTCTGTTGGTTAAGCATAGTGTATAGTAACAGGGAGTATGTCCCTGCCATTCTGACATGGATAGTCATTCGCCGGTTTGTCCACCTACGGTAATGTTCGGCCATATTTTCATCAAGGTGGCATGTTGGGAAGCACGGTGTTTATCTGGGGTGATTCATTTGCCAGGAAGGTAAAGCGGGATTTGGATGCTGGACCCTATCTAAATTAAATGTCTCAGACGGTGTTTGTGGTTACTTAGCAACTCATCGCACAGCGGAATTATCTGCCGTTCATCGTCAGAGACTTCGACGTGGAGGAATAAAAATTTGTCGACTGAAGAAACAACAAAAACAAGAAGACAAGTCTTCATCGAGGACACAGTCCCCAACCACGCCTAAATATGTGACCTGTACATTTTACATTGAAATAAATTAATAGATAGGGAAGATGGTAAAGTATGCAAAAATAAGTAATGGTTTCCGAAAGCACGTACAATCCTGAACTATTCTCTCCAGTAATTTTTTTCTAATTGTCAAAATTCAAATGAAATCGTGTGTCCATTGACCTTTGGCTCTGATCGCAAAATCATTTGGTGTATCATGCCCAGATATTATTGCGTTCATGTGCCGAATATCAAAGAAATGTGTCCAGTTATTTTCAACTTGAGGCTCCGGATAGATGGACTGAATGACAGACAGGATGCAAAACATCAGGCCTGAGCCGGGGCCGACACCCAGTCTGGGGCTTAAAAAAAAAGTTTAATTGATAAGGTCAAATGTGTTGCTTGAATAGCAAAAGTAGTTAGCTCTGCCGCCGAAGGTGGTCGGAGGTTGTTTTCACCCCTTCTATGTTTTCCTGTCTGTTAAGCCGCTGTCACACCTTGACGATTTAGCCAGCATATGCCGATTGATGAAAAATTTGTCTAAAACGCTGGCACACGTCGAATACGTTATGGGTACGTTTTGTATACGTTAAGAGCACGCTGAAAAACACTGCCATATGTCGTAGTACGCTGGCCTTAGACGTTGTATTTTGGGTTGTCCTCAAATTTTTGCATGCTTGAAATTTTACGACGTATGTCGGCGAATGACTCACACGTTCTGCTACGGTGGCCATAAGTCATAGGCACGTTATAAGATCGTTGACACACGTCGACACACGTTACTTGTAAGTTACTCATAAGTCGAAACACGTCGAGGTAATGTTTAGCATACCCGAAACTTATTTCAAACCTATGAGTAACGTTTTGTAAGCACGCGACACAAACGTTGTTCACACTTCGCAACACGTTACTTGAAAGTTCCTCATACGTCGAAACACGTCAAAGTAATGTTTAGGGTACCCGTGACTTATTTATAACCAATGAGTAACGTGCTTGGGAATTATTTGTAAAGCATGTCCTATGCACAAATATGTATGTTGACGTATTTGACGTCTTCAGGACGACCACAATAACTTACTGAACGAGTTTCTAACTTATAGATACCGTATAATGGCGTATTGGCAGCAATTAGGGGAATTGGTATATAAAAAGGGGCTTGGCAGGAGGAACCCGTATTTTTTTTTAGACTTCGTGGTGAGTACATGTCCATGTCATTACGAGAGATGGAGGATACGGCAAGGCTGAGACGACAATACCTACCTGCCCTCCAACATCAACATGACCTCATCGAGTTGACACTGCACCAGTTGCGTGCCAATAGAGCCGGGAGAAGAAGACGTGAACGGAGGAGATGGAACTGGAGGCCATTATGGCATATCTGACCAGCTCATGGTGGAACTCCGGAACGAGGACCATGCATCCTTCATCAACTTCCTGCGAATGCCCCCAACGATGTTCGACGAGCTGCTAGCCAGAGTGGGTCCAAGGATAACCAAGCAGTACACCTTCTACAGGGATCCGCTTGAGCCTGGCATGAGGCTGGCACTGAGCCTGCTGCTGTTGGTGCTGTGACTGCAGTGCTGTGGAAGCGATTTAACTCGTTCAATGGAAACTATTTCATTTGCCGAGCACCAGCGTCCAAAAACAATAGGCGAGTGACAGGCATTTATTAAAAGTGAAGTTGCAGCCTATGAATAGAAAACCTCACGTAATCGTCGACGATATGCTGCCACGCGATGCATACGTTAGACTATCGTTGGGCATAGGTTGTGGACGCCTAAAACACGCTAATCAATCATTGGTATAACTTATCTATAAGTTATCGAAGCGTTCTGTATTCATTACTAGTACATTATGCATTTGTCCAAGTCGTTTTGAATACTTTAAAAACTGAAACAAAAAAATAGTTCATCGTGGGAATGAGAAAAAAAAAATTAGCCGAAAAGAACATCGAACAATGGTGCAAAGTAGTCTCCTATTCGTGGACGCAACGAGGATCCATCATCACCCACATCCTCCCCATCACGCTCTACTACTACTACTACTACTACTACTACTACTACTACTACTACTACTCCTACTACTGACACGCTCACCTAATACTACCACTACTGATACTACTGACATTGACATCGACTCAACATGGAGTCTGGAACACTGACGGGTTCCTCTTGTGAAGCCCATTTGTACATACCAATTCCCCTAAACGCTGCCAAATCGCCATTATACGGTAGATTTAAGTTAGAAACACGTTCAGTAAGTTCTGTGGTCGTCCGGAAGACGTCAATCAAATTCGTCTACATACTACAATGTGCGTTTGAGATACGTTACACATAGGTTCAAAGCACGCTACTCATAAGTTAAAAATTAAGTTTCGGGTATGCTAAACATTACCTCGACGTGTTTCGACTTATGAGTAACTTACAAGTAACGTGTGTCCGTGTGACAACGATCGCGGAGCGTGCCGATAACTTATGCCGGCGTATGCAGAACTTGTGAGCCATACGTCGAGTACGTTGTAAAATTTTCAGCATGCTTGAAATTTCACAAAGTACTAGACGTACCATGGAATATGACAGCGTACTTCATTGTTTTTCAGTGTACTCCTAACGTATACACAACTTACCCATACCGTATTCGACGTGTGCCAGCGTTTTAGACACATTTTCCATAGGTCGGCATATGCTGGCTAAATCGTCAAGGTGTGACCGCGATGTTGACACTTCCAATTTTCAGGCGGTTTTGATTGAAATCGGCGTGCGGCAGGTTTTTAACAGGCTACACCACGAGTTCGTCGGCGATACGTGCAGCACGCTATGCCTAAGTTAAACTATCGTTGGGCATAGGTTGTGAACGCCGACAACAGGCTAAGCATTCGTTGGTATAAGTTATCTATAAGACAACGAAACGTTCTGTGCCCGTTACTATACTAATATGTTATGCATACGACCAACACGTTATGACTACGACCAAAACTTTTTTAAAAAACCTCAAAACTTCAGCGTACGCCAACGTTTTACATACATTTTTATACGTTGCCATTACTGGCTAAAACGTCAAAGTGTGACAGCGCCTTTAGCAGGATATCTCAAAAAGTTAGGGACGGATTCAGATAAAACTTGGTGGACGGACAGGTTAAGTGTATTACAAGGACGAAGCGATTCAATTTTGGTGAAGATCCAGATCCGAGAATTTTATTAAATATTCCAAGTGATTCCTCACAATCGAGAGAAATGATCAAAAACGATATATTGCATGATATCTCAAAAATTTTTGGATGGATTCGGACAAAACTTGGTGGATGAGTTGGGTACGTGACAAGAACAAGTCTATTCGACTTTGGTTCAGGTCCAGATTGAGATCCAGCCTATCAGTGGGTTACAATATGTAAACTGTTTAGCCTGGCGTTAGTGTGCGCTCTCCCGAGTGCTGTTCAAGTTTGGTTTTGCAATTATTTGGTACTTTTAATATTTTCCATGTAGTCATAAAGTTATACAGCTAGTTTGGCTCAAACCGATGCTTCCAGGTTCAAATGTCATGCGCCACATAAATTTTTCTGCTTCCTAATGTCACTAAAATGGTAGATGTAGAAGTTGAATCTCCTTCACAATCCGTAGAGGCTACAGTAAATTAAGGTGTGAGAATTCATAGAATAGAGTAACCGAGTAAAACTAGAGTAAAATGTTGGCACAGATTGATTGACTGGCCCGTCGCCAGGCTCTTTTATTGGTGCAATGTTGGGAAAATAACAGCAACTAACACCAAACAACATTTTCAGGTATGCTGAGCTTCAATCACTATCAAGCTTGGAGTGCATTTGAGCCCTAAGAAACATGTCTGGAACCCGTTAGTCAAATAGGAGTGTAAAAAATCCAGGGCAAAGAAGGCACGATGCAGGCTGGGGGAAAAAAGAAACTTTCTTTTACTATCCTTTTTTGGCCCTCTTAAGACAACGTCCTCGTGCAAAGAGCAAGCAGAACACATTTGGAACATGTATTGCTGTATTTATTGGAGGAAGTGCAGATACAAAATTAAATACTCAAAAATGTCTTATAAACCAAGGGGCTTTTAACAAAGCATAAATTGTTTTAGTGTTGTTACAAAATTGTTATGCTATATACACACTGCCATCCGCTTGCCCCAAGTGTACGTCCCCTATGAACAATACATGCACGCAATTTCCTTAAATCTTTAGTTGACAATGCAGCTAACGTTTACCATTAAACAGTGACGACAACACCTTGACTACAAAAAAATATTCTCCTTAAATAGAGGTTTTTGAGGCCAGCTATGTACAGACATCCCATTGTTCATTTTTCAAACGACCAGTGTGGGATAACAGTTGAGAACTCGCCGAGAAGTCACTGAGGGAAGCCGACGAACCCGCGTCAGTGTCCCCAAATACGTTACTTGTCGCCATAAATTTATCCTTTATTTTAGATTCTGCATCTTTTACACCTCCACAACCATTTCACGCCCCCCCACCCTCACTCCACCCACCCCTGAGAATACCACAAGTACCAACACTGACAACTGGAACGTTTCTAAAACGATGAAACGTGCTGCAGGTGGTACAGCCACGCTTTAATTATCTCACGACATCTTGTTCTGCTGGTCTTGCACATGTGTTTTGCAGAAACTGCTACGTTTATGTAAAGCCATAGTTCGTTGGGTTTCTGCAACTGGCATTTGAAATGTTATGATACTGATTGAAAGATTTTCAATGCATTGTCTACTTTAGCTGTAGATGGAGTGACTGCTAGGTGGGTCAGCTCAAAAAGGTAAACACTGTGCATGTTTGCATAGCAAACAGCGGGAATCCAAAGCAAATAAACTGGGAGGGAGTAAATGCAGTATAAACAATGGGAGAAGATTGAGTGGCAAATATGAGACGATGTCCAAATTTTGCAAATAACGTTTTGCAATTTTCATCAGAATGTACAATGCACTTCGAGATTCCCTCATAAATCCTATCTTGAAACATTAGTGTTGAGAATGCAAGCTCTTCATCCGCTATGCAAGCTGATGTCTTCCGCATCAAGTACAGAGAGGCTACGTCTATCCACAATGAAACTGTGATTGTCAATTTTCTCGTTGACCACTTGTAACTTACAAGCACCAAAATAAAAAATAATGCAAGTGCTGTCTTTTTGCTTCACCGAGAACTAAACTCTTGGTGTGCTCGTGGCACTTGGGGGTGGGGAGGGGCGGTCTATGTACAGGGCAGCAAAGGCCCATGAAGTCCGTTAGATTCGAGAAAAAGCAGCTTCACGGGAGGTGCTTTGGCATCATGAGAACATCGTAATTTACAACCTTCTGGCTTGCCATGAATCTCGTGTCCGAGTGCACGGTCTGCAGGTGTGCTTGATGAAAAGTCTGTTGCGAGACCTATTTTCAATGCTGTTCCTTTAGACGGTAGAGGAAACATGGCTTTTCGACAGCACCAAACTGTTGTGGCTAGAACCGACTTGCCGCGTTTATGGTTTCCACAAAAGTCGTCCATACTGCAGCACAAACACTAAAATATATAAACAAGATTCTAGAAGCACCATGTTGTCCTTCCTGGCGTCGTTGCAGGATTTATTTACCATCAGGGTATACTTTCAGATGTATGGTGAAAAAAAAAAGAAACAAAAAAGAATGCCTCTCTTCATCCTTTTCATCAATTTGGGATGTGAACTGATTTCTACCATTCCAACAAAACTCTTCTGATGTTTTCTTGACTCAAAAGCATCCATGCTGGCTCACTGGTCTCGTTGGACCAAGATGGATAGTGCAGAGAGTATGTTATAGTTTAAAAAAAAAACACTTGCTGAACATTGATGATGGTTTTAGAGGAGAGTGTGTGCTTGCGTGTGCCCAAAGCTTGATCATCCACAAACAATTTTAACATGCATTCAATAGTCGTTGTCCTCTCACTCTTGGTCTTTCCACTCTCCATCTGACCTCCACCTCTTTTTTATTGTCTCCCATATGCATGCACTTCATGCAAGGCTCAGCAGCGGATAGGAATGCCCTCAGTGTCCAGGAGGACACCCGTAGTAGGATCATATGACCCAGCCTGGTAAAAGAGGTCACCGTCACTTTGATTCCTCTTCCCGCACAGCACCTGCTCATACTGCACCAGGCTCAGTACCTGACAACGGTGTGAGATCGTTTGCACATCATTTTCGTCTGCATGCTCCGATTGGTACAAGGCTCGCTGTGGCAATGGGAAAGGTCAGAATGGGAGGAGAAGCATATGGTAAGTCTGACAGGAGAAACATGAAGCGGTTATTGTCATACATTTTTCAGTGTCAGAAATGAAAATTCACTCAAGTTCAACAACTTTTCCATGAAATGATGCGCAACATTCATTATGCATGTTTTGCAACCTCATGTGGGAGTAAATAAAATCCCATGGTTTTATCCTGTGTACGGTGGTTCGGGTTCTGCCGTGGGGCGTGTGTGGTTTGGCCGCGGGGGTTATCTCCCTTGTTCTGGGTTATTCTTGTGGTCAGGAATGTCGGCTTAAATGATCTCCCGTTTCATTGTCAAATCCTTCGTTTTGGACACTATCATTTATTTCCCGTTCATTGAGGTTTAATGAGCGATTTTTGATAGTCCGAAGATGTAATTTCATGATGCTCTTCGCGTTCACTTGATGCGGAGAAAATACGCTTCCGCTCTGATTCCGTTGGTTAACGGAGTGTCCGTGCCCTTTGCCGCTACCCCTTTGCTCTCCCTTCTTCATTTTTCCTCTTGTGCATTGCCTTTGGTATATTTCCTTGTTGTGTTGTTGTTCTTCTTTCGGCTGCTCCCATTAGGGGTCGCCACAGCGGATCATCCGATATGATCTGCATACTGATTTGGCACAGGTTTTACGCCGGATGCCCTTCCTGATGCAACCCTGGTCACCTCTTACGACACAGGGAAAAGGATTGGGTTTCGCCATGATTCCGGGCTGTCCTACACCCTCTCATAGCACGGCCCAGCACAGAGTTCCCGTCCTCAAGCGATCCTCCAAACCAAGCCTCCGAGTAGCCGGATTACAGGCGCACGCCATTACGCCCGGTGGTATATTTCCATGTGCTCTGAATAAATTGTAACTCTGGACTACGAGCCATGTTTCTCCGGTCACACTTATAAACCACCGTGTGTGTGTGTGTGTGTGTTGTTGTTGTTGTTGTTGTTGTTGTTGTTGTTGTTGTTGTTGTAGCTGGTTGTAGCTGGCTTTCTTCTCGGGACTACGGTGCAGTAATTGGTCTTTATTTTGATTATGCAAACCTCTTTCTGTATGCTTCACTGCTAAAACCATCGTGGTAGTTTCGATAAAGATGAAAGGTAGTAGAGAGTGGGAATAAGGTTCAAGTAAAAGGAATAATATGAATGCCTCTGCCACCAAAGCTAGATCTAATTGTGTACGTTTAATCATTCACTTATTCAATCATTCATTCACCTATGCATGCAGGAACCACCCAGGTCTGTTTATCCAACAACTTATTACATTTATAGAACAGGGATGAAGCAATAGGTTTTCTTCAAATAATATATAAAACACCATCCGAGGCAATATACATCAATATTGAATGAATCCTGACCTTCACACCACTTTAGCGACCAACAGTGGATACGTTGCATCATTAGCAATGAGAAATCATTTCCCTAAGCTATAACCGAGAGATTTGAATGCGGTGGCAAAAAAAACCAATACTTGGTGTGGGAAGTGTTACCTTTCCATCATTTGGTTTCCTGTTCAGACAGGTCTCTTCAGGATGGTAGAACCACTTGACACGCACCACCATGTTGCTACCCCAAGACTCCCACATACTCTCAATGCGGCCCACGTAAGGCAAGTTTGGCCGACCGGCAGACAGGAACACGGCACAGTCCCCCACCCGAAGGGTCTCCTTGCCGCGCTCAATGGCTTTGTAAAACAGCTTGCGCGCCTTGCCCTTGACGCCTCTTCGCTGCACACAGATTTGCGGCAAAAAGTTAGGCCATACTCCTTCCAACTCCAGCCCATATTGCTACAACGTCAACATAAGCCGTCGTCATTATCATCCTAAACAGTACAAGTAGAGAATGTGGTTGTTCAAATTTGGCTTGTACTTTAGTATATCCAGAAGATTGTAATTTAACCTTTACAGGCAATCATCACTCCGCTGTCACGGTTTGAACATTTCAACAGGCTTGATATTTCTGTTGACTTGAAATTTCCTCATTATATCTTGCTCCTCTATGTTATTTCACTTTCCACCATCTTGATTGTCAGCACACTCTTTAAAGCAGGTAACGTGTGAATATTGTGTTTTCTTACCGACACTATGAATATATATTCCATCAAAAATTAATAATCTACACACTCTTTTAAACCAAGGTTTAACTTTTACTTTACCTTATTAAGCAATAGTCCAAGTCAAATTTGAACCATCTTCTCAGATGACAAACGTTGCATCTGTTGTGTTAATATACCCTAGCTTCCCTAAGTTCAGAGTTCTAAACTGAAAATCGGATCCGGGATTAAGAACTGGTCTTCCACATGAAGGCTAGCGTTGGTTAACACTCGAAACATCAGTTTCTCCTTGCTTCCCACGGTGGGTAGCATGCCTTGGCTCAATGTCCTGTTTATTTCATCCTGCACAAATACTACCCAACAACTCGGTCTTTTAAAGGAAGATAACCTGCAATAAAGTCCTCCTGTCAATCATAGAAGATCAAATTCGTTCAAGCTCAGTATCGTACTACCCCATCATGAAATCACGTGCTCCACCACTGATCACGTTTAACTCTTTGAATGATTGTCAGGAGCAGAATTTATTAGCTTGTAAGCCTACCGCTAAGCAGGTAACTTCACTGTTTGTTTACCAAGGGTAAATCACACCTGTCTCATTTTAAGTGAAAAGGTGTCATTTTGTTCGTCATAAATCAGTTTTAAATTACTGTGCAGTTACTTTTAAAATTACTTAAGAGATGTGCTTCTGACATTCATTGAAAGAGTTAATTTCGGAGTCATGCTGGAACTCATTGTATTTAAAGTGTTTTTCCCCCCTCAATTTTGAAAAGTTACTTTGTTAGAACCCTTTACAATATGTATGCAAAATAGTATGTTCGAAAAGCGACATCGAACGTCCTGATAATGAACGAAACCTCTTTCTGGGATCAGTGTTGTGATATAAATGAAACAATACAAAAGAGGAAGAATATGGATGGTGGAAGAAAAATAATAACAATGACAACTACAACGTTTGTGGAGAAGAATGGTGATGGGTAGAAATAAAATCAAACAAAATAAACTTCAAAAACATTGAAAGATTGTAATAACTGCTCAGAATTTCTTACTTGTGTCGGCTTTCCTGACCATTTCCACAGCTGTCGTACGGGCAGAAAGGCTGAAATTTTTGGACGATTCTCCACAGAAGGCAGACGCTGCCGCTTGGTGGGCTCCCGGTTGCCTCCAGCTATCTGTGTCCTAATTGACTCTCGTTTAGCCAGCCTCGTCTTTGTTTTCGAGGGGCAGCTGGGACCGGCCTCGGGAAAGGGTGATGGGACTGTCACCGACTCGGTGGAGTGCGACAGGTGGAGAACAGATGAAGTCGATGTCTGTGTGGTTGACAGGAATGATGGCACACTTCCATCATCCGAGTCTGTGTCCGACTCTGAGCTGTATGACGAGTCCTCACTCTCGCTTATCGATGAATTGGATTCGGAGCTCGAAGGTGCCGAGAGAAGGCCGTGCGCCATGTAAGAGGTTGCATTGCCCCCCGTTCTGCCAGGATGTGAAACTGTCAATGCATTCCCTTCGTTTTCTTCCTGTACCTCTTCCGCTTCTATCAATTCCTCATCTTCCTCCTCTGAGTCTGAGGTTTCCGATGAGTCACTGTCACTTTCACTGAAGCCCTGCGTATCAGTGCGGGCAAAATCTTCCCCGTACTTGCCAAAGCTGTAGTTGGCAGGAAGTTTGGGCAAAGCCACACGCACTATTTTTGCTGAGATCTCAGCATCCAAGCCAGTGTCCCGCTGTGACCCGGAGCTTGAGAACTCCAGAGAGCTTCCAGCGGGCCCACCACCATCCCCAGACTGTAGCTTGTGGCCCTCTTGCAGCATCAATGCCTTAGTCTTTTTAGTCTTAGGAAATATAACGCCTTCCTGGTCAAGCTTTATTAACAAGTCACTTTCCAGTCGCTGCTTTCCTATGCCCACCTTCCCTGGTGCATTTTTTGGCCCACTGTCCCTCCTCAAGGGTCGAATAATGGCGCTTGCATTTGGCAGGCATGAAAGGAAAGGGTTGGCAAAGCTCGGCTGCTCACCTTCAACAGCTCGTGTGAACGATGCCAGGGAAAACATCGATGATGATGGTAAGGTAGAAAGAGAAGTGTGGAGAACTGGCTGTGAAAAAGACCCACCACTGACACTGCTCGAGGCCTTGCTTTTCTTTTTGCTTTGAAAGTTAATGGATTTCATCTTCATACCCTTCTCGAGTGTCATTTCCTGTTGAGAGGCAAAACTCGATGCTTTGCCTCGGCTCTTCAAGGGCTTTTCTAAGGTGGACATTGCTCGGCTCAGATTCTCCCCTTCTTCTCCCTCTTCTCCATCGTCCTGCTCAACTCTTACATCTTCATCTTCATCTTCACAAATATCAGTTTTGGATGTCCTGGTGGTGAGGAGGTTAGAGACCAAGACATCCTTTGTACTTGATTTCCCTGTAAAACAAGAAAGCCAGATAGAGTTATTAGCTTAATATTGAGCGACGGCAACATCGAAGATCAACAAACAAACGAATGCTATTCAGAAGCTCAAAGACTCTTTCAAGCATGGCGGATGAGCCGGTAAGAAACGTCGCAAAGGGGGGTGGAAACGGATAACTTATTTTTTAACGCCAGAAAAGCGGACCGAGACGCGGTACATGTGAAGATGATCGGTTCATTAATCTCACAGTCATTTGCAAGACTTTGAAGCTGTGATTACAACAGGAAGTATGAAAACAGCTGGAAAAAAAAAACTAGGGGGATTGAGAATCTAAATAAAAATTGGCGTCAAGTCCAACTTCTCGCCTGATGACGTGGAAACCTCAGACAGATTTGTACTTGTGTAATACACGTGTGATCTCCTTAATAGGTCTTGTGAAGTGCAAAAAAAAAAAAAAAACGAAGGAAGGAAGTATGATAAGAGCAGTAACTTGTAAGAAAAATGCAACTTTACAAATAGACAAAAAATTTAGCCAATTTAACACAAGTGTGCGGAAAAACATTCAAATATGTTTGACCTGACCGATATAAAAGGCACAAAAAGAGGTTTAAATTCAATCAAGTAAAGGATGATGGATACAGATTCTGGCAGGATATCTCAGATGTATGCACATTATTCGCCGCTGAGCCGTCTAGCCTAGGTTCGAATCCCGACCCAGCTAGAAACTGTCCCCCCGGTGTTTCACAGGCAGGGTGATTGATCAAAGTGTGTGCCGTCCCTCGGATGGACGTTAAACTGGACGTCCCGTCTGCCAACATTAGTTGCTCGATGTTAAAGTTCCCAGGGTGTCCTTCGCGAAGAGTAGGCAACCTACTGCCGGCACCCGAAACAAATTTTAAATCATCTTTAGTTACACCTCAGGCCAGGACAACCGGTTCGTTAAAGGATTGGGACAAAAATGTTCCCCAGTCGACCTCACAAGAAGGTGGAAATAATTGGGGCTTAAGTAGTAGTAGTAGTAGTAGTAGTAGTAGTAGTAGTAGTAGTAGTAGTAGTAGTAGTAGTAGTAGTAGGAGTAGTAGTAGTAGTAGTATGGACACACGAAGTTTTGTGCAGGGTTTACTTTTAACCAGATAAAACAGATGGTATAAAAACAAGTATTTCTTGCGGTAGCTTGTCTCTCCATAAATGTTATAATTTGATCTCCCACAATCAGGATATTGAGGCATTCACTTCCAGAAGTCATATGAACACACAAAACGATCCGTAAGCACACATAGTGAGTGTGGCCCGACTGTTGGCAACCTGAACATCAAAGTTACTTCAAAGGCTTGACTTGATATGAGTAAAACCAAGTCAAAATGGTTCAAGGGGTATAATTGTCAGAGGTTCACAAGTGTGAAAGTGTTAAATACTTTGGATCAGACTAAATCTGGAATAAAGTCAAACTGTCCACCACAATCCGACACAACTCAGTCAAACAATAAATGATAGTGTACAGAGCACCATTTAAATATCATCATGTGATTTGGGGGCATCACAACAGATGCTGGTGGATGCGAAAATTAACATTATGGATGAGTTTTATTTTATTACTATTGATGAACATACCATGGTTGTCTTTTCCCAAGGCCTTGTTGCTGCTCCCACGCCCCTTGACCTTTGCCCCAGGCCCCAAAAGGTCATGCAGCACTGCTGTTGACTTGTCTTTGGCAGTGTTGGAAGGCACCCTCTTTCCTCGACTGCCATCTCTGGAGCGTGCAGTCAGCGCCGTCACCTCCATGCCTGACGACAACCAAACAAAAGGGGTCACATTTTGAATTCCATCTGTGCGACGCCTCTCCATCCTCCCCTCGTCTCCGCCATGCCCCATTGCCAATGTAATCCATACCCCTCCCTTCCTTCTGTCTGCTGTGTGACCCAAAATCTGCTACAAACTATTTTGCAGGAAAATCTCTAGCTCAGCCTGGCATAGCTAGTGATATAAGGGTCATCGGGGCAGAGCAGGCTGTACTTGTTCACTTATTCACCCTTGAATGATCCACAAGACACTGGCAAAGTGATTCAAGGCAAATCCTTGGCCATTCTAGGCCTGACTGCCTTCCCAAGGGTTTCAAAAAAGCCCGTATTGAGTCGGTCGCCTACAATGCGTGGATTCACCGCTTCACTTGTCAAGCTAGTTCCACCATAAGGGAGAGCTTCCCACTTTCTCTTTGTTGTGAACCTCAGAACCTCGGGCCTTTACTGCCTCTAACTCTAACGGCTGGATATGTCACAGCACGAAAGTTTTTTGTATTTTTTTTTATCATTGATCAAATGTTCACAGTGGATTATACATAAATCACATGAAGCACAAATGCATGAGTAGACATTAGTGAACGTTGATGTGAATTTCAAGGACATGAGTAGACAATAGGTTAATACGTACGGTAAATGGGATTTGAACCAGGGTTCCGAGCATCGTGGGCAACAGTTCAGAACAGAACACGAGACGGGCCAACCTTAAACATCTAATAAGCATCTGGCCATGGAAATACAGTGAAATGCCTGTAGCACGGGTAATACAATCACCGAGACACTCTGCGAGGATGCGCTCGCTACACAAGCACTTTGGAATGCAGAAAAACCAGTGTGTTGAAAAGTTGTTTGAAACTCTGATTTATTTATTTACGAGATGATGAAAATGAAATGTTTTGGATACGTAGAGCTCACATTGTGTGGAGTACTGGGCGGGCAGAAGGCGCACGTCTGACAAAGCAATTTTACCCACGTCTCCATCATCAAAGTCTATTGTCACAGTGTTGCTGTCCGTAGGCCTCGGACTACCTGCACAAGACAGAGCACAAAGGAGAAAAAGTTATCAGGTTCATTAGCACCATTATTAATTATTACCGATTCGTAAGCACTAATATTGCTCACATTACAGCGACAGGCTTAATGCTTCTCCCTTGAGATTTCTGCCACAACTGACAATGGCTGCTTTCAGTATTTTGCTGGTCAGCGAGTCCGCAAGTACTGCCCTTTCCTTCGCTTTTTTTCGCCAACTTTATTTGCATTCCAAATCTTCATACTCCTGCTCCAGGAAACTCAGTGGAAGCATTTGTATTTTTGAGAACCGTTTACCTGAGAATGGTTCCGGCTTGAAGCCGAGCCCAAGTGGTTTAAGATCAATGTGTGTCCTCCAAAACGGCTTTCCAAACCGTATTGTTGATATGAGCTTTTGCAAGCGCATGCGAAAACTTCCCAATTCCCTTTGCAGTGGTATTTCAAAAAATACAGTCTGTAAAGATATCTCTCCCGTATCCCTCGCCCACCCCCCAAATTATGGTCACTATCAAGCCTCATAGTGATATGCAGAACACCCAAAATGGCGCAGGTGCTTGAGCAGTAACATATCCTCGCCATCATTCTCAATCGATAGGCCTGGGGATTCGGTTCTCTTCTTGCCGATACTCTCTATTTTCACTCTCACTACTCATGTCCCCTACACTCTGATGACCTTGGGCCATGAAGACTTGATGGAGTGCAGCAGGATCAGGCAGAACGTGCACGAATATGAAAATCCCCCTCCAACGCAGCCCCAATACAATTGTCATCAATCATGGTGGGTCCAATGAAATAACCAGCTATCACTCAGTGGGTGCGATCATCACAGAGCCGAAACAAGAGAGCAAGGGGGAGAATTGGACCTCCTGTCTGGTAGAATGAAAAAAAAAACAAGATCGATGGCCTGGGCCTACATTTAATTTTAATCGTGCATATTGGTAATGAAGATAGCCTTCTCCAGATTTGATGCTGTGCCCTCGGGCTTGAGCTATTCCTGATTCAGAAGCACTCGACGTTGCACACAAACTTGAACCAACTACAAGCAACCACAACCTCTTTTATATAAAACAGAAACGTTTGGTGTGATTAATGAGGGTTAAGCTAACCAAAGGCAGAGATCTGCAAAGCTTGAATGACAATAGATAATGGGTGAAATAAAAAAGGGTACGAAGATCGGTGGTGGGATGAACATGAGGGTTAGCAATTGAGGGTTGCTAGAATGGGTGTTGATGGCTGACAACAGTGGCGAAAGAAGTGTAACAACAGATGCCGATGTCTTACCATGTACCACGGTGCCTGGATAAAGGAATGGGCATTTCGGATTCCAGTAAGCACACACCCGAGTGCCTACAGGAAGGTACTGCTTCGAGGAGAGCTTGTTGTCGAGGATCTGCGGGGGGTAGATAAAGGTTGTTGCGCCGTATTAATTTGACAACTGCTGCATGATGACTCGCTCAAAAAAAAACCGGTCAATTTATCAGGTGATCTTTCACAGTTATGACGACATCTGTCTTGCATCCAACATCCTCACGCATTCATAAAAATGTTATCAACACGGGTACTGAACACTAATGCTGCGTGCATCAGGTTCAGACGCGTGTCTTGTCAAGTAAGGCTGTCACAACTACTCTGTTGCTGTGTCAAGGTGTGCCAAAACTGTGGAAGTTTGAATTTGAGCTTCAATCTGGAGTTGTTTTATTTATTTATTTCACTCTGGATGAACGAACTTATTAGCTCTGCAGGAACCAATTGAAGTTTATCTGATCCTGTTGTGAGTTTTGGAACAATGCAGACAAACCATGAAGATCAAAGCATTTAGGAATGGTTCATCGTATATCTTGTTATTAGCTTCATTGGCAGACTCTGCTCAACACTTCTGCTTTTTGGCAAAATCTAAAAGGTCGAAATTCAAACCGCCAAAGATGATAAAACACAATCCAGAAGCAATAATTGTACATTCCAAACTTTTGTCATTACTTTTTCAACTCTGCTCCCCCTCCTGTGTGAAAAAATAAGTTTGATTCTTCGAATGCTTTATATTTGTACAAGAAAATTTGTACAGAACTATTTGTACAGAACGGCAGAAGTCTCATGCTTCACCGCTGGACTCGGCATATTTTTCCCACCTTTATCTTCCGCTTCTTCACCAGCACACATTTAATTCTCCCTTCCTTTCCCTCCCGATTGGGAGCAATTTTGAAAAGCCTTTTTGGAGCCAGCAATGCATATCAATTTGCATACATCTACAGTGCTTTTTAAAATGAACACGTTTTTCATTATTCGCACTTGCATGCCTTAATGTAACCGTGCCGCTCAGGGCCATTTCCATTTCATCATTGCCAAGCACTGCTTTTGCCATGCCAGGGACTTCGAATGCAGGTTTCTTCGGGTCTGCCAGTGAACCACAGTGCATATCATGCTCACCATTCTGGCTTCATAGATACGCTGCTGTCAGGAGACCTTGCGCAACAAATTTAGGAAAATCGTTACAAGATATTATTTTCTACGTGTAAGATCTGTGGGATATATGTATTTGCCTATTAATGTAGCAGATTTCTTCCGAAGTTTGATCCCAGTCAATAACTAGAAGGGCACTCAGAAGAGCGCATACCTCCACCAAGCTGAAGAGTTCATGTTTTGCATCCCACTGAAAGGCCGGATTCTGGATCTGGACATCCAATATCGAATTGATCCATCCTTGTCATACACCCAACCTGTCCTGAAAGTTGTGTCAGAATCAGTCCATAACGTTTTGAGATGGCATGCTTGCTGCACAGCGATATTGTTTCAGCCCAATCACTCAATGGGGAAGAATCACTTAAAAAAATTACTGGATTCAGATCTGGATCTTCACCAAAATTGAACCGATTCTTCCTTGTCACACACCCAACCTGTCCACCAGGTTTAGTGCGAATCCGTCCATGAGTTTTTGAGATATTGTGCGATGTATCATTTTTGTCCCTACCTCTCAATGGTGAAGGTGTTTCAATGTCCCTACCTCTCAATCTCTCCCCACTTTAAGAAAATTCTAGAATCCGGAACTGAATCCGGATCTTCACCAAAATAAATAATTTCATCCTCGTCACACACCCAAACCTGTCCACAAAATTTTGTCCAAATCTCATCTGTCCACAACTTTTTGAGACATCCTGTTCACAGACAGATAAACAGACATATAGGGTGAAAACGTAACCTCTGCCGATCTTCGGTGAGGGAGTTAATTGGAATGGCGCTCCGTTGAGCACATACTTCCGCCAGGTTGAACATTTTATGTTTTGTATCCCACTGATACGCTGGATATGCCTGGTGTTGGCTTAATGGTTAGGGTGATGGGCTTGGGATCCTCGGATCCTGAGTTCAAATCTCCCTCAGCCGTTGAATTAATACCAGGTGGGGTTGACTCTGCCTGGCATCCTTCTGAGGTCGGCAAAATGAGTACCAGCTTGCTGGTATACTGTGCCGGAGTGGAGACCTGTCAGGATTGTACCCAACAGCCAAGGAGACTGCATAGGCAGCACCAATGCTCTGCACAGAATATGGTCCCAATAGATGGAAGGATAGGCTGGATCTGCGTCCAGACGTTAACAAAAATCTAATCTGCTTGTTCTTGTCACCCACCCAATTCACCACCAAGTTTTGTCATAAACTGTAAACAACTTTTTGAAATATCATGCGATATCTCGTTTTTGGCCCCGATCTTTCAATGGTGAAGAATCACTTTAAAAATTAAATAATTGTCGTATCCAGATCCGGAATCGGATCTTCACCAAACTTGAATCAATCCTTCCTTGTCGCACATCCAACCTGTCCACCAAGTTTCGTCCGAATCTGTGTCCATAACGTATTGAGATATCCTGCTCACAGACAAGCAGACAGACAGACAGACAGACAAGCAGACAGAGGTGAAAACATAACTCCTGTCCACCTTCATTCAGCCACAGATGTAAAAATTTGCAGATTCATTTTTCCAAAGAACCACATCAAAATTAAAGCTGAATTCTAAAATCCCATCCAAAGAATATCCCTGCCCAGCAAAACGCTTGTTCCTGTTTATTTAGCTTCGTATTGATCATTCTTTTACAGGCAGAAACCGAGAGTGTACCAAACGTGTCCAGGTAGAACAAGCTGTGATTTAGAGTGTGTTGGAACGAGTCATATCAATCTTTAGATATCAAAATAAAAAGTCATATCAATCTTTAGATGTCAAAAAAGATGGCAACAAAAGGAAAGCTGACATTGAAGGCAGTAGCTAACTTGGAGCCTAATTTGATTTTTTTAACTAATGTTTACTCTTCTTAAAAAAAAGTCTCTACCAGAAAAAAAATAATGAAGTGAAATGTCCCTGTCTAATCCAAACTGTCACATGTGGCACCTCCCTTATCTCATACAACCAGGCCACATGGTCAGCTTCTCAAGGTTGCCAAGAAGTGTCTTATCAGCACCTCGGGTGAGATCCTGGTGGAAGACTACTGCAGGAACTTTCAGTTCTCGCCAAAAGAACCCTATTCTCGCAAATGCCTCCCTAATGTAACCCTTGAGAAGACAGATAAAACAGAGAGAAGTACAACCAGGTATATGGCATATAAATAATTCTCCTGGCAAAGGCCTCTCCATTGTGGTTATTTTACATGGAACCTTGTGGTCCGAAGCTCTTGCTGGAGAACAGACATTAACCAGATATTCACCACTTGCAGGACGTTACCCGTCACCGTCCTGGGCTCATTGCTCACCGCTTCTTGCAGAAGTTGTTCCAAGGGGTAAATGTGTGGCCTGCCTCCTCTTTCACCATCAATCACCACACCATACCTGCATACAGCAGTAGATATAAGGTGCGGTTTACAATTGTAATTCACGAATAACTTTTGTTTTAAAATGTGATAGAATTCCTGAAAAAATATAATTATTAATAATGTGCATCTTCTGCCTCTGTTTCTGTCTCTGTCTCTCTCTCTCCCTCCCTCTCTCATTCTCTCCCCCCCACTCTCTCCCCCCCCACTCTCTCTCTCCCTCTCTCTCCATCTCTCATCCTCTCCACCCCCTCTCTCATCCTCTCCACCCCCTCTTTCATCCTCTCCACCCTCTCTCTCTCTCTCTCTCTCTCTCTCTCTCTCTCTCTCTCTCTCTCTCTCTCTCTCTCTCTCCCTCATTCTCTCCTCTCTCTCTCTCTCTCTCTCTCTCTCTCTCTCTCTCTCTCTCTCTCTCTCTCTCTCTCTCTCTCTCTCTCTCTCTCTCTCTCTTTTTCCACGACCTTACACAATATGAGATGCCTGAGTGGCAATTTAGGTGCTCTAATAGCACTGGGTAGGTTTTCTTTTAATCAATTGCCCCACATCCTCTCCTCCCACACCTCACCACCCACACCCTTTCCCCTCCACCTCACTGTCCTTGCATTCAAAGCTGCGAGAATTTATTTTTGACATGCTTGAATGCATTGGAAAATTTTATTTATATATATGCTAATTAACCAGACTTGGTGGCGTTATCGTTAGAGCGTCCATTCTGAGTCTGGGAGGTCGGCCGTTTAAATCTGACTTCATCTGAGACATACCAAAGACTAAAAATGGTACATGCTGCCTCCTTGCTTGAAACTCAGCATTTAAAAAGATAGAGCATGGACAAGCAAACATTCCTTGGCAAACATTGGGCAGGCTTGATGGGCTGAATGGCCTCATCCTGCATTGAAGTTCGTTGAAAGGGAACATATATTATTATTATTTACGACTTGCTGTAGGTAAAGGATTTAAACCTTTCATGTTTTGAGATTTCTTTCCAAAATATATTGGTGATGAACGTTAAAGATACTGCATGAGACCTGAAGTAAGATTACATTTTAATGTTACTTTAATTAATTAAGTTGATGAAATGAAACATCATCACTGCCCAAAGCTCTCCCCTCCAATCCCCCCACCACCAACACCATCATGGATATAAAGATCCAAAAAAAAAAAAAATCTATTTGGCCAAGATACCTGCACAGAATCAAACAATTTCTAAAGATAGTACTGGATCTTGAACATCCACCAGTGAGTACGAGCAGACAATACAACCAACACAATGTCCCACATGGATGCAGGCAGTGCAAATGACAGAAATTGTAGTCGGATTCATCCCCAGAAGTAGACACTGGCAGTGAGCAAGTGACCAATAGTCAATTACTAGTTGCGCTTTGTTTTTTTTAATCTGCTTTCACTTTTAAAAAGGTTCATACAGAAAGAAAATAACGGGACAATGGAAGCTTTCTGACTACTAAAGCATAATGGCTGAAAGGGAAATTTATTTTCCATCATTGTATCTTAAATCAGGCTGAGACTGGGATTGAAAGGTTCGGCTATTACCGTGCAAGTTTACTAGATAATGATATAACTGTAGTAACAGAAGTAGTCATAACCATCAGTTGTCGGCAACTTGATGGCTTCGAAGGAAATGAAGGTAAAAATAAAAAGTCACGATTCGGAGATGAAATTTCAATTACATTATTGTCAAGGTTCCCATTGTGTGCTGCCTTTTTGGCTGCTGGTTCCATCATTGGTTATGGGCACAGCTATACCACTGATGCAGTGCCCCTATTACCAGAAAACTGGTGCTCATTTTGCTGACCTCAGAAGGATGACAGGCTGAGTCAAACCCCTGGTGTTAATTCAGTGGCCAATGGGCCTTGAACTCAGGACCGTAGGATGTCAAGCCACCACCCCAACAACTAAGCCAACACTAGGCTATTGTCAAGGTAGGTAATCAATATTTTGTAACAACTTTTGTATTGTAGTTTCCAATAAATGCTGTTTTGTTCAATTATGTGGATATAAAAAAGTTTAGCCTTTTAAATGATTGGTGGTGGCCTTCTTTGCTTTACAGGGCAACTTATTTTCACATTTAAAGTTGCCTGGTAGAAGGATCAGTTCCGAGGTTCTCAAGATTGATGTTTTAAATTTTTTGTTGGTATCGAAAATCCAAGATGGCTACCACACTTTTCAATCAGGTTTGTTGGAGTGTATGAATTCAATCTCATGACTTGTAACAACTCCATGAAGTATTAACTTTATCAGTGCAGCGATCTCTGAAAAAGACATGTCACAAAATATGGTGGAAAAAAAAAATAACCATTAGAAAAAAAAGAGGAAAAAGGAAAAGAAAACCCCAGAACAGGCTTCCAGCAATACCGGCTTCGAAACCAAATCAAAAAATTATTATAATTGTTATTTGTGTTATGATTATTATTGTTATGCTTAATGGTATTATTATTCTCATTATTATTATTATTTGTGGGTTGGCAAGATATCCTCGACATATTGTGCACTCACCTCTGAGCTGTCTAGCTTGGGCTTGAATCTACATCCGGCTATAAACTAAACTGTCACCCTGGTGTTTCACACATGTGGTGATGCATCAGTGTGTGTGTATCTTCCATTGGATAGATAGTAAACCAGAAGACCCCCTCTGCCAGCACTGGTCATTGGTGGATGTTGAAGATCTCACAGTATTTTCCCCAAATAGTGGGTGAGTTATATTAACGACACCCTGCAAAAATTCCGAATTCCTGCCCCGACTGAATGCTGGCAAGGCATGGCAAACCACCTAGAATAACCCTTGCCAAGAGATTGTTTCAGCAGCAATGACACTCCATCAAGGCTATGGTACGTTTATGTTGATAAAGATTATTATTATTATTATTATTATTATTATTATTATTATTATTATTACCACTACGATGGCAGAAAAGCTTGTCAAAATGACCTCTATTTTTCACACTATTCAGCCTTGTATACAATCACTCTAATTTATTATATAAATTGCTCATCCCTATATTTGGGAGGTGTATTGCCGCGGTTGCTCCCCAAAATAATTAAAAAAAAAAAACACGAGAGCGAAGTCGATGGTGCACTGTCGCAAATTCCCCACGCTTCCCACTGAAAGCAAAGGTGAAAGACGGCAAAAAGTTCCACCAAGAACCAATATCAAATTTTTAGCTAAAAAATTATTTTCCCCATTTTGACCCCTGTGACTAAATCCCCAGCTCTATGGGGCATGAACTGGTGGTCAAAACAAGCTCAAATGAGCTAAGATCCTCGTCCTCTTAATGATGACGTCATAAAAACGAATATGACGTCATTGTGATGTATCAGGTTTGCGATAAATTATCTGTGCTAATGCCCGGCTTGATTCCCGCAAACAGAATTCAAAAAGCTTGCCTAGTTTCGGAAATAATTTTTAGGCGATTTCCATTAGCGGAGATATTTTGACGTTATAACTTTTTTCTAGGAAGAATTTTCAAAATCGGAGATGGTTACTGTCTGCGCAGGGTGTTTTTACATATATATGCCAAGTTTCAGGAAGTTTCGATGAAAACTGTAGGCTATGAAACAAAAAAGTCCATAAGTAGAAGATGAAGAACAACAACATGAGTAAGACTGAGAGATCCTCCACGAGGATCTAAAAATTGTTCCACATTTCATGCATCTCCCAATGTTGATTATATATACACAAAAGTTAAATTATATGATGATTAAAAATGTGCCTGTAATTGCATTTCTTGGTATTTGACCCTTTGATCCCACCCCAGGGAGTGTGGGGCCAAGATGATACTGCTCTTTTAACTTCACGCCATGTGGTGATAATAACTACCACGTTTGCTGAATTTCTGCCCAACCATTTAGGAGGAGATAGTGTGACAGACGGACAGACGGACAGACAGACGGAACCGATTACTATATTCCCCCTGTGTTTTTTGCAAAAAGCGTGGGGATAATGACCTGCATTATCTCCATGAAGCAAAAACACGCCTACCGCTTATTCGCATATATAATAATACATCATGGTTATATATAGCTCTGGGCCGTGGACTGATACCAGAGGCCTGAGGTCTACGCACTTTCACAAAATGGCAGAAGTATGATTTTTTTTTTCTTCTAGTTACAATTGTAGGTGGAGTCAAGCCAGCTGTCCAACCAATGGGGTGAAGGCAAACCATCCACACATACATACATCGTCCAAAAACGAAATGGCTTTTATATATATATATATATATATATATATATATATATATATATATATATATATATATATATATATATATATATATACTGTATTAGATAGATTACTTTGGCGTGCCCACCCGATGCTTCGCTGATGGAATAAATGAAAAGGCAGCTTGTTGTATTTCACAAACATGTTGCATGTTTAGCTGTGAATCTCCGTGAGGATATAAAATTAAGTAAAATGCGAAAAAGGGATTAAAAAAATAATAATAACACGTCATTGTTGTTGCTGTTCGTGTGCTCCTTCCGCGTACTTTTATATCCTGTAAAAGTGGAATTTTTCACACTCCATCAATATTCACACATTTCACGTTACAATAGAGAAGCGTGAATTGAACAATGTACAAATATATTTACCATTTTGAAAAAGAGATATTACAGCTGCAGATCGCACGAGGAATGCTAACACAGTATGCATACAGGTTCCAGTCGTGCTGTCGTGAGAAGCGAGCAGTGTGCTTGGCCAGCACATGTTGCATAGGTCTACGCCGTTCACAACTCGAGTACTGTACTTCAACGTCCACAATTCAACGTCAAATATGCTTCATTATTTGAAGCCGATTTTAACAACCGATGGACGTCAATGTTTCCTGAAACCTGCAAACTCAGTTAAAGCATGGCTTGACGCACCATCCGTTCATGTCGCTCATGAGAAAGTATGGAAAACTGGTAAGGGCGAAAGCTCCGTACCAGCTCGTGGAGAAAACAATGCTGAGGCGGGAGATTGGAATGAATAAAAAATATCCAGGAGACCATGAAGTTACTAATCTCTGCATTCAATAAACTATTGATTTGTTGTGCGTTAATGTACGCTATCACCTTATTTTGCAATCCGTATTTCATAGGTTATAATAAAGTATGTTGCGGTGCCTGTTTCTCTTCAATTCTGGTTACACTGCAAGTTGTTTTCTCCCTATGGAAACGTCCGCCAGGGTTTCACATGTTTCACATCATTGAGATTGTCACACATCTTGTGCCTGCTCTGCGAAATAAAAAAAATGCGTGGACATACTGTATTTTATATCACTTAGTGCTCAAATGTAATCGTGTGAAAATTCCCACTTCTACAGTATTTTTCCATCGTTTCGAGAAATATTACTAAATATAATTTTGTGTGCTCCTTTCGTATCCTTCTGAAGGGTTCCTGCTGTCGATCATCAACTTTCCAGAGGTACCATGCTTATTATTCTACGAAAGCAGGAACCGCTGCATTAAAGCTCGAGGTCGTGCTACTGTTTCTTCTTCTTCTTGCTCAAGTGATGCACACTCGGCCGAACGCTCTCCTTTTCGCAATAATTTTTTTTATTACGAGCAAAGTACCCATCCTTATGGGCAGGTTAACTCCCCCGCTTGTATGTTTAATGACTTGTAATACAGGTTTCCACCGGGTGGCACTTACCACTATAAGATACACATTTGCGTGGAGAGAATTGGGGTCCTTCCTCCACCTTAAACCCCCAGGACTACTTTTTTATATCCCCTGAAGCTTTCCCGTGCACCCCAATCTACCAGTTTTCAACTCATTTTGTTCAGCTGTTCAGTTCTCGTAATGTTCCCACTTCTGGGAGTACGAATCACCTCTGCTATCTAAAACCTTCCAATACACCCTTCACCCCAAGTACAAGCAGCAGTTTTCAACTCATTCCATCCAGTGGTTCAAGAGTGCATAGAAGCCAAACCAACAAACTGCATGATATTTAGTATGATAATTTCCCCACTTCTATGATGTCTATGGTTTTCATGCAAAGAATTGGGGTATTTTATTATGACTTGTAAAACCCCCTCGCACTGGGGAAGACACAATACGATACACACTTACATAGGAATTTGAAATGCTCCCCAACCCACCCACCCCCCCCCCAACTCCCCCAACGTGAACTACGGAGGTTATGAATTTTATTATTTTTTACCCTCTAAAACCTTCCCCGTGCACATCCTGAATACAACCAACAGCTTTCAACTCATTCTGTCCAGCAGTTGAGGAATACATAGAAGTCAAACAAACAAACAAACAAACAAACAGACAGACAGACACTTCTCAAATTATATATAGTCTGATTATTATTATTATTATTATTATTATTATTATTACAGGTCTGAAGACGACGATGGTTCACGAGCGGTATTTGACGATGTAGATTGTTTCAGAAGTCAAGGATGAGACAATGGAATAATGTTTGACCAAGTTATAAAAATGATCAAGATGATGTGGTACGAGTGACAGGTTATTAGCTGCAAAATGTCGAAAACCCGGTTTCGTTCAACAACTTTCAAAATTTGACCTTTGCATAACCTTTAAAGGTCAGAAAACAATGTGGACATTAAAATGAGGAAACAGGATACGTGCTATAGCTTATTGGAGTTAGTTCGTTGAAGAAGGTCGAAAACCCGGTTCGATTCACACAACTTTGAAAATTTGACCTTTGTGAACTTTAAAGGTCAAAGGTCAAGGATTATGACCTTTGGTGCAAAACTTCCTCTGGAACATTCCAGGAACAATATAACGTCATATAGGCTTTATGGCATTTCGCACTCCTCGGATTATCCATACTTTGATGAAATCAGCGTAAAAACAAACTTGAAGGGGGCGCCACGGGCAAGGTGTTCGAGATAGAGCAAAATGGTTTCAAGACTTTAGGTGGGGAATGACCTCAAGATTATTTTGAATTTTGATAATTTGATAATTTCTCAAAAAGTGATGAGCCAGGTAAACTCCATCACTTTGAGTGTAGTGGAACTTTGAACTTGTGACCTTGACCTTGGGACTAAAATGAAAAATCGAGCTCCGTGGGGCTATGCAGGTGCCATTGGGATAACCAAATACCGAAACCTCTGCCAGATTCGACAAACCCCCTCGGAGAACATGTAACTTGAAATTGGCTACCCCCTAAAAACACATGTTCTTTGGGCGTGGCTCCGCCCATAATGGGCGCAGCACGTCCTTTCTCAAGAAAACACAACTAGATCATGATATAAACCTCCCACCCAAATTTTATAAGGATCGGATCAAAACCCACGGAGCTATGCTCGGGACAGACAGACAGACAGACAGACAGACAGACACACACCCATAACGAATATAGTGGTCACTTACTGACTCGTGAACCAATTATTATTATTATTATTATTATTATTATTATTATTATTATTATTATCATAGCATTGCACTTTCTTTGTCCTGTCAGTAGAAGAACTGCTGCAGTTTTTTTTCATCAAAAGTCTTCCTTTGCTATTTGTATCACTTTGGTATACATGTGTGCATATGGTTTGCTGTGGCTTTATTTATTTAACTCAACATGTTCATACATCATGCAGAAACTCGCCATAATCACACTATTGGGTCCATTAGTGATGTAGTAAGTTCTTCTCACATGAAATTGTGCACTATGACACCCTCCCTAACGTCTCAGCACAGAGTTGAAGTCCGTGTCAAACGAACCACAAGTCTAATCTGCATGAAGATGAGAATCGCTTGCAATCTTACTTCGATAATTTTGAATTCCTACATTCCAAGTAAGATAAACAAGCGCAAAAAACTCTTAAGAGATTAATTTTCCATCAGTGGCAAAGTGAAACTATACTTAATAACACGGGCTCGGCATGGTAACGAATATAGAATGCAGAGTGATAGAATGCAATGTTATTTAATATAATGAGGAATCATATTGTAAAGGCTTGATTTGATGCAGTTTCACATTATGAGTTGTGGTTTGTTGAGGCTTACACATCAGGTGGTTGCAATAGACGCAGGCAGCCAGGATGCAGAAGCTCGTCTTCCATTGGGATGAGCACTCGGAGGCCGTCCCGCAAGTCACCTCGCTCCAATAGGCAACGTGGTGGGTCTACGAGGCACAAGACAAGTTCACCATCAAAAGCCAAATCAATAGCAAATTGGAACAATGATTTGTTTGAACAGAGGAACGTACAAATAGCGTGTAGCTACAACTACAAAACACGACGTAATACCATCACGACGCAGGAAAGATTGTGAATATTTATCGGATTGATAAGATCTGATTTGATCCTCCGGTTTTGAAAAGGTTTTTCATGTGGAAGGCAAGAATATAAAATAATTTCTCAAAAAGTGATGAGCCAGGTAAACTCCATCACTTTGAGTCTAGTGGAAATGCAATAATATGAGTTTAATCTTTCTTCACCTGGTGTTAAGGCCCTCTCCCGCAAGCGAATGAGCGGTACATCTTCCTCCTCCTCAGAAAAGCTCCCGGCCGATGAAAACGCAAAGCCGGCTTCAGCACCCTCGAACATGCGGCTTCCAGCAGGAGAAGGACTCAAGTTTGCAAGGCCCGTCGTAGCTCTTTGCTGAAGCTGCTTGCAGGAGAAACGCGCATCACAATGAGGTGAGATTCGGGTATCGTAAAAAAACAAACAAACAGCATAATGGAAAATGTGTTACATACAAATGAATTTTGGTAAACGAAATGAAACACTAATGCAACACATGCCAATACCCCTTTCTGAGTTGTCCTGCTGTTTCTGCACGTGAGATTTCCAGTCTTTGTTTTTCCACTACATTTGGTGGTTCCACTGAGAACAGCAGGCAGTCTGGCTCTCGGAGGCTGCATACTGGCAGTTAGTTTCTTGCACTTCTTTTTCTGGAATCAAAATAAAAAGAACACATTATGCATAATGAGGCAAAGTGACATCATGAGATGGTGCATGTGAGAAAGATGACTTATGCAAGTGACATTGATGGGAAGTCGTTGATATATGACATGACACATAGAAGGTGGGGTGCGGGCATGGGAAATGCTGTTTCCATAAAAAAAGAATAAATATGACAAAAACCATTGATAATAGACTCTCAGGTGTTGGGAAGGCATTCACACCCAAAGTGTGTCCACTGCTTGTAATCTTCATCAGAGTAATGATGCTTCGCAATGCCGAGAACACAGCAGTAACAAGGACACTCGATAAATGATGGTGAGTTTTCTGTTCTATCCTCATGTTTCATGTTGTTACATAAAATGTCATGCGATGTCTTGTCAAAATATCTACTTGAGTGCGGCATCGAAATTCATTTAAAAGTGAAATGACAGACTTACACTGATTTTTGCCTTTGACGGCTTTGCTTTGCTTTGGCTTTGTGTAGTCGTACCAAGGAAGCTGGATACTGTGAGACCGCCAGAGTTCCACACATCATTTCCACCATACACCTTGCTGGTATCTGCCACGTCCCTTCTGGTTGCATCCGTTCCTCCCGACATCCGTCCATCCTTCTGCTTTCCAGTCCTGGGAACCTTCCCGCTCGGTCGTGGCATGGCCTTACTGCCAAGCTTTTGCTGCTTGTGATTTGCTGGCAGTGAGGTTTTGCCAGAGTGTGTCATTTCCTCAGTCTTTTGCTTCACTTTCACATCGGTATCTGAGTCCGAGAATTGCAAATCCACCCCTGCAGAAACGGAATCAACATAACAGGTTCACCACTTAACCTCCTTGGCGGTTACTAAAAATGCATAAAGTAACTTCCTTTTGTGTCATGTAATGACAGCCGGCCATCAACATATTTTATTCCTCAACTCGGTTCACATTGCTTTTCACGGTAAAGTCCAATTATTATGTTTGCCTCAAACTTCCAGGTTATAGTGAGGCCTTGCTTTGGTATTGTCTTTAAGTGGCATTACAACTGTCCTGACTTTCTGCCATACATCAACCCCCATCCAAATTTTTTTTTTGAAGAGGTCAATGTGCCAGGCAAATCTGGATGACAAGTAGTGTAAGATTTACAGCTAATAGTGTGGTGGAGGAAGACAAGAAGACAAAGAAAAGCACTCCCATAGTAACGGGGAAGCGCCGCAGTATTTGGTCGGCAATGTTATTATTACAATGTTACTAATGTTATGTTATTAACAGCAGAGCAAAGCAGGAATTAAAAGAGAAGGGCACTCGGTAGCGCACATACCTCTGCCACGCCATGCCTGATCCTGGAGAACATATCGATCCCAATACATTTTTGAAATATCGTGCTATCCAGTACTTTATCATTTTTGGCCCGATCTCTCAATGGTGAAGAATCACTTTAGAAATTAAATAATCATCGTATCCAGATCTGGATTCGGATCTTCACCAAAATCAAATAATTTCTTTCTTATCACACACCCAACCTGTCCACCAAGTTTCATCCAAATCTGTGCACAACTTTTTGAGATATCGTGCTATATATCGGTTTAGCTCCATCTCTCAATGGTGAAGAATCACTGAAAAAAATTTATCAGATCCAGAACCGGATTCGGATCTTCAACAAAATTGAATCAATTCTTCCTCGTCACACACCCAACATGTCCACCAAGATTAATCTGAATCCGTCCACGACTTTTTGAGTTATCATGCTATATGTCCATTTTGGGCCCTATCTCTCAATGGTGAAGAATCACTTAAAAATTCTAGTAGTCGGATCCGGATCCGGATCTTCACCAAAATCTAATCAGCTCGTCCGTGTCACACACCGAACCTGCGCACCAAATTTCATCCAGGTATGTCCAAAACTTTTTTGAGATATCCTGTACACAACAAACAGACAAACAAACAGACAAACAAACAGACAGAGAGGGGTGAAAACATAACCTCCTTCACCTTCCGTGGTGGAGGTAACTATGCTGATGCACGTACCAATGAGACGTTCGCGTTCCTTCTTCTTCCAGGCCTTTTGCTTGGCCTCAAGTTGCACCAGAGACAGCTGTGCAGGAGTTCTTGCGAGGCTGGCAGGCATTGACATAGATGTCCCAGAACCGGAACTTGTGAGCGCGGTGGAGTAGCGAGACATCACACCAAGCCGGTATGCTGCAACATCACTGTTTTCTTCTTCGTCTTCATCATCCTCATCTTCATCATCACTGTACTCAAATCCTGCACGACAACAGCACATTTTACATCGTGAAATTGAGATTTCAGGCCAGTAACGTGAACCGATTATGGTTTGCGAGCAACAAAGGAAGCAATTTCACTGCAACCGCCAGAACAATTGTGCCTCGTCTCCATTAGCAAGTCATGCAAATTAAAGCTCCAGGTCTTGGCTTAGCAAGGAACTCATGAGTAGCAGGTTGTCCCACCCAAACAGTGAAAAAGTGTCTTTGATAACACTGGAGAAGCCATCATTGTTTCTCGATCGGCTTATTTAGTGGCGTCACATTTCTGTCACAGCATCGGCATCACATTCTTTATCAGGAATTCATGAAACATTCACTTGAGGATGGGTCATACGACAGACTACCTAATGGCATCTCCCAAGGAGTCGAGACAAGCTTATGGAGATGCATTGTATATTTCTGCCACTGCTGTACTGACTTTAATTAGTTAAATGTCGAGAAAAGTGTCCCATCAGGCGAACCTTATTCACGGATATGAGGCACCACAAAGACAAAGCAATTCAAATTACCACGACAGGCACAAGCACGTGCTCGGATTGTGGGGGCGTTCCATGGAATTGACCGATAAACATCCGCACATTTGGTCGATTAGATATATGCCGAAGACAGCCTTCGATATCGATGCCGAGCATAAAATTTTCCAATTTGTAACCGATAACCAAAAGAAGCCTCAACCGGCAAGCATTTGGCATCACAAGATGCACTCAGTTTTTGTTTTTTTATCATACCCAAAGCAGAGACAACGTCCAGGCTTTCCTGCTTCAACAACCCACAAAGAACCCTCGCAGCCCACCCCGAAACATCATCAAGACATGTGGCGGTCATACATCTGGGATCCATTCCGACACTCGCCTGCAGATACCTCCGCCATGCTTTGTTTGTTTATTAGGGTGGGCGGTCTCGTAAAGTTTCAACAGTTGCAGCCATTACGCAGAAGAGGCTGAGGGCTCGGCTCGAGGTCTCATCAGGCTGCCGGACAGGCCAGGTTCTTGGCTTGGCACCCGCAGCATTAATTCCCTCACTTGCACGATCCCGGATATTGCTGGAAAATGCTTTGGCAGCAACTTTGCTTTTATCAAAACAGGCTGCATCTCGAGCTGGCCTCTTGGTCATCAATCCGTGTGCACCGGCTTTGTGCGTCCACCGGTCCCCATAGATTTTTATTCCAACTATCGGCGGCGCGGCCAGCCTGCCTCTCCGGTATCGTCGCCCGAAATGGGCCGCGGCCTTCCGAGCTAATAAAGGGAAGGGCAGAACCACGGGCACAAAGATGAGGCACGAGATCTACCCAAACGTGAATTTGCACAGCTGTTCCGGGGAGTGATGTGCGTGGGTAATGAGGTTCATAAAGTGGAGCCGGTGTCAAATAATGAAAGGTAAATAAAGGGACTTAAGGAAACAAAACCGAGTGTAATTATTTAACGCCGTGACTGTTTGCACAACAAAGCATGTCACACGCATCAAAGTAAAAAGAGCCGACAAATTTCACTCAAAAAACACACACAATGCCATTTCTGAGACTTTGCGTGTCCTCCCTGAAGGACAATGGAATGAAAGCAATGTCTGCAGTTATTAGAGATATCGTTAAGTAGTGCAATGGGTGATCACCGGGAGAAAAAGGGAGTTGAGGAGATGTGAGGGACCACGAGAAAACGTGTCATGTTGTACTGTATGTGAATTATTGATGTTAAAGTGACCATGTGCATTGGATGGCACCTCGGAGCCTGAAGGTATATCCGATCCTCATTCATCAGGGTCTGGATTTGGATGAGCAATCTCACAAAGAAACGATGTTACGAGTACACATTGAAATGAAATCAAAATATGAAGGGTGAGGTCATCACATCTTAAAGGCGAAATATACACGGCGTGCCAATCACATCCTTAATATAAACATGTACATCATGCCCATCACATCCGAAATATAAACATGTACATCATGCCCATCACATCCGAAATATAAACATGTACACCATGCTCATCACATCCGAAATATAAACATGTACATCATGCCCATCACATCCTCGATATAAACATGAACATCATGCCCATCACATCCTTTATAAAACATGTACATAATGCCCATCACATCCTTTATATAAACACGTACATCATGCCCATCATATCCTTTATATAAACATGTACATCATGCCCATCACGTCCTTTATATAAACATGTTCATCATGCCCATCACATCCTTTATATAAATATGTACATCATGCCCATCACATCCGAAATATAAACATGTACATCATGCCCATCACATCCGAAATATAAACATGTACATCATGCCCATCACATCCGAAATATAAACATGTACACCATGCCCATCACATCCGAAATATAAACATGTACATCATGCCAATCACATCCTTTATATAAGCATGGACATCATGCCCATCACGTCCTTTATATAAACATGTACATAATGCCCATCAGATCCTTTATATAAACATGTACATCATGCCCATCAGATCCTTTAGAAAACATGTACATCATGCCCATCACATCCTTTATATAAACATGTACATCATGCCCATCACATCCGAAATATAAACATGTACATCATGCCCATCACATCCTCAATATAAACATGAACATCATGCCCATCACATCCTTTATAAAACATGTACATAATGCCCATCACATCCTTTATATAAACACGTACATCATGCCCATCACATCCTTTATATAAACATGTACATCATGCCCATCACATCCTTTATATAAACATGTGCATCATGCCAATCACATTCCTGATATAACCATGTACATCATGCCCATCACATCCTTCATATAAATATGTACATTATGCCCACCACATCCTTTAGAAACATGGACATCATGCCCATCACATCCTTCATATAAATATGTACATCGTGCCCATCACATCCTATATATAGATAAACATGTACATCATGCCAATCACATCCTTCATATAAACATGGACATCATGCCCATCACATCCTTTACATAAATATGTACATTATGCCCATCACATCCTTCATATAAACATGGATATCATGCCCATCACATCCTTTACATATGTACATAATGCCCATCACATCCTTTATATAAATATGTACATCATGCCCATCACATCCTTTATATCAACATCGACATCATGCCCATCACATCCTTTATATAAACATGTGCAACATGCCAATCACATCCTTTATATAACAATGTACATCATGCCCATCACTTCCTTCATATAAATATGTACATAATGCCCATCACATTCTTTATATATATATACATGTACATCATGCCCATCACATCCTTCATCTAAATATGTACATCATGCCCATCACGTCCTTTATCTAAATTTTACATCATGCCCATCATGTCCTACACATAAATATGTACATCATGCCCATCACATCCTTTATATAAACATGTGCATCATGCCCATCACAGCCTCTACATAAACAAGTACATCATGTCCATCACGCCCTTTATATAAACATTTTCATCATGCCGATCACATCCTTTATATAAACATGTGCAACATGCCAATCACATCCTTTATATAACAATGTACATCATGCCCATCACTTCCTTCATATAAATATGTACATAATGCCCATCACATTCTTTATATATATACATGTACATCATGCCCATCACATCCTTCATCTAAATATGTACATCATGCCCATCACGTCCTTTATCTAAATTTTACATCATGCCCATCATGTCCTACACATAAATATGTACATCATGCCCATCACATCCTTTATATAAACATGTGCATCATGCCCATCACAGCCTCTACATAAACAAGTACATCATGCCCATCACGCCCTTTATATAAACATTTTCATCATGCCGATCACATCCTTAATAAAAACATGTACATCATGCCCATCACATCCTATATCTATAAACATGTACATCATGCCCATCACGTCCATTATATAAACATGTACATCATGCCAATCACGTCCTTTATATAAACATGTACATCATGTCCATCACATCCTATCTATAAACATGCACTTCATGCCCATCACATCCTTTATATAAACATGTACACCATGCCCATCACATGCTATCTATAAACATGTACATCATGCCCATCACGTCCTTTATATAAACATGTACATCATGCCAATCACGTCCTTTATATAAACATGCACTTCGTGCCCATCGCATCCTTTTCTAAACATGTACAACATGCCCATCACATGCTATCTATAAACATGTACATCATGCCCATCACATCCTTCATATAAACATATACATCATTCCCATCACATCCTTTATATAAACATGTACATTATGCCCATCACATTTTTGATATAAATACGTACATCATGCCAATCAAATCCTTCATATAAACATGTACATCATGCCCATCACGTTCTTGATAGAAACATGTACATCATGCCAATCACATCCTTTATATAAACATGTATATCATGCCCATGACATCCTTCATATAAACATGTACATCGTTCCCATCACATCCTTTATATAAACATGTACATCATGCCCATCACGTCGTTAATATAAACATGTACATCATGCCAATCACATACTTTATATCAACATGTACATCATGCCCATCACATCCAAAATATAAACATGTACATCATACCAATCATGTCCTTTATATAAACATGTACACCATGCCCATCACATCCTTTTTATAAACATGTACACCATGCCCATCACATCCTGTATTTAAATATGTAAATCATGCCAATCACATCCTTTATATAAACATGTACATCATGCCCATCACGTCCTTTATATACACATGTACACCATGCCCATCACATAATTTATGTAATCATGTACATCATGCCCATCACATCCTATATATAAGCATGTACATCATGCCAATCATATCCTTTATATAAACATGTACATTGTACATCATGCCCATCATATCCTTTATATAAACATGTGTACCATGCCCATCATTCCCTTTATGTAAACATGAACATCATGTCCATCACATCCTATATATATAAACATGTACATCATGCCCATCACATCCTAAATATAAACATGTACATCATGCCATTCATGTCCTTTATATAAACATGTACATCATGCCCATCACATCCTTTACATAAACATGTACATCATGCCCATCACATCGTATAGAAAACCATGTACATCATGCCCATCACATCCGATATATTGTTACGGCCGCGGGGTCAGCCGCCACCGACAGCTCTGAACGGAGCTGCAAGTCGAGTCGGCCCGACCGATCGCCCGGAATATAGATTGCCGCCCGGATAACTCCGAGCGACGGGTCCACGTACAAGAACCGAAATACGTCAATCGGCAGATCACGTGGGGTAGGGTCGATTGCCAATCTTCAATGTACCTAAATACCCATGTGATCCAACTACAGGGGTATTCCACCCTCGACGAACTCGTTCGGAACAAACCGTCGAGGCGAGCTTGTCCGTGCATGATTCCGAGCGGCGTAATAGCCGAGAACCGTCCGTCCAAATGTCCCCCTTATGGCAAACCGACGGCTTTTTTTACTCCCAACACACGAAATGTTCAGTCAATGAGGGAATGGACGCAACGAGCAGTTTACATTCACACAAGGACATTAATTATCATGAAACCCGTATGCAATTAAATAAGGCAAAACACGGATGCAATTTCACAAGCAACAAAAGCACGACAAAAGAACTACAACCGTCTATTTATTATGTACAGTCATTTACACTTAACAGCAGTTCCTACTTATTAGACGGGCCCACGGACACACGTACGCGCGCGCGCACGCACACACACACACACACACACACACGAAACGGTGGCTGAGGCCTTTAATCACGAGCTCCAGCTCGGAGGACAGGTGAGCTGAAACTCAGAGCTTGACTCGAACCTTTCCACCTCGTGTGGTCTTCAACTTGTCCAGACCCGGGCTCCAGCGAGAGTGAGCTGGATCCAATCGCCGCGATCCTTCCCGAGCTCCCGCGAATCCTCCCGCGCTTCTCAACACGTGCCGGTGAGACGAGGCACCGATCCTTCCTGTCGATCGTCGCTTCCCCGAGGATACAACTCCAAGAAGAGGCCGATGCGTCACACCAAGCCAGGAAACAAAATGGAGAACGAAAAGCTCCACGAACCAAGGAGAGGAAGAAGAGGAAGAAGCCTCCACTCGCAGCTCGAGCCGAACAACTGGCTCAAGTTCCTTCCAAAACAAAGCAGCGGCCGAAGCTCACTGAGCCAGCCAAAGCAAAAAGCTTCCGAAGGCCTCAAGCCAAGCAAGCCAAGCAGGACCCGATGGCTTGCTGAACGACTGCTCTCTCCGATGCAAAAAAGCTTACTCCTCCCACGGGACTCAGCACACGAACTCTGCCACGGGACTCTTTACGAACTCAGCCCTACCACGGGACTCCCACAGGAACAAAGAAAAAGTCTCCTCTTTATCCTTTGCACCCCCTCCCCCACACCCGGCATGACTCATGGCCTCGTGATCCACCCTCCGCTCAACCACGGGTGGGAGGGAGTTGTTGACGTCACTGCAGGGTTCTTCTTCCTCTTCGCAGAAGAGGGGGAGGGACGTCTCCATTGCTCGCTCCCTCAGTATGAAATAGATCCGCAGCGCATCTAATCGATTTCAAAACATTTAAACAATGAAAGGTGAGCTATCTAGGGAACATGAACTTATCGACATAGCTGACTAAGGGAACCTGTATGTTTGTGCAATTAAATTCCAAATTCGTAACAATATAAACATGTACATCATGCCCATCACATCCTATATATAAACATGTACATTATGCCCATCACATCCTATATATAAACATGTACATCATGCCAATCACATCCTTGATATAAACATGTACATCACGCTCATCACATCCTTTGTGTAAACATGTACACCGTGCCCATCACATCCTATATATAAACATGTACATCATGCCCATCACATCGAATATATAAACATGTACATCATGCCAATCACGTCCTTGATATAAACATGTATATCATGCCCATCACGTCCTTCATATAAACATGTACACCATGCCAATCACGTCCTTTATTTAAACATGTACATCATGCCATCACATCCTATATATCAACAAGAACATCATGCCCATCACCTCCTATATAACATCTACACCGTGCCCATCACATCCTTTATATCAACATGCACATCATGTCCATCACATCTCATATATAAACATGTACATCATGTCCATCATATCCTTCATATAAACATGTACATCGTGCCCATCACATCCAATATATAAACATGTACATCATGCCAATCACGTCCTTAATAGAAACATGTACAGTGTACATCATGCCCATTACATCCTTTATATAAACATGTGCACCATGCCCATCACATCCTTTATGTAAACATGTACACCATGCCCATCACCTCCTATATATAAATATGTAAATCATGCCAATCACATCCTTGATATAAACATGTACATCATGCTCATCACATCCTTTATGTAAACATGTACACCGTGCCCATCACATCCTATATATAAACATGTACATCTGCCCATCACATCGAATATATAAACATGTACATCATTCCAATCACGTCCTTGATATAAACATGTATATCATGCCCATCACGTCCGTCATATAAACATGTACATCATGCCAATCACGTCCTTTATATAAACATGTACATCATGCCCATCACATCCTATATATAAACATGAACACCATGCCCATCACATCCTTGATATAAACATGTACACCATGCACATTACATCCTTGATATGAACATGTACACCATGCCCATCACGTCCTTTATACAAACATGTACATCATGCACATTACGTCCTTGATATAAACATGTACATCATGCCAATCACATCCGTCATATAAACATGTACATCATGCCAATCACGTCCTTTATATAAACATGTACATCATGCCCATCACGTCCTATATATAAACATGTACATCATGCTAATCACATCCGTCATATAAACATGTACATCATGCCAATCACATTCTTCATATAAACATGTACATCATGCCCATCACATCCTCTATATAAACATGTACACCATGCCTATTACATCCTTGATATAAACATGTACATCATGCCCATCACATCATTTATATTAACATGTACATCGTGCCCATCTATATATAAACATGCACATCATGCCAATCACATCCTTTATATAAACATGCACATCATGCCAATCACAGCCTTGATATAAACATGTACATCATGCCTATCACGTCCTTGATATAAACATGTACATCATGCCCATCACGTCCTTTATATAAACATGTACATCATGCCTATCACGTCCTTCATATAAAAATGTACATCTTGTCCATCACATCCTTTATATAAATATGTACATCATGCCCATCACATCCTTTAAATAAACAAGTACATTGTGCCCATCACATCCTTTATATAAACATGTACACCATGCCCATCACATCCTTTATATAAACATGTACACCATGCCCAACACGTCCTTGATATAAATATGTCCATCATGCCCATCACGTCCTTGATATAAATATGTACATCATGCCCATCACGTCCTTGATATAAACATGTACATCGTGCCCATCACATCCTTTATATAAACATGTACACCATGCACATTACATCCTTGATATAAACATGTACATCATGCCCATCACATCCTTTATACAAACATGTACATCATGCACATTACGTCCTTGATATAAACATGTGCATCATGCCAATCACATCCGTCATATAAAGATGTACATCATGCCAATCACGTCTTTTATATAAACATGTACACCATGCACATTACATCCTTGATATAAACATGTACATCATGCCCATCACGTCCTTTATACAAACATGTACATCATGCACATTACGTCCTTGATATAAACATGTACATCATGCCAATCACATCCGTCATATAAAGATGTACATCATGCCAATCACGTCTTTTATATAAACATGTACATCATGCCAATCACGTCCTTTATATAAACATGTACATCATGCCCATCACGTCCTATATATAAACATGTACATAATGCCAATCACATCCGTCATATAAACATGTACATCATGCCAATCACATTCTTCATATAAACATGTACATCATGCCCATCACATCCTCTATATAAACATGTACACCATGCCTATTACATCCTTGATATAAACATGTACATCATGCCTATCACGTCCTTTATATAAACATGTACATCATGCCTATCACGTCCTTCATATAAACATGTACATCATGCCAATCACGTCCTTTATATAAACATGTACATCATGTCCATCACGTCCTTTATATAAACATGTACATCATGCCCATCACGTCCTATATATAAACATGTACATCATGCCAATCACATCCGTCATATAAACATGTACATCATGCCAATCACATTCTTCATATAAACATGTACATCATGCCCATCACATCCTCTATATAAACATGCACATCATGTCCATCACATCCTTTATATAAACATGTACACCATGCCTATCACGTCCTTGATATAAACATGTACATCATGCCCATCACGTTCTTGATATAAACATGTACACCATGCCAATCACATCCTTCATATAAACATGTACATCATGCCCATCACATCCTCTGTATACACATGCACATCATGTGCATCACATCCTTTATATAAACATGTACACCATGCCTATCACGTCCTTGATATAAACGTGTACATCATGCCCATCACGTCCTTTATATAAACATGTACATCATGCCCATCACGTTCTTGATATAAACATGTACACCATGACCATCATGCCCATCACATCCTACATATAAACATGTACATCATGCCAATAAATTCCTTCATATAAACATGTACATCATGCCAATCACATCCTTCATATGAACATGTACATCATGCCCATCACATCCTCTATATAAACATGTACACCATGCCCATCACGTCCGATATATAAACATGTACATCGTGTCCATCACCTCCTTGATATAAACATGTACATCCTGCCCATCACATCCTTTATATAAACATGTACATCGTGCCCATCAGATCCTTTGTATAAACATGTACATCATGCCAATCACATCCTTCATCTAAACATGTACATCATGCCAATCACATCCTTCAGATAAACAAGTACATCATGTCCATCACATCCTTTATATAAACATGTACATTGTGTCCATCACATCCTTTAAATAAACATGTACACCGTGTCCATCACATCCTTTTTTTAAACTTGTACATCGTGTCCATCACATCCTACATATAAACATGTACATCATGCCTATCACATCCTACATATAAACAAGTACATCGTGTCCATCACATCCTTTACATAAACATGTACATCGTGTCCATCACATCCTTTATATAAACATGTACATCATGTCCATCACATCCTTTATATAAACATGTACATCATATCCATCACATCCTCTATATTGTTACGACTGTGGAAATTCGCAAACCACCATTCAGGTCCCATCGGTGAGATATCTCTTCAGTACATGTGTACAGTACTCTTCAGTACAACAAGGACAGTAAAGCGCTGGTGCTGCGCAAAATTTGGGGAAAAAAAATAATTAAAATTAACGAAAGCAAGCCTCGCTTTCGGGTGAACAGGATTCCCGGGCATGGGGTGGAAGACTCCCCTGCCTGGGCACAGGATGAAACTAGTTAGGGGGGAGGGTGAGCTTAGCTAGACCGGCTCCATGGGGCAGGTGTAAGTCCTCATGGGGCCCGTGTAATGGATTAGATAGAGGGATTGTAGCCAGATTTAGGATGGGAAATGATTTTTGATGATTTGGAGACAGTGACTGACAGTGAATGTGTAGAGGGGACGTAGTTTAGCTACGTAGTGTTAAATGGAACGTGCTGTAGTTTAAGGGACGACGTGGGAGCACGAGTTAGGAAGGGGAAGTAGTTAGAAGGATGTCAGAGTTCAGCGGTGTGTGTGTTGAAGAGTTGTGAGGTGAGTACATGATGAGTGAGTGAGGCCAGCGGGTCTGTGTGAATGGAGCGAATGGGGAATGCATGGTGCAATGAGTGATTGGGGGGAGACGTGACTCCCGCCCAAGGGACCCTGGGGTCAGTGTAAAGTGAGTTAGCTGGGTTAGTTAAATTGACAAAATGGAAGTCGTTTTGCTGTTGGTGTGAATGTAGGCTCAATACCCATTTGGAGGGGTGCAGGCGCCCTGTTGACGGGCTGGGAGCGTGGCTGCGAAAGGTGAGTCTCGCTGAGTGGGTACCCCGGGCACCAGGCTAGTCGGCCGTAGTAGGCCAAGGGCCCATGGGGGGCCGGGATAGCGTAATGGGCACGGGTGCGCCCGCATGATGCGGGGGCCCGGGGCGCCGTTAGCCACGTGGGCAGTGTTGTGTGCACGGGTGACCATCGGAAAGGGGCCCGGGAAGCCAGCCTGCCATGTGAGCGTTTCAGGGGAGTCGCCAGGGAGGGCACTCTCCGGTGTTTAGGGAGCTGGTAGGCTCGGAGGCAGTGTCGTGCCCGGGGGTGCCATAGCTGGAGAATCGGCAGAGGGTAGTGCCTGCCAAGGGGAACCACGCGTCCCAGCCATGAGACCGTGTGAGGGCACGGGAAGAAAATTGGGGGGCGAGGCCCAAAATTATGAGGACACCAACACAGACGACGGGAATCTGGGTTGTTAGAACCAATAGTTTAAGCGCGAGGCGCTTGTTGAAAGCCCCGGGGTAGTTTAAGAGATAATGGTTAGGGTAGATTAGGAGATGTACCCCTCCGCACCATCCATACCTTCGCTCTAGTTGTGGGCCGCTGGACCCACTTTGGGTTAGATCGCTGAAGTCTGGAGAGGCCATCCTGAGGCTTCGTTGGGCCTCGACACAGGACGCTAGTTCTCCCTTGTCCCCCCCCCCCCCGGGAAGGGAACGTAGGGGTTGGGAGTAGGCTAGGTGACGAGATAGGTTAGCCGAACAAGGACAGTAAAGGGGGTTAGGGGACGATTTATAGTGGGGAAGTAAAAATAAAAACAACAAAAAAATAAGTTGGGGCTAAATTGGTTTTGACAAATTAAGGGAGTGGGTATAGACAGTGACAGGCAAAGGCGATAGGTGGGAGGGAGACAGTAGGCAGGTCCGAGCCCGCCTTCTGAGTGGCCAGCACCACCGCACTCCCTCCATCAAACTGCACTGCAAGGCAAAGGCCGGCCAACTTCATCGGCAGCTGTTGTTTTGCTGTGAGGCCTGTAACGGCCAGATCGTCTGCAGCTGCTGTGCTTCAAGGCCTGTGCCGGTCGGATCGTCCGCCGGCTGTGTTCGCCTGCAGCGGCCCTGTTCTGCCAGCTTTGCATGCCTGCTGCCTTTTCCATGCCATGTCCACTGCCCACATTATCAGTTTGCCCCCATTCATTATTGCTTTGCCCCCCCCCCCTGTTCATTGCCATGTACGCCAGGATTGTCGCAACAGTTTGCAAGCTGCAGGGACTGCCCTGTAGGCAGCCGCATCACGGGACCGCATTGGAGGCCCGTGCAATGTTGTTTGCTGCGTCAGATCATCGCGCGCACCGCAAGGACTGCCCTGTAAGCAGCCGCACAAGGAGACTGCATTTGCGCAGCCCATGCGCCGTTGTTCGCTGCGCCCCTTTAAAAGGGGGAGGCCGTGGACTGCGTGTGAGCAGCCGGCCACGTTCCCTGTCACTTGCATTCGTTCATGAGCCAGAGACTGCATGCGAGCAGCCTGGCTCCCTGCTAACTGCTTTTCTCTTTGCAGAGTCCATTTATCCTGGGCCATGGTTTAGTGTAAAATTTGTAAGTTAAGATGTACTGTAAATATGAGTGCACCCCCGGCATGTCTGTCTAGCGCCGGCAATTTTATTTAAGTTGTCTGAGTGAGTGGGTTTGTTTAGTTAGTTACTCAGCTCTCAGGTTATTTATTTTGGGGACAAGAATACCATGAATATCGCACTCAGGGATCCGTAGATAAAACGTACTCAGGGAGAACTACACATGAAGGCACACGGAAATTTGACGACTCGGGACGAGTCTGTAAAAAGGGGAGGGGGTAGTGTTACGGCTGTGGAAATTCGCAAACCACCATTCAGGTCCCATAGGTGAGATATCTCTTTAGTACATGTGTAGTTAGCCCAAATCCGTTGTCTAGAGGGAATTTATGTGATTCATTCGGGCTGCGATCCTTTGAGATAGCCGTTTTTCTTTTTCTATTGTTATTTTAAATGACAAACCTCCCCGCAAACAACAACCGCCAACAACTACGCCACAACGCCAACCACGCTACAATTACCCTCACAACAACCACCACCATCTTCTCCACTACCCCCGCTGATGAACGCAAACCTCCACGCAAACAACAACCGTCACCAACTGCAACCACGCTCCAACCCTCAGACAACAACAACAACAACGCCAACAGCCATGACCTTTACCTTCGCAACTCAATTCCGCAAACATCGCATCACCGTCATTCCCAAACGGCACCATAACCATCAAACCACCACCGATAAACCCTCCACCACCCTCACCTCTCTCCTACGACCATTCCTGCACCACCTGTGAAAACTGAGCGTCGGGCTGTCTTGGGCTCGTTCAGCGATACGCACCAAGCTGCGAGTGCAAATAGCAGCCTTTCCGAGGGAGAATTCAGATCAAGAACGCTACACGCCCACTTCTGATCCATCCAATTAGTAAGCGCGGAGCGGCTTGGCCCCGCCTCCAGGCGCGTCTGTGTGAAATCGATATATGCAAATTCTAGGATCAGGGGAGGTTCACGCCCACTTTTCCTCCATCCAATTGGCGAGCATGGCTCCGCCCCCGAGGTCATCCTGATCCAGATATTTGCATATTGTTTTCTCCTGCCGGCCTATAAAACGGCGAGCGCAAGGCGAATCATGGCAGAGTGTGGCAGCAGCAGAGTGTGGCAGTAGCAGAGTGTGGCAGTAGCAGTGTGTGTCGGCAGGGCAGAGAGTGGAGTCGGGTGGCAAAGTCATCGGTGTGGCAGCGAGTTGGGTTCTGCAGTCGGCTGAGGAGAGTTGCGGGAAGAGGCAAAGGAGCTCGGGTCCGAGACGAGAAGGACGGCGGCCGGCGATGAGGTCGCGGTGTGAAATCGCTCGTCGCGGGACCCAAGCCAGCCAGCCATTCTCCTCCCCCAGGGCATCAACGATTCCCCCTTTCCCCCGCGCTGAGATAGTGCAAAAAGGGGGCCCCGTTCCAACCCCACTCCAAACGTCGTGCCAACGAAACCAGCCAAGGAGCACGGAGTCGGGGTACAGCCACGTGGCCACATCTGCGGCTCGTCCGCCAACGCGTCACGAGGACGCGGGTAGGACCCCTGCTCTCGCGGACCTGGCCGCTCCTCCAGGTCACGCGCACATATTGGCCTCCAGGCCTGTCTGCCCCCTTGTCTATGAGGGTGGCTTCTTTCCTTTGCTTTTGAGTAAATGTGTGTTGGCGCCGTCTATAAAGTAGAAGTGTATAAGTGTTGCCGTGTGAACGCGTATTCGGTAGTAACTCTGCGTCATTGTTTCTTTTGTTTTAACTGCTATATGTGCATTTTGACTGTTTGGCTGTATATGTGTGCTTTCCGTGTGTCGCGTCATAAATGTGCATTGTGTGAACTGTTTTCCCGTTTCGCTTCGTCTTTTCTTTATTGACCCGCCATCCTGCTTCACGTAAAGGGTTCGTCGTGGGCTTAATACATCTGGTAATTAATCTGAACCGTCCAGGTCGGCGATAGCACCGCTCGGTTATCCCGATAGCACGGAAAGGGTCGCCCAAGCGGCCCGTGTCCGAAGTCGACCTGCGGCGAGGTGCGATCGCCCGGTCGACCATTCGCACAGGGTCGAATTTGGCGAGCGACCCTATCCTGCGCGGGTGGGCAATTGGCACGATCGTGGTGAGGTTAAACCCCCACCCGTGACTAGCTACCGGCGTTGGTCCGAGAGGGTCACGACTGAATTGTCCGTCCGGTGGGCGACGTGTAGCGATTTGAGTTACGTGGCCGTCCGCACGCCGGCGGGCGAGAATTCGCAACAATATAAACATGTACATCGTGTCCATCACATCCTACATATAAACATGTACTTCGTGCCAATCACATCCTTTATATAAACATGTACATCATGCCAATCACATCCAATATGTAAATATGTACTTCATGCCCATCACATCCTTGATATAAACATGGACACCATGCCCATCACATCCTGTATATAAACATGAACATCATGCTCATCACATCCTTTATATAAACATGGACACCATGCCCATCACATCCTTTATACAAACATGTACAGCATGCCCATCATGTCCTTGATATAAACATGTACATCATGCCAATCACATCCTATATATGAACATGTACACCATGCCCATCACACCCTTGATATAAACATGTACATCATGCCCATCACATCCTTTATATAAACATGTACATCGTGCCCATCACGTCCTTTATATAAACATGAACATCATGCCCAGCACATCCTTTATCAAAACATGTACATCGTGCTCATCACGTCCTTAAAAAAACATGCACATCGTGTCCATCACATCCAATATATAAACATGTACATCGTGCCAATCACATCCTATATATAAACATGTACACCATGCCCATCACATCCTTTATATAAACATGTACATCGTGCCCATCACATCCCAAATATAAACAAGTATATCGTGCCCATCACATCATATATATAAACATGTACATCGCGCCCATCACATTCTTTAGAGAAACATGCACATCATGCCAATCACGTCCTAAATATAAATATGTACATCATGCCAATCACATCCTTGAGATAAATATGTACATCACGCCCATCACATCCTTGATATAAACGTGGACATCATGCCCATCATGTCCTTGACATAAACATGTACATCATGCCAATCACATCCTTGATATAAACATGTACATCATGCCCATCATGTCCTCGATATAAACATGTACATCATGCCCATCACATCCTTCATATAAACATGTACATCATGCCAATGACATCCTTAATATAAACATGTACATTATGCCAATCACATCTTTTATATAAACATGTACATAATGCCAATCACATCCTTTATATAAAACATGTACATCGTGCCAATCACATCCTTGATATGTATAAACATGTACATCTTGCCAATCACATGCTATATATAAAGATGTACATCATGCCCATTATGTACTTGATATAAACATGTACATTATGCCCATCACATCCTACATATAAACATGCACATCGTGCCCATCATCTCCTATATATAAACATGTACATAGTGCCCATCACATCCTTTATATAAACATGTACATCATGCCCATGACATCCTTCATTTAAACATGTAAATCATGGCCATCACATCCTTTATATAAAGGACACCATGCCCGTCACATCCTTGATATAAACACGTACATCATGCCCATCATCTTCTATTTAAACATGTACATCATGCCAATCACATCCTTCAGATAAACATGTACATAGTGCCCATCACATCCTTTTATAAACATGTACATCATGCCCATGACATCCTTCATTTAAACATTTACATCATGGCCATCACATCCTTTATATAAAGTACACCATGCCCATCACATCCTTGATATAAGCATGTACACCATGCCCATCACGTCCTTGCTAGAAATATGTACATCATGCCCATCACGTCCTTGATATAAACATGTACATCATGTCCATTACATCCTTTATATAAACATCATGCCAATCACATCCTTCATATAAACATGTACATCATGTCCATCACTTCCTGAATATAAACATGTACATCATGCCCATCACGTCCTTGATAAAAAAAATGCACATCATGCCCATCACGTCCTTTATATAAACATGTACATCATGACCATCACATCCTTCATATAAACACGTACATCATGTCCATCACATCCTTTATATAAACATGTACATCATGTCCATCACATCCTTTATATAAACATGTACATCGTGCCCATCACATCCTTTTTATAAACATGTACATAATGCCCATCACATCCTTGATATAAACAGGAACATCATGCCCATCACCTCATATACATAAACATGTACATCATGCCAATCACGTCCTTTATATAAACATGGATATCATGCCCATCACATCCTTTATATAAACATGCACACCATGCCCATCACATACTTTATATAAACATATATACCATGACCATCACGTTCTTGATATAAACATGCACACCATGCACATTACGTCCTTGATATAAACATGTACACCATGCCAATCACGTCCTTGATATAAACATGTACACCATGCCAATCACATCCTTGATATAAACATGTACATCATGCCCATCACATCCTTTATATAAACATGAACACCATGCCCATCACATCCCTTATATAAACATGTTCACCATGCCCATCACGTCCTTGATATAATCATGTACACCATGCCAATCACGCTCTTTATATAAGCATGTACACCATGCCCATCACGCCCTTTATATAAACATCTACACCGTGCCCATCACGTCCTTGATATAAACATGTACATCATGCCCATCACCTCCTATATATAAACATGTACATCATGCCAATCACGTCCTTCATATAAACATGGACATCATGCCCATCACATCCTACATATAAACATGAACATCATGCCCATCACATCCTTTATATAAACATGCACACCATGCCCATCACATCCTTGATATAAACATGTTCACCATGCCCATCACGTCCTTGATATAATCATGTACACCATGCACATTACGTCCTTGATATAAACATGTACACCTTGCCCATCACATCCTACATATAAACATGCACACCATGCCCATCACATCCTTTATACAAACATGTTCACCATGCCCATCACGTCCTTGATATAAACGTATACATCATGTCCATCACGTCCTTTATATAAACATGTACATCATGCCAATCACATCCTTGATATAAAAATGAGACATCATGCCCATCAAATCCTTTATATAAACATGTACATCATGCCCATCACATGCTAAAAAAATACAAACATGTACACCATGCCCATCACATCCTTTACATAAACATGTACATCATGCCCATCACATCCTATATATAAACATAGGCATCGTGCCCATCACATCCTTAATATAAACATGTACATCATGCCCATCACATGCAATATCTATACAAACATGTACACCATGCCCATGACATCCTTTACATAAACATGTACATCGTGTCCATCACATCCTATATATAAACATAGGCATCGTGCCCATCACGTCCTTGATATAAACATGTACAGCATGCCCATCACCTCCTATATATGAACATGTCCATCATGCAAATCACGTCCTTTATATAAACATGAACATCATGCCCATCACATCCTTTATATAAACATGTACACCATGCCCATCACGTCCTTGATATAAACATGTACACCATGCACATCACGTCCTTGATATAAACATGTACACCATGCCCATCACGTCCTTAATATAAACATGTACACCAGGCCCATCACATCCTTTATATAAACATGTACATCATGCCCATCACATGCTGCATATAAACATGTACATCATGCCAATCACATCCTTGAATAAATATGTACATCATGCCCATCACATCCTATATAGAAAAATGTACACCATGCCCATTATGTCCTTGATATAAACATGTACACCATGCCCATCATGTCCTTGATATAAACATGTACACCATGCCCATCACGTCCTTGATATAAACATGTACACCATGCCCATCACGACCTTTATATAAACATGTACATCATGCCCATCACATGCTGCATATAAACATGTACATCATGCCAATCACATCCTTGAATAAACATGTACATCAAGCCCGTCACGTCCTATGTAGAAAAATGTACACCATGCCCATCAAATTCCTTTATATAATCATTAAACATGTACACCATGCCCATCACAACCTTTGCATAAGCATGTAAATCATGCCCATCACATGCTATATATAAACATGTACATCATGCCCATCACATCGTTTATATAAACATGTATATCATGCCCATCACATCTTTATATAAACATGTACATCATGCCCATCACATCCTTTATAAAAACATGTACATCATGCCCATCACATCCTTTATATTAACATGTACATCATGCCCATCACATGATATATGTAAACATGTACATCGTGCCCATCACATCCTTTATATAATCATTAAACATGTACACCATGCCCATCACATCCTCTATCTAAAAATGTACAACATGCCAATCACTTGCTATAAACAACCATGTACATCATGCCCGTCACGTCCTTGATATAAACATGTACATCATGCCCATCACCTCCTATATATAAACATGTACATCATGCCAATCACATCCTTTATAAAAATTGTCCATCATGCCATCACCTCTAATACAGATATAAACATGTACATCATGCCCATCACATCCTTTATATAAACATGTACATCGTTCCCATTACCACCTGTATATAAACATGTACATCATGCCAATCACATCCTTTATATAAACATGTGCATCATGCCAATCACATCCTTTATATAAACATGTACATCATGCCCATCACATCCTTCATATAAACACGTACATCATGCCCATCACATCCTTTTTATAAACATGTACATCATGCCAATCACATACTTGATATAAACATGTCCATCATGCCCATCACATCCATGATATAAACAAGTACAACATGCCCATCATGTCCTTGATATAAACATGCACATCATGCCCATCATGTCCTTTATATAAACATGTACATCATGCCCATCACATGCCATTTATAAACATGTACATCATGCCCATCACATAAACATGTGCATCATGCCCATCGTGTCCTTCATATAAACATGTACATCATGCCAATCACCTCCGAAAAAACATGTACATCATGCCAATCACATCCTTTATATAAAAATGTACAACATGCCAATCACTTGCTTTAAACAACCATGTACATCATGCCCATCACGTCCTTGATATAAACATGTACATCATGCCCATCACCTCCTATATATAAACATGTACATCATGCCAATCGCGTCCTTCATATAAGCATGGACATCATGCCCATCACGTCCTTTATATAAACATGTACATCGTGCCAATCACGTCCTTTATATAAACATGTACATCATGCCAATCACATCCTTTATATAAACATGTACATCATGCCCATCATCTCCTATATATAAACATGTACATCATGCCAATCACATCCTTCATATAAACATGTACATCATGCCCATCACATCCTTTATATAAACATATACATCATGCCCATGACATCCTTCATATAAACATGTACATCATGCCCATGACATCCTTTATTTAAATGTGTACATGGTGTCCATCACGTCCTTGATATAAACATGTAAATCATGCCCATCACCTCCTATATATAAACATGTACATCATGCCCATCACATCCTATATATAAACATGTACATCATGCCAATCACGTCCTTTATATAAGCATGGACATCATGCCCATCACGTCCTTTATATAAACATGTACATCGTGCCAATCACGTCCTTTATATAAACATGTACATCGTGCCAATCACGTCCTTTATATAAACATGTACATCATGCCAATCACATCCTTTATATAAAAATGTACATGCCAATCACTTGCTATAAACAACCATGTACATCATGCCCATCACGTCCTTGATATAAACATGTACATCATGCCCATCACCTCCTATATATAAACATGTACATCATGCCAATCACGTCCTTTATATAAGCATGGACATCATGCCCATCACGTCCTTTATATAAACATGTACATCATGCCCATCACATCCTTTATATAAACATATACATCATGCCCATGACATCCTTCATATAAACATGTACATCATGCCCATGACATCCTTTATATAAACGTGTACATGGTGTCCATCACGTCCTTGATATAAACATGTAAATCATGCCCATCACCTCCTATATATAAACATGTACATCATGCCCATCACATCCTATATATAAACATGTACATCATGCCCATCACGTCCTTTATATAAACATGTACATCGTGCCAATCACGTCCTTTATATAAACATGTACATCATGCCAATCACATCCTTTATATAAAAATGTACAACATGCCAATCACTTGCTATAAACAACCATGTACATCATGCCCATCACGTCCTTGATATAAACATGTACATCATGCCAATCACGTCCTTTATATAAGCATGGACATCATGCCCATCACGTCCTTTATATAAACATGTACATCGTGCCAATCACGTCCTTTATATAAACATGTACATCATGCCAATCACATCCTTTATATAAACGTGTACATCATGCCCATCATTTCCTATATATAAACATGTACATCATGCCAATCACATCCTTCATATAAACATGTACATCATGCCCATCACATCCTTTATATAAACATATACATCATGCTCATGACATCCTTCATATAAACATGTACATCATGCCCATCACGTCCTTGATATAAGCATGTACATCAGGTCCATCACATCCTTTATATCAACATGCACATCATGCCAATCACATCCTTGATATAAGCATGTACATCATGCCCATCACATCTTTGATATAAACATTTAAACAATGAAAGGTGAGCTATCTGGGGAACATGAACTTATCGACATAGCTGACGAAGGGAACCTGTATGTTTGTGCAATTAAATTCCAAATTCGTAACAATATAAACATGTACATCATGCCCATCACATCCTATATATAAACATGTACATTATGCCCATCACATCCTATAAACATGTACATCCTGCCTATCACATCCTTTATATAAACAAGTACATCATGCCCATCACGTCTTTGATATAAACATGTACATCATGCCCATCACATCATTGTTATAAACAAGTGCACCGTGCCCATCACATCCTATATATAAACATGTACATCATGTCCATCACATCCTTTATATAAACATGTACATCATGCCCATCATATCCGAAACATAAATATGTACATCATGCCCATCACATCCTATATATAAATATGTACATCATGCCAATTACATCCTTTATATAAACATGTACATCATGCCGATCATTTCCTTTTTATAAATATGTACATCATGCCCATCACATCCTATATATAAATATGTACATCATGCCAATGACATCCTTTATATAAACATGTACATCATGCCAATCATATCATTTATATAAACATGTACATCATGCCAATCACATCCTTTATCTCAACCTGTACATCATGCCAATCACATCCTTTCTCTCAACCTGTACATCGTCCCAATCACATCCTTTATATAAACATGTACATCATGCCAATCACATCCTTTATATAAACATGTATATCATGCCCATCACGTCCTTTATATAAACATGTACATCGTGCCAATCACGTCCTTTATATAAACATGTACATCATGCCAATCACATCCTTTATATAAACATGTACATCGTGCCAATCACATCCTTTATATAAACATGTGCATCATGCCAATCATATCATTTATATAAACATGTACATCATGCCAATCACATCCTTTATCTCAACCTGTACATCATGCCAATCACATCCTTTCTCTCAACCTGTACATCGTCCCAATCACATCCTTTATATAAACATGTACATCATGCCAATCACATCCTTTATATAAACATGTACATCGTGCCAATCACATCCTTTATATAAACATGTACATCATGCCGATCATTTCCTTTTTATAAATATGTACATCATGCCCATCACATCCTATATATAAATATGTACATCATGCCAATGACATCCTTTATATAAACATGTACATCATGCCAATCATTTCCTTTTTATAAATATGTACATCATGCCAATCACGTCCTATATATAAATATGTACATCGTGCCAATCACATCCTTTATATTTACTATGTACATCATGCCGATCATATCCTTTTTATAAATATGTACATCATGCCAATCACGTCCTTCATATAAACATGTACATTATGCCAATCACATCCTTTATCTAATCATGTACATCGTGCCCATCTCATATAATGTTCCCAAGAGACCCATGTCAAATCGATAAACTCCAATCTGTTGTCTAAATCATTACTAAATCCGGTGAGCCTTCATGTTTTCAAACTGTACATATTTCTGTCACTCTTCAGTGGTTTCATTTCCCTCATCATGTATGCTCATCTCCGTCGCCCCATGCACCGGCAAAAGCATCATCGCATTTAATCCCATTTTTTTTCATATCAACCATGTATTTTACTTGTACGGCCAAGTGAATACGTCCTGTGCCAGCTTTAATTAATTCGTATTTTAAAATTCATTTTAAGCAAGAAGGGATTCACCAAATAATTAATTCAGATGCAATCATCTAATATTGATGTCGACGTCACCTTTTCAAAGCCCACGTGATCATTTCAGCACTTTTGGGTGGTAATCTTTGATGCTGCCATGGGGAGATCTCCCATTATGATTTCCCCAACAATTCGCTGCTGTTTCCGCCTCCTCCTTCCCCCCCACCGTCTTCAATCCCCCAGACGACCTCCACAACACGGCCCATGATTCTCGCTTTTCTTGGCTGCTTGCCACCAGTCAATGGCTGCCAAGCATTTTCTTCAAGCAAAAAGGACCCTTCTCTGGATCACATTCAAACCTCAATAGCTCAATATAACTATCCGTTACCCCCACCTGGCAGCTTCTGTATCCTTACAGTCACACGCTGTACGCATTCTCACTCAATGTTGAAATCCTTCGGTGTATGTTGTCCCGAATAACGGAATTCTTTCATGCGGTATCCTTCCTTCGCGGCTCATCATTATCAGTCTCGCTTCCCTGCCTGACATCACACATTCACCTTGCTTACTTTCGATAAATGAAATCCCCGCACAGATCGAGTGTCCTTTTGCATACCGGGCTCCGTATGTACACGTGGAAAGCAAGCTTAATTCAAATAACAAATGAGGAGTCTATCATCTCTTACCTTTCTTGTACTCTCATGATTTTGGGTGGTTTGACCCAAATACAGGGTTTTTTTTTTTTTGAGAAAATGATGATATTTATAATGACGATTGGAAGGAAACTTTGGTTGACATTCCATGAGCAAACTGTGTACAATGATCAATCTCGAGATGCTAGAACCTGACATGGCTGCACTAGTCTTCATTGTATCGAGCCTTCATCAAGCAGCTCAACAAACTACGCACATCAGCAGCAACCCCCATCTGATGGTTCAACTCGTGTTTCTTCCGGCATTGCTTAATCACAACAAGATGGACTGGTGTCTCGATGTTCTTACACTGACGTGGTTGAACGAACGTACGTACAAACTCGGGAAATACTTCAGATGAAATCCATCGATACGTACCGTGCTAAATATCAAGGAGACGCGTGTCGAAGCGACAACATGATCTTCCAGCTACCAGAACACTGCGAGCGGCACCCGCGAAGGTAAGAAGATGAGAATATGGAAGATAAATTAAGAAGATGTTGATGGAAGAGCGAAACGAAGGAGTGACGGCGAGAATATCATCGCGATGAGAGGAAGAATAACGCTCGGCAGTGAAAAGTAGGCTCGACTGTCATGTAGGCTTCATGTTTATTCTTCTTTGAAGCTGTGATCCGTAATGGCCTCATCGAATTAGAGAAGGAAAGAGGAGTTTTTTTTAAAGAGTCGTTCGAGGAAGTCTCCAAACGCGACTTCGCATTCGTCTCAGCTCCTTCGTCTAAATATTCCAGTAGCTGGTGATGCGCCGGCAGGGTGGACTTCGAGGTACGCACACTCGCCTCTCAGCTGTGCAGCCTGGGTTCGAACCCTGACCCAGCTATGAACTGTCATCCCGGTGTTTCACAGGCAGGGCGATTCATCAATGTGTGTACCGTCCCTCGGATCGACGTTAAACGGGAATCCAGTCTGCCAGAATTTGTTGGTGGACGTTAAAGACCCCACGGTGCCCTTCTCGAAGAGTACGCGAGCTATCGCCTACACTGCGAACAAATTACAAGTTCCTGCGAGGAAGACAATGGAAAACCACCCAGTGTAACCCTTGCCGAGGAAGCTACTTTGGTGGCACCGACGCTCTGTGAGGCATATTGTACGAGAGAGAGAGAGAGAGAGAGAGAGAGAGAGAGAGAGAGAGAGAGAGAGAGAGAGAGAGAGAGAGAGAGAGAGAGAGAGAGAGAGAGAGAGAGAGAGAGAGAGAGAGAGAGAGAGAGAGAGAGAGAGAGAGAGAGAGAGAGAGAGAGAGAGAGAGAGAGAGAGAGAGAGAGAGAGAGAGAGAGAGAGAGAGAGAGAGAGAGAGAGAGAGAGAGAGAGAGAGAGAGAGAGAGAGAGAGAGAGAGAGAGAGAGAGAGAGAGAGAGAGAGAGAGAGAGAGAGAGAGAGAGAGAGAGAGAGAGAGAGAGAGAGAGAGAGAGAGAGAGAAAAGAGCCTGTGATGACATGTATAGAGCAACGGAAAACATGTACTTTGTGGATTAAAAATGTCCAGAAATACGCAACGATGGATTATCCATATTACGATGGCCTTAAGTTTAAGCAAAATCTCCCACCGTGACAGAAACAGGCCAACCACCCGGGAAGCTGGCAAGGCATAATGATGACATCTTTCCAACTGCTTCATGGCCAAATGCTCCAAACAAAAAACGCCAACGCTCATTTTGAATGAATGCAAAAAATAATAACAATTAAATAAACCTTGGGACAGGACAGAAACAAGCCAGACACTTACACACCTCTTTCATCATATTCCCCGGAGCTGTCTTCGTCGTCATCCTCCTCGTCTCCGCTTTCCGAAAAGTGACCCGAACGTAGCCGCGTGCCTGGCCAGGCCGTACCCTTGGCACTTGTAGACCTTGGTGTGAAGGTGGATTTACCACCTACTGTCCGCTTATAAGTTCCTTTGCCAACCGCAGTTTGAGAACTGTTGGTGGTTTTCTTGCGAACCATTTGTGTCGCACAGTGTGCTCTGCCAATAATTGCTTGCTGCCTCTCTGAGTCTCCATAGTCCGAGTCCGATCCACGATCTGCGAAGAGATGCAAACCAGTGCCTGATGATCATCAGTGATGCTTGTCAAAATATCATTTTCACGTTTCAATCGGAATTCATTCTCTCTCATTCTTCCCACATTTCCTCTTCCTGTCGACCCTGCTGTGTCCGCCCTTTCTCACAACAACATTTTCCAAAGTCAGCGAAGCTTGGATGACTTGCAGCATTCCTGATACAACGCTTTGAAGACTGTAACCTCATTTCGACCCACCGGCATAATCCGAGTCATGCGTCATCTGATCCGCATTTAATCTCTCCTCATGGTTATACCAAAATAGCCGATGAAGGGACACGCAGAAATATGCGGCCAGGGGTTTTCAAGGAATTAAGTGACCAACAAAACCACCTTTTGATTCGTGTGGGCTAATTTAAACTGAAAATGAGGCACTGTGGTTAGTTATTACAAAAAACCGTAACACCAATAAACCACGCTCGGGGTCGAGGTGCTAGTTAAAGTAGGAAAGCTTATGCAGCGTCCTGAAACAGTACTCGTGTTAGTAAATCACTGAAACCTTGTTCGTATTCTGGCGCAACCTTCCAAAGCAAGAATGATGGAATGTCCAGTCGGCAGTCCCTTCATTAAGTGCAGCAAACAAAACACTGACCAGACTTAGAGCCAGGACATTAATAATCCTATGGCAGTTCTAATCTAATTCAACTGTGCCATCAAATGCAGTGCCAGAAATCTCAGGTGAGATGTGAGTCAGTGCATAGTAGCTTTGGACAAGTTAATTTGTCCAGGACAGTGAATTAGTAGAATGGGGGAAGTTTAGGTGAACACGACAACCCGACCACTTGATCCAGGGCTAACCTGCAACCTGAGGGTGTGACTCGCTATCTGAAGGCGCTGTCTGCAGCAATTTCACGGATCTTCTCGCCATGTGATCCACCACGATGCCTTCTTGCGACACCAATTAGTTTGCTCCCCGCTGTCAGGCCTATATTAAATATTTCAAAGTGAACACCCAAAGTATACGACGGACATAAACTCCCGGGAATTAAAACGGACGAGTTGCTCCGGATTATCGGTGTGAGCACAGCTTAAGACCGACATGATCACAAAAATTCCAACAGCCGAATTCCGAAATATGCGATTGCATAACCAAAGCTCGTTAACATCACAAATAGTGATCCCAGCAAACCGTTCTATCCACGTACAGTATCGGTATCCATGCAGGACACTGGGTGCTGGACACAGAATAATCAGCATTTGTTTGTCTGTATCACCTTTGACACCAGTAAGACACTCTTTATCCCTACGTTTGACATCGTGAGTGTGCAAAATAAATAAATAAATAAATAAATAAATAAACAATTTGTTGCCAGCTGGGTGATAGGCATAGGAAGAATCAGATTAGTTTGTGCAATCCTGTCGCCCATCTGAATTAATTATTTTTAAACTGATTTTTAAAATCGAGTCCAACTATGAAGTGGACACCGGCAAGCCACTAATGGGGTCGTGGGGCTTCTCACCATGAGAGTGGATGCTGCATTCCGACCTCATGGGTGACAACAGTGCTTCCTTCCTGTCCTTCGGCATCACCAATTGTTGCCCACCCTTCTTCGAGTCTTTTGTTTCATGCCTGCGCTTTGCTGTCTTGGCGGCAGAGGCGTGATCTGCGGTTGAGGTAGCCGCTCGTTTTGTGGATGCACTTCCAGCGCAAGGTCGTACTTTCTTCTTTTTCGCTTTGGTCGCATGGCCCGTGTTGCTTTGCGGTTTGTCCTGCCTCTTCACCCGACATGGACAAACATCTGCTTTTGTCTTGCCTTTCCGCTTTGTTTTTCGCTGTTTCTGTTGTGGGGATGAAACAACACGTATGGTGTCTGCAGCACAGCACATTTGGAACAAAACAAACAAAAACAACTAAACAATTTTATTAAGTCTGCCCTGTCTCTTGTTTTTTTTTCATTACAATGAAGATCAACGTGAAGACCCTTTCTTCTGAAGATGATTTCCAACAAATTAGCATCACAATGTACACACTATTTATCATTGCTTGGGTTGGACTGTGTCATGCTCCCATCTGAGCACATCGTCCATGATGTTGGAATGTCAGGTTCAAATCCCATATACAATGTTGATTTGTCCAGTATCTGCTAATGTCCATGTAATGCATGTAAATGTACACTGATATCTCTCTCTCTCTCTCTCTCTCTCTCTCTCTCTCTCTCTCCCTCTCTCTCTCTCTCTCTCTCTCTCTCTCTCTCTCTCTCTCTCTCTCTCTCTCTCTCTCTCTCTCTCTCTCTCTCTCTCTCTCTCTCTCTCTCTCTCTCTCTCTCTCTCTCTCTCTCTCTCTCTCTCTCTCTCTCTCTCTCTCTCTCTCTCTCTCTCTCTCTCTCTCTCTCTCTCTCTCTCTCTCTCTCTCTCTCTCTCTCTCTCTCTCTCTCTCTCTCTCTCTCTCTCTCTCTCTCTCTCTCTCTCTCTCTCTCTCGTCCTTATCCTCCATGTAATGCACAAACTTCTCTAAGAGCAATTACATCACTGAAATAAAGATTTAAAAAAGCTACGTCATTCTCCATTATTCTCTCAACGTTCTTCAGAAACATTGACTGTGAATTACATGCAGAAACACCAATAATAAGAGAACAGCTAGTTGCCTGTGCAATAGGAACAAAAATCTGTTGATAATTTAATATCAACGCATTCAAACTAGGAACATCAATAACGCTCTTCCCTCGATCTTGATTCAATGTTAGAGCGCTTCACATTAACGTCATCACATTTCAAACTCACGACTGGACACCGATTGCTGCAATCAAGCGGGGCAGCACTTACAGCATCTGTCACCCTGATAGAGTTTTCGGATGTTGAGCTCGACTTGACGAGACCATTTTCCTTGTCAGAGCATTGCTGACATGTTCTGTCATTCTCACATTGACTCACCTCTGTTTTGGTTGCCGCGGAGTTCATCCGCATCCCCTTGCGTCCTGCCTTGTGACTTGGTGCACTCGTTCTTTCGCCTCGTTGTTTTGCGCCGTATTCTTGACGACTACGGACCTCATTCTTCCTCCCCTTCTTCCTGCCTGGTTCTTCATCCAGACTTTCAGTATCGTCTGACAGGCCCCCAAGCCGCCTTTATGCAACACAATAACACACAGGATGACTTTTTTTTGCTGTTGTTGCTCGCACAGCTGTGTTCATAGTGACACATATTGTTTTATCTCTGCTTATTGTTTGTTTGTTTTGTGTTTATTTTCCCACCGGTTTAACACCAATTCCACAAAAAGCTTCTGGCAAGACATGAATGAGGTTAACTATGCGATCAAACATATTGAGGCAGCGAGTGCTGCCTCTCCCTGCACATCTGCCCTGTGTTGCACGCAGCTCCCGGGTGCTGCCGCATGCCTCATTAACGCCCTAATGTCGCAGCAAATAGGCCTTGGATCGCAACTGCGCCTCCCGTGTGGAGCTGCCGAGCGAATGCGGCACTGCTTGGTTTGGAGACGCTTAGTAAAAACATGAGCATGGCAAACAAGACAGCTGGCAACACTCGCCCACTGTTGTAACGGTAATGTATCGCTCACTTGTCAGCTGTGTCGGCTTCATGTGACCGGCCTGGCGGTGAGGACGGGATGGCCCAGGATTGCCTGCGCTTCCGTGGTCTCCCTGGTCCCCGCCGAGTCCCCGAAGAGCTTCTTCGTTTCTCGTCACTGTGGACCGATTGAGTTGATGTGAAAATGCATTTGCATGATATCCAAGGAAATTTTCATTCATTTCTGCTAAAAACACATGCAAGCACATACATTATTTTGCATAGCACATGGCTCAGCAGAGCTAAGGGTGGCAGGGAACTGCTGTCTTGTGCTGCTTTATGCTACCATCGATTTCTCGCATCCAGAAGCATTTGCTGTTGACACAAATGAGGAAGCAAGGTTTTTTTTATCATCTATTTCTTTATTTGAACAAATTAAATGGTGGGCGTCATGCCTGCATCCGGTATGGACGTAATAGACAACAAACTTAAGAAGATGAAGATGAAGAAAAATAATTTCATTATACCGCCAACTTCAAATACATACAAGAAAAGTGAGAATGTGAGCACGTACAAACAGACTATTTAAAATAAATTTGTATTATCACTGCAATAAAAGTTAATGAAATGAAGAACAGGAGTGGCAGGGATAGGAAGAGTAAGAGGATCTAAACAGGCCTATGTACTCGCACACAGCCCTGCCCACCTTTATCGATAAACCTTCAACGAGAGAAGAATGGATTAGACGTGTGATAAACATAAACAACGCTACCCAGTAAAGTGCACGCAAGGCACACAAAACATTGCAGTCTGAGAAAAGATAATACATCAGAAAAGTAGCGAAGCAGGTGCATCACCCTCCCAGAGACATACCAATAATTCTTTCGATTCTTTTAACGACTGTCCATTACTAGTGCGGACCATTAAAAGGAGACTATTGAATCTCGGTCAAAAGTTCTGAGGTTCCACGGCTCAGGGGTTTCTTTATTGTGCTAATAATGAAAAGCTCAATCTCTGCCGCTCCTCACCCCCAATCCCGGTGTCGCTGCAACCGCACGAGTTCGCGCTGTTTGTCGCGGTAGCAGCGTTGCAGTTCGGCGAGTCTCACACGCAGCTCTAGCTCTCCAGGCTCCAAGAAGTCCATGGCGATACGTATGGGACAAGCCTGACGAGCACAAAAATGACCCACCAATGGCACCGATATAATCGCTTAGTAATAAGCCAGTTTCATCAAGCTTGCACAAGCATGGCACAGAGGTAGTTCACGGATGACTATCGTCTGGACTCTTGTATATAAAACAGACGGACAGACATGGTAGTTAATTTTTGAGGGTATTTGTGTTTGTCATGTCGGTAACCAATAACCGTGATCACATGTTTCTGCTTGAAATCAAGATGTGTCAAGTGAGATAACAAAGAATGCGGAACGTCGAGTAATTTTGAAATTTCTCAATTTTGGGTCAACAAAACCATCGTGCTTGTTGAAATTCGCAAACGAGACGTCTGTACAGCGTAATGATGCTTGCCCATCAAGACCTCCGTATTAAACTGGTGCACACCGTTTAAACAGTGAAAATATACAGTCAAACCATGTGCTGAACCTGGTGTTGGCTTCGTGGTTAAGGTGGCTGGCTGGGGAGCTTAGAGTCCTGAGTTTTAGCCTCGTTCTCCACTGAATTAACACCGGGTGGGGTAGACTCAGCCCGTCATCCTTCTGAGGTCAGCGAAGTGAGTACCAGTGTACTGGTTGAGGGGCACAGCATCAGCGGCACAACCGTGCTTCCAAGAGATGATAGCTACCTGGCAGCCAAGCTGCGATACGCGAGAACAGAACAGACATTCACAAGTAGTACATTTATGAACCATGTGCTGCAAGTTCAACGACACTTCGATCAACAACACACAAACAGAAAGTGAAATGACGATTGAAATCATTTCGACTGACTAAAAGTGTCCAGTGCTATGTGTCCAAAGATGGAGAATAACACGAAAAGTAATGCAAGTTTCGTTTTGCTGAAACATTCATACAACTCTTACAAATAAGCTTGATATGATCGAATTACATGGATTTTCATCAAATCTCAAAAGAAACCGTAAAGTGGTGGAATGGAAGCTTCGTTATACGTAAAGGTCCAGGTCAAATTTGAAGCACTCTCGTAGTTATTCATTCCATGGGAGTAATTGGGAACATTAAAAAAAACAACATCAGAGGCATTAATTATGGGGAGTCAGGAAGAGGAGAGAGAGAAATGAGGTGAGCACTGGGCTGGGAAAAGGTGAAAGCCACATTCCAAGTAAAATCTGTCTATAACACCCACAAACACACACACCCTCTGTAATATGACACACAAACACACACACACACACACACACACACACACACACCCTCTGTAATATAATAACACACACTCACCCTCTGTAATATGACACACCCACACACCCACACACACACCCTCTGTAATATGACACACACACACACACACACCCTCTGTAATATGACACACACGCACACACCCACCCTCTGTAATATGACACCCACAAACACACACACCCTCTGTAATATGACACACACACACACACACACACACCCTCTGTTATGTAATAACACACACTCACCCTCTGTAATATAATAAAACACACACACACACGCACCCTCGGTAATATGACACACACACACACACACACACACACACACACACACACACACACACACACCCTCTATAATATAATAACACACAGACTCACCCTCTGTAATATAATAAAACACCCACAAACACACACACCCTCTGTAATATGACGCACAGACACATTGACTCTCTGTAATATGACACACACACACACACACACACACACACACACACACACACACACACACACACCCCCTCTGTAATATGACACACACACACACACACCCTCTGCAATATGACATACACACATACACTCTCTGTAATATGACACACACACACACACACACACACACACACACACACACACACACACACCGTCTGTAATATGACACACACACACATACACTCTCTGTAATATGACACACACAGACACACACACACACACACACACACACACACACACACACACACACACACACACCCTCTGTAATATGACACACACACACACACACCCTCTGCAATATGACATACACACACATACACTCTCTGTAATATGACACACACACACACACACACACACACACACACACACACACACACACACACACACAGAACACACCCTCTGTAATATGACATACACACACACACACACACACACACACACACACACACACACACCCCCTCTGTAATATAATAAAACACACACACACACACACCCTCTGTAATATAATAAAACACACACACACGCACCCTCTGTAATATAATAAAACACACACACACACACCCTCTGTAATATGACATACACACACACACACTCACCCTCTGTAATATAATAAAACACACACACACGCACCCTCGGTAATATGACACACACACACACACACACACACACACACACACCCTCTGTAATATGACACACACACACACACACCCTCTGTAATATGACATACACACAGACACTCTCTGTAATATGGCACACACACACACACACACACGCCCTCTGTAATATGACATACACACACACACACACACACACACACCCTCTGTAATACGACACTCACACACCCCCTGTAATATGACACACACACACACACACACACACACACCCTCTGTAATATGACATACACACACACACCCTCTGTAATATAATAACACACACACACCCTCTGTAATATAATCTCACACACACACCCTGTGTAATATAACTCACACGCCCACTCACACCCTTTGTTATATAATAACACACACGCCCACACCCTCTATAATATAATAACACACACACACCCACAAACACACACACCCTCTGTAATATGACACACACACACACACACACACACACACACACACACACACACACACACACACACACACACACCTCTGTAATATAATAACATACACACTCACCCTCTGTAATATAATAAAACACACACACGCACCCTCTGTAATATGACACACACACACACACACACACACACACACACACACACACACACACACCCTCTGTAATATGACACACACACACACACACCCTCTGTAATATGATACACACACACACACACACACACACACACACCCTCTGTAATATGATACACACACACACACACACACACACACACACACACACACACACACACACACACACCCTCTGTAATATGACATATACACACACACACACACTCTCTGTAATATGACACACACACACACACACACACACCCTCTGTAATATGACATACACACACACACACACTCTCTGTAATATGACACACACACACACATACACACACACACCCTCTGTAATATGACACACACACACACACACACACCCTCTGCAATATGACATACATACACATACACTCTCTGTAATATGACACACACACACACACACACACACACACACACACACACACACACACACACACAAAAGACACACTCTGTTAAAGGACATACACAGACAGACACACACACACACACACACACACACACACACACCCTCTGTAATATAATAAAACACACACACACGCACCCTCTGTAATATAATAAAACACACACACACACACCCTCTGTAATATAATAAAACACACACACACACACACCCTCTGTAATATGACATACACACACACACTCACCCTCTGTAATATAATAAAACACACACACACGCACCCTCGGTAATATGACACACACACACACACACACACACACACACACACACACACACACCCTCTGTAATATGACACACACACACACACACACACCCTCTGTAATATGACATACACACATATACACTCTCTGTAATATGACACACACACACACACACACACACACCCTCTGTAATATGACACACACACACACACACACACCCTCTGTAATATGACACTTACACACCCCCTGTAATATGACACACACACACACACACACACACACACACATACACACACAGCCTCTGTAATATGACATACACACACACACCCTCTGTAATATAATAACACACACACACCCTCTGTAATATAATAACACACACACCCTCTGTAATATAATAACACACACACACCCTCTGTAATATAACTCACACACCCACACACACCCTCTGTTATATAATAACACACACACCCACACCCTCTATAATATAATAACACACACACCCACAAACACACACACCCTCTGTAATATGACACACACACACACACACACACACACACACACACACACACACACACACCCTCTGTAATATAATAACATACACACTCACCCTCTGTAATATAATAAAACACACACACGCACCCTCTGTAATATGACACACGCGCACACACACACACACACACACACACACACACACACACCCTCTGTAATATAATAACACACACACTCACCCTCGGTAATATGACACACACACACACACACACACACACACCCTCTGTAATATGACATATACACACACACACACACTCTCTGTAATATGACACACACACACACACACCCTCTGTAATATGACATACACACACACACTCTCTGTAATATGACACACACACACACACACATACACACACACACCCTCTGTAATATGACACACACACACACCCTCTGCAATATGACATACACACACATACACTCTCTGTAATATGACACACACACACACACACACACACACACACACACACACACACACACACACACACCCTCTGTAATATGACATACACACACACACACACACACCCTCTGTAATATAATAAAACACACACACACGCACCCTCTGTAATATAATAAAACACACACACACACACACCCTCTGTAATATAATAAAACACACACACACACCCTCTGTAATATGACATACACACACACACTCACCCTCTGTAATATAATAAAACACACACACACACCCTCTGTAATATGACATACACACACACACACACACTCACCCTCTGTAATATAATAAAACACACACACCCTCGGTAATATGACACACACACACACACACACACACACACACACACACACACACACACACACACACACACACACACACACACACCCTCTGTAATATGACACACACACACACACACACCCTCTGTAATATGACATACACACACATACACACTCTGTAATATGACACACACACACACACACACTCTGTAATATGACATACACACACACACACACACACACACACACACCCTCTGTAATATGACACTCACACACCCCCTGTAATATGACACACACACACACACACACACACCCTCTGTAATATGACATACACACACACACACTCTGTAATATGACACACACACACACACACACACACACACACACACACACCCTCTGTAATATGACACACACACACACACACACACACCTTACATGAGTACTTAAGTGTGAATGGTGATCCTGTGTAAATGTAACTTGCTTGGAGATGGTTTGTAAGTGACAGATTAAACGAACCAGGCGAGCAGTTTGTAGGTGGGTTCAGCCGTGCTGTCCCACAAATGCAATGACATCTCAAAATGAAACATAAAAACCGTTAGCTTTGTTTAATCGACTATAAATGCACAAACACAGGCTTCACATTCACGGTGTGTTCGTGCATTCCGTGTTCATATCGTTCGAGCTGTGAAAGAAAAACATTTTACGATTCACTAATATTTTGTTTCTGAATCTCCATCTGAAGGAGTATTTTGAACATGTCTCATTGGGGGTGGGAAGGTGAGGGGAGGGGAGGTTTGGGGGGGGGAGTGGGAGGTTGGGGGTGGGAGTGGGAGGTTGGGGGGGGGAGAGAAGTTGCAGCTATGTCAGCAAAGTCACATAAATGATCTCAAGTGATGAAAGGTGGTTGGTTTATAAAGGGGATGCAGAATTCATCACCAAGCATAACCAAGTAAGCAGATCACAACAAAAGAGTACATGACACTTCTAGCATAGCTTTCTTTACATTATTAGGATATATCTGAGTTGACACTATTCAATGCAAGCTCCATCGCACAACGTTCCATCCATACCTGCTGTTCTTTACGAAAACAACAAGAACCCTGCTTGCGTTTCGCCTTCCATGCCTGCAGGATGCGCATGTGTGTGAGCGCCGAGCGCTTCTCCTGCTCTTCGGCTTCTTTCGCAAGATTCTCCTCCGCCACGCTCAGCAGCGACGCGAGACCGGGCCGCAAAACACCTGCACACGGAGCATAGCGAGTGCACGTACTCATTTGCCTTCACATTGTTTTGACCGTACTTTGGCAGTCTCTCCTCTGAAGCTCTAAATTTTCATTTCCTTCGGTCAAGGCTCATAAAACATCTTTGCAATGCTTAATTTACACGATGAACTTTGACGCAAGAGGAGGCCATTTGGCCCATCATACCTGTGCTACATCAACAACACATGTATTAAATCGAAGAGTTTATCAACATAAACCCATTGGGATTTGGGGTTATAGGAGGTGGAGGATATATAAATATAGGTAAATGTATATATATATATATATATATATATATATATATATATATATATATATATATATATATATATATATATATATATATATATATATATATATATATATATATATATATATACTAGCGATACCCGTGCACATGCACGGGATAGCAGTACAAGATAGATGGTAGCAGACGACAGACCGTACAAGGGGAATGACAAAAATACACATTGTGCAAAATGCAAGTGGTAATATGGAACGCCAAGACTTCTCAAACATTGTCGGCATGTCCGCTAAGTGCCACAACAATTTCATAGGGATCGTGTGACGGTGAGCCGAGTTTTTAGTGTGCAAGCTTGGTATTAAAATAGATATATATATATATATATATATATATATATATATATATATATATATATATATATATATATATATATATATATATATGTATATATATATATATGTATATATATATATATATATATATATATATATATATATATATATATATATATATATATACTGATAGGCTGTATCCGGATCCGTACCTGAAACAAAATCGAATCGGCTTGTTCTTGTCACCTACTCAACTCATCCACCAGGTTTCGTCCAAATCTGTCCAACTTTTTGGGATATCTTGCAATATATTGGTTTTGGCCCTATCTCTCAATGGTGAAGAATTACTTTTAAAATTAAATAATTCTCGTATCCAGATCTGGATTCAGATCTTCACCAAAATCGAATCAATTCGTCCTTGCCACACACTCAACCTGTCCAATAAGTTTCATATGCATCCGTCCCCAACTTTTGAGATATTGTGCTATATATAACTTTGGCCCAATTTCTCAATGGTGAAGAATCACTAAAAAAATTCTAGTAGTCGGATCCGGATCTTCACCAAAATGTCATCAATTTGTCCTTGTCACACACCCAACCTGTTCATAAAATTTCATCCAGATCCGTCTACAAATTTCTGAGATATACTGCACACAAACAAACAAACAGACAGAAAGGGGTGAAAACACAACATCCTTCACCTTCGGTGGTGGAAGTAAATTAATGAAGGAATGGAACATATCATTCAACAAGTCAATAATGGACAGATCACAGGGTAGTTCTGGGAAGAGTGTAGTTGTGGTTGAAACAGGGTGCACCAAATCTGCATATGACAAAGGGTAACCTTTAGTTTCACTCCAGTTTCCCTCTTTCGCATATTGTGCCTTGGACTCAGTGAAATCGAAAGATAATGCATGAGCTTGAAGAAGATCCAATCCAAAGAGGGAGGCATTTCTATTCAGCTACAAACGAAATGCCTTGTAAACGTTAAGTGACTGATCACAATCAGAGAATATATTTCCGGGGTTTAATAAACTGACAGCTAACGTGACAAACACCCCAAATGAATTCAGCACAGATCGTGAGTTCGACAATTCCGAAGGAAATTGCTTTTGTACAAATCTGACAGCAGAACAAAAACAGAATGAGGATTCGTGTCTTATTTATGAGAACAAATCAAAGGGAGTGGGTTACGTTTTAATCGAGAAATAGTACGTTCCCGGTGGAAAACGAATTTAAAAATCTTTGCGAGATACTTCGTGAGAATCGTCGATAATTGGGGTTTTTTTGGCCTTTAATGCCACCAATTGACCAATTGGAAGTATCGGTCGACTTCAACAGACTATCAGCAATTACATCACGCAATACCACTCCACGTTCCCTTCCCCGGTCTACGATGTGCTCGCAAACGTAAAGTTCAGAAATCCACACGAGCAATACATGGGGTATTAAATTGATAATTATTTGGTTGCACAATGCAGGAGACAAGCCTACTGATCATTTCTTTCATTCTTTACAATATATATATATATATATATATATATGTATATACATGAAATATGCAGACTGCAGAGCTGTATCGACCAATCCTTCCGAGTACAGAATACCTCAAGGCTGCATTGCGAGCCATTTGTCACTGATCAGAGAAACACATAACGGCGTTAACATGCCCCTCTCCCCCAACCGCATATTCCCCTCCATGCTTGAGAAAAAAAGAACAAACATTAAGCCAAAATGTCCAACAGATGTTTGGCAGAGGAAATGAGTATAGTTGGGCATCACAGGACACTGATGGGGCATGACAAAAAAGCAAAACACATTGTGATATGAATATATAACAGTTGGCATCACGACATTTGGCAGAAGTGATCCAAGAGCACAGTCAGGGTATTGTGTTGGTTTCTGGCAAAAAAAAAAAAAAAAAATTGGTTGCTTACCGGAGCCTTGGATAACATAAGTATATGTCATATACATTTGTGTTCATTAATGATTTTTCCAGGAATACTCATTCTGCAGTGTCCTGTCACGAGGCAAATGTTCACAGTGCTCTGCAGTATATTGTTCAATCTAACGAATGTTTTCTCGATTTTTGTCTCACTATTGGATTGCATTTATTTCCTTTTGAGCAAATGTTTTTCCTCCTGATGTGTGAAAAGCTGCTTTGTGCGCATTATACGTTTGAAATTAAAGAAATAAAGACAAGACTTTTAGTTTGGCCAAATGGGTAACATTATTACCTCCGCCACCAAAGGTGGATGGAGAATATGGTTTAGCCCCTGTTTGTATGTCTGTGAGCAGGATGCCTCAAAAAGTTACAGACGGATTCGGAAAAAAACTTGATATACGGGTTGGGCGTACGTCAAGGACAAATCGATTCGATTTTAGTGAAGAGCCGGATCCGGATACAAGAATTTTTAAATTTACATAAATGATTCTTCACCATTGAGAGATGGGGCCAAAACCAGCATATTGCAAGATATCCCAAAAAGTTGGACGGATCCGGACGAAACCTGGTGGATGAGTTGGGTAGGTGACAAGAACAAGCCGATTTGATTTTGTTTCAGGTACGGATCCGGATCCGGCCTATCAGTGGGATACAAAACGTAAACTAATCAGTCTGGTGGATGTATGCCCTCCACTGAGTGCCGTTCTAGTTATTGTTGTTATTTATTATTATTATTATTATTATTATTATTATTCTGGCTACACTCAAATGACAGACTTGTAACAACAACACAACAGAATAGCCGCACTTATAATCTACTCTGGCCACACTAACACTACGGACTGGCTACACCCATGTAACAGACTGATTACGCTCAAACTCTTAGCTCTTATATGAGCATTGACATTGTATATTTAAAAAATAAATAAATTACTGACTGGTCGAACAGAGGTTTCTGTGACATAGTGATGTATCAAAAGGGATAACGTTATTCGTAAAACCACCTTTTCTGAGAAATGATGGCCCACGCCCGCCCATCTGCAAGTCAAGTCTAACAAATTACTGTAAATGAGAGCCAATGTGCATCAACATTGTGCTTCCTTGAACAATCTATTGCTTGAGATAACTCTTTGTTGCACCGAGGGCAAACAAAACTTTGCACCTAAAACTCCGTTTTCTGTTACAAATTTCAGTTCTAACTCGGAGTCAAACCTGACGTTCCAATCAGGAAATACATTTCGAGGCAAAATGCAGTCGTTTGATGAATATTATACCTGGCTTGTGCTCCTGCTCCACCTCTGAGTAGTCATTTGACTGTTGTAATAGTGCCAGCTCACACAATAGAGGTAGGCCCTGCAGATCTGATATCCGGTTGATAGCAGAGTCTGGGCTGGGTGCATTCGAGGTATTGGGAGGCATACAAAGACGGCCCAACCCCAGCCCAACCATTACAAGCACATTGAGACCTGCCATGGGGTCGTCCAGATCCATTCCCAAACCCAAGGAACCAGCAAATTTGCTCAATTCTGTCTGTGGAAAGTCTGCTTGTAATGTGTTCCGTGTCTGAGTTTTGGTTTCAACCCGCCCTTGCTCGACCGGTAAATCCTGCGCGTTTCTTCTGCTTTTTATCTCAACTTCATCAACTGACAGTTCGATTGCCGCATCTTTGACCATACTTGTTGTGTTCGACCCCTCTTTCTCTCCCGTGGCATCTAGGTCAACGTTCAGCTCAACCGGTTCTTTTTCAGTCCTCAATTCCAAGCCGACAACGCTGTAGCCTTCTCGCCGACTTTCTTTTTCATCATCGACTTCCTGTGGTTCCACGAGAGAGTGAGCAGTCGCATTAACGTGAGAGCCGACATCAGGATGAACAATGAGTCTTCGCGGTGGTCCTGCTTCTTCGGGCAGGCATGCCAACACCCCAGGTTTCACCTCACTTGAAATGCAGGTACCGCATTCTCGTGACAAACGAGCACATGGATGGTCAGGTGAAGACACCACTTCCTCGGGGAAAGGAGCAGCAAAGGGAGTTGTATCAACCTGTTGTTCCAAGTCTGTTGTATCTGCCAAGAGTGAGGGGGGAGAGAAAAATATGAGAGAGAGAGAGAGAGAGAGAGAGAGAGAGAGAGAGAGAGAGAGAGAGAGAGAGAGAGAGAGAGAGAGAGAGAGAGAGAGAGAGAGAGAGAGAGAGAGAGAGAGAGAGAGAGAGAGAGAGAGAGAGAGAGAGAGAGAGAGAGAGAGAGAGAGAGAGAGAGAGAGAGAGAGAGAGAGAGAGAGAGAGATAGAGAGATAGAGAGATAGAGAGATAGAGAGATAGAGATAGAGATAGAGATAGAGATAGAGAGAGAGAGAGAGAGAGAGAGAGAGAGAGAGAGAGAGAGAGAGAGAGAGAGAGAGAGAGAGAGAGAGAGAGAGAGAGAGAGAGAGAGAGAGAGAGAGAGAGAGAGAGAGAGAGAGAGAGAGAGAGAGAGAGAGAGAGAGAGAGAGAGAGAGAGAGAGAGAGAGAGAGAGAGAGAGAGAGAGAGAGAGAGAGAGAGAGAGATAGAGATAGAGATAGAGATAGAGATAGAGATAGAGATAGAGATAGAGATAGAGAGAGAGAGAGAGAGAGAGAGAGAGAGAGAGAGAGAGAGAGAGAGAGAGAGAGAGAGAGAGAGAGAAGCTTCGGTTTATCATACTTTGCATGAATAGTTTAATGCAACAATTTTTTGAGCAGCTTGAAAGTCGATGAGCTCACGTCTTCACATTAACACCGTCTCATAACTTCAAGAGTGGATACATTGCAAGGTCATTAAAAAAAACAAACAACAAATGGCACAAGCCACAGAAAGTTTTTCTTTTTGTAATTCTTGCTCAGTCATCCAAATATTTCTAGAACTCATGCACATCTTTCCTTTGCACAGTTCAGGGAAGTACCTTCGCAGCTTTTGCATTTCAGAATTTCAAAGTAGATGCTGGATAAATGTACTGGCTACACACTAACAGTGTACTGACTGGATGCGCATTTTGTACTGCCTTGACCCCCACAAGTGACTGGCTATACTCTCCACTACAGACTAATGACAACCGTACAATTAAATGTTCTGTCCACATAAACCTGAAGGACTGGCGAAACATACAAAACAGCCTGGCTACATCTACGCTACAAACTGGCTGCAACCAAACTACGAACTGATGACATTCACAAAGTCAATTAGCTCCTTCTGGTGTTTATATTATTTCATTGGGTTCTCTTTAAAATCTGTTCTACCTGCAACTTTCAAGTATTGAGTGTGTATCTCAACCAGCTGAGTGCTCATGACAGATGGCAGATAAGAACACAGCTTTAATACTTCTACATCAAACTGAATATATCAAATGGGGTTTGTAGCGCTTTATGGATTACAAACAGATCAGAAGAGCAATTACGACCATGATGTAATCACTGTAGTTGGAATTGCACGTGCTGACAGTGGTTTTTCTTTGCAAGAATCACGAGAGTAGTTTCTGGTCGATATGGACTTTTTTTTTTATAAGAGAAAAAAAACAAAGCGACGGGAAGTTGATGAAACCTCATCCAATCCTTAAAAGTGTTCCACTACTAAGTGTATACCCATGTCCTCTTGTTGTGGTAGCACCATCACGTATTATACAAAGAATTTTGCAACAAGTTTGCAGTCATTTTGGGATACGTGCTTTGATGTATTTAACTGGACTCGGTGGCGTCATGGTTCTGAGTCTGGGAGGTTGGTGGTTCGAACCCTGGCTGAGTTATACCAAGGATTTTAAAATTGGTATGTGCTGCTTCCTTCAATGACACTCAGAATTTAAAAGGACAGAGTATGGACAAACAGCCATAAGTTGGCAATGCAAGCACAGCAGGTTTTGATGGCTCTAATGGTCTCCACCTGCATTGAGGTTCCTTGTAAGGGAGGTTGTATTATTTATTATATATTTATTTATCATTCGTAAAGTTGCGGCCACACAGAAGGGCATTTCTTTTTTGGATTCGGCCAAAGTGATGAAAATAACGAGGTAACAAATTCAGATTGTGTGTGTGTGTGTGTGTGTGTGTGTGTGTGTGTGTGTGTGTGTGTGTGTGTGTGTGTGTGGGGGGGGGGAAGGGGACAAAGACCTTCCCAACTCATCTCCAATAGTGTACCAAGGTCCTTTGAGTTCTGTGAGAGGAGAGATCATTTGGTGTACACACTTGCACCGACCTAATTGAATTACAAGTGAGAAGGAATGATTGTTTCCAAACTTCCAACACTGACTTCCAATTATTTTGCAATTTCCCCAATTGCAATCCAGCGATTCTCCAAGTTTAGATATTTACCACGTTTAGTGTTTGTTTGAGACGGTTGCATTTGAGGATGCTCAAGATCGTTCACCGATTCACGGCCATTGTTTAACTCACTGCACTATTTAAGCCCGACTACGTGAAAGACACGCATCAACAAATTGGCCGCCATTGTATAACTGGAAATATTTTTCCCATCAGGATTGAAATTTGATCATCAAATGGCAGTGAATCCGAATCAGACCAACTTTAATTGGATTGGGACAACATTGATGTCACTGCTGTTTAAAGCTATGCAAACATGATGAGTGGCATTATGTTACTGCCCCAATCCTCTGTCATCTTGAGCCTGAATCTTATATATCAATGAACCCCTCAATTATTGTTCTACAACAGTTGTCCATAAGAAAGGGCCAGATTCCAATGATGAGCTCTTTGTTTTGATAAGGGAACACCCAATTATCATTTGCAATATAAAGGAGACTCACCTGCTGGTCTCGCTGAATAAACAAGAAGACCAGTGGGACCACTCTGATCAGCAGCTTGCTGTGGAGATGGTGGTCTACTAAGTGCCGGGAAGCAGGGAGGTGGTCGGGCTGGTTCTGAAGGATGTGCAGCGGGGCTGGGCTGCGCAGGACTCAGCGATCGGATAGAATCAGAATGTAGGCCTGGCGGACGTGGGAATCGTGGTGAGCTGGGTGGTGAATGTCGTGGGGAGAAAGCCAATGTACGTGCAGCTGCGGAAGCTCGTGGTATTGCGGCTGCGGTCGCTGTTGCTGCTTTCGTCGGAGCTTTGGGCGCCCGTGTGTGTCGTGCATCTGCCGCTTCGAGTGTTCGAAGCTCACTGCTAGCAAAATGTTCCTGCTGGCAGCAATATGCAGAGACATCATGTAGCTGCAAGCGGTTTGTGGGAGAGGACATTTCATGCAAGGTTCATGACACAAGGGCAGAAGAATAAAGAAAACAATGAAAATGTAAACAAGCCAGGAAAGGACATTTACATGGTTTCTCCCGATGATGGGGTGTCTGATGGTATCAGCAGTTAACCGTTTACAAAACAAACACGTGGTTTGCACAGCATCTGCACTGCACTAAGGTGTTGTATTTTACATTGAGTGAGTGTTGTAAAGGAATTATGTTGCATGAAAGAAAATTACGTTTGGACACAATCGAAAAATTAACGTTGAGGGTTAACCGGACAAAAATGTGGAGATCATTCCGATGAAGATTTTCGAGTCATGCGATGAGTGTTAAATGGTCATGTGATGAGTGATACGTACTGTATTGGAAACTGGCTCAGCGATAGGAAGCAAAGAGTGGCTGTGAGTGGGAGGAAGTAAGTGGTGCAGTACCTCAGGGATCAGTATTAGGATCATTATTATTCATAATTTACATCAATGATTTGGATAGTAAGGTTAAGAGTCGGCTTTCGAAATTTGTAGGTGAAACAATGCTTGAAGGTTGAAGATAGCAGAGAGGGACAGACAGACAGACAAACAGAGAGAGAGAGAAAGAGAGAGAATGAGAGAGAGAGAGAGAGAGAGAGAGAGAGAGAGAGAGAGAGAGAGAGAGAGAGAGAGAGAGAGAGAGAGAGAGAGAGAGAGAAGAGATAGACAGAGAATGAGAGATAGAGAGAGAGAGAGAGAGCTGGGGATGGAGAGAGAGAGAGAATGAGAGAGGGAAAGAGAGAGTGGAGAGAGTGGAGAGAGAGTGAATGAGAGAGAGAGTGAATGAGAGAGAGAGTGAATGAGAGAGAGTGAATGAGAGAGAGAGTGAATGAGAGAGAGAGTGAATGAGAGAGAGAGAGTGAATGAGAGAGAGAGAGAGAGAGATAGAGATAGAGATAGAGATAGAGATAGAGATAGAGAGATGTAGAGAGAGAGAGAGAGAGAGAGAGAGAGAGAGAGAGAGAGAGAGAGAGAGAGAGAGAGAGAGAGAGAGAGAGAGAGAGAGAGAGAGAGAGAGAGAGAGAGAGAGAGAGAGAGAGAGAGAGAGAGAGAGAGAGAGAGAGAGATATGGAGATGGAGATGGAGATGGAGACAGAGACAGAAAGAGACAGAAGAGAGAGAAAGAGAGAGAAAGAGAGAGAAAGAGAGAGAGATAGAGAGAGACAGAGACAGAGACAGAGAGAGAGAGATGAACAGATTCAGGAAAGTCCAGATACTTTTACAGATTGGGCAAAAGATTGGCAGACGTAGTTTAACATCAACAAATGTAAGGTGCTTGGGATGGGGAAGAATAATGAAATTAGAGATTATATGATGCAAGGGGCAGTCTTGGAGCATGTCACACAGGAGAAGGATCTGGGGGTGGTCATAGATACAGGGGGGGGCAGGGGGGAGGGAGAAAGGTAAGCAGGCAGTGCAGTGGCAGTGCTACGGGTAAACCTAACAGGTTTTTGGTTATATTCATCGGGGGATAAATGATAAATCAAAATAGGTGGTGATAACACTATGGGAATGTCTTTGGGCTATATCTAGAATATTGTGTACAATTTTGCTCACCACTTCTGAGGAAGGATATAGCTACCATAGCGAGGATACAGTGTGGAGCTACTCGATTGATTCTGGAGCTAGCTCGACTCAGCTATGAGGAGTGCCTGAAGGAGACTGAATTTTTTTACATTAGAAAGGAGGTGATTACGAGGGGATTTGATTGAGATGTTTAAGATAATGAAGGGCATTGAAAAAATAAGTGTCGATGAATTATTCAACAGAGTAGACGGTGAGAGGACCAGGGGCCATAGCTTGAAAGTAAAGAAGAGGAGAGTTAAGACGGTAGTAAGGCAGAGGTCTATGACTCAGAGAGTAGTTAATGCATGGAACGGTCTCCCTGGAAAGGTCATGGCAGCAGAAACAGTGGATAACATTAAATTGGAATTAGATAGGTACCTGGAAGTTATGGAGATAGAGGGGTGCAATGATATTTACAGCACTTGGCGGTTACTTGTTGGTGGATGGTTAATAGTATACATGTGTCGTGACTGCGACATCTGTAAGAGGGTCTCATCAAAAGGTGAATGTGTGGTCGGTGTTTGTGCATTCCTCACCCCACAACCACCTCCACCGCCCCCCCCCCACAAAAAATATTTATAGTAATAATAATTTACAATTTATATTTATAGTGTGACTTCAGAAGGGCGACGATGGAGTACAAGTCCATCGGTCCACTCTTCAGAAAGTGGCTAGTTTAATCAAAGGTGCAAATAAAAAGCATTTTGGGCCAAACTCTGGGTGCAAATAATGCATCAGTGAGCATACCGGACTGGCATCATGGGTGGAAAAAGGCTTAATGGTGAGGACAGTGGACTGACATCCTAGAGTTTGTGAGTTCAAATTTAGCTGAAGGCAGCAGTGTTAAAGATTTGAGCTTCTGGAACTCGAGACAGGCTCATTAATGACCTTCATGTAAGGGGGGAGGGGTAAGGAAGAAATTGTGGTTCACTCTTTACATCCTCAGGGCAACTTACATCAGCACAAAAATGCTACCCGTGAAAGATGCCAGCTGCAGTCCCCCGCCTAAGTGAATGAAATAAAGGACGAGAAATGGTGCAACCCATAAATAGATGTAATCTTTGGCAAGCGTCTGTACATGCATTTTAACCGAGGGGTTACTGCATCACGGAAGCAACATCACAGAAAGTGATTCCAAGCAGGTAATCCAGCCTGTAAACCCTGCTGTCCTGGTCCCTACTTCAGACAACATTGTCTCACGGACTGGGTCATGTTCGCCACGAGAGCGGCGTCTTTTGTTGGGACCTATAAAGTAACTTGACGCGGATGGTCGATGCATTTGCAAACTAAGCTGTGTGACTGGCACATTTTCCAAAGTGGCCAAAGTAATTAATTTTAATTCAGGTAATTTAAATTTGTGCAATCGAGTTTAATAATATCGTGCGGCACTTCCCCACCCTCATCCGGTCCGAACTTGTAAAAATAATATCTATTCGTGTTGTTTTTTTTTTTTTGCTCTTTGTGGAAATGACCAATTCTCACGCTCACCGGCAACTGTTAATGATTTGTACAGACAAGGGATCTTAACGTCACACAAATTAATTTGCAGATTCCATGTAAGAATAAACTGTAAATAAAATGGCTGTCGCAAGCACCTATAAAAAGAGTTGAAAAACCAATTTAGAAACTAGAACAGTACTCGGTAGAGCGCATACCTCCCCCCTCCCCAGGCTAAACGGTTTGTTTTGAATCCCACTTGATGTCCATAAGTTTCATCCAAAACAGCGCATAACCTTTTGAGATATCGTGTTGTGTATCGTTTTTGGCCATATCTCTCAATGGTGAAGAATCAGTTTAAAAAAAAATCCGAGGATCAGGATCTGGAAACGGATCTTCACCAAAATGTAATCAATTCATCCTTGTTATACACTCAACCTGTCCATCAAGTTTCAACCGAATCCATCGAAACAGACAAGATGCAGACGGACAAGCAGGGGTGAAAACATTACCTCCGTCCACCTTCAGCGGCGGAGGTAACAACTGTTTTTCCCATACTTAGCCACTGAGCCCCGGTTCCATCCCTAGCAAAGCCCGTTATTAAGAGCTCACGGATCTAGGTCAATGCGAGCAGGTTTCTGCACAAATTTATGCCTCTTGTCCATCATGCAGAAACGTTGGCTCAAATGGGCCTGAGCCGTCGATGTTTATGGTTAGGCCCGAAAATTAATTTTGTTGTGCAGTCACCTAAACGTATTCATTAAAATATGATGAACAACCCATCAGAAACGGTCATCGCTTGACGGTACTTGTATACCTGATCTTTTCATTCCGAGTTGTTCAAGTTAAGGTGCAGGAAAAATTGGTGTCGGTGAAAACAAATTTCACTCTGAAATGATTGAGGTGGAGGCAATGCATCATTAAAAGAGGTTAGCCCAATAAATATGATTTCATTTGAATCCACAATTCATGTCAATAAGTCAAAGCTTCAAAAGTGAGCTCAAAGGCAGAGGATGGAATGTAATTAAAATCAGGAAAGAGGGAGTGAGCATCAGAGTCCTGAAATCATAAATTTGATGCATAAAAGTCTTCCATGATACTTAAATAATAAAAATATGAACAAAATATTCCATCAACTAAACTAATTATGAATAGAAATAAGAGAAGAAGAAAAAAAAAACCCAAAGATTATCACTGCCCACACGACTAAATTTCCCTATCAGATCACGTGACAAGTCATTTTAAACACAGATTCTGCACAAGCTCATAAGCCTCCAATTTATGCCGGTATCGATGCTCTCTGAAGAGCAGGACGACGGGGCACAATGGATTAACGGGTAAATTGGGGCAAAAGGTAAAAACACTGGGACAATGACAAACGGACGCACCACAGGATCTCGCCAGGTGTATTAAAGCACGGTTATGGAAATGGGAGAGACCATGACGTTGGCAGTATGCAGCAGCCTTGAGGTGGTGATGTTCAGCAGCATCTTACTGGTGTTGCTCTTGCTATCCATCCATCCTATAAGAGAGCCGTTTATTGGGTGGTCGCGAGACTACCCTTATTCTCAGTTTTTCCGTCTGTCTGTATGTTTGTATGTAATGGGCAGCTCTGGAGGCCAGAGGAGTCAACCGATTTTGATGAAACTTGACAGGTAGGTTCATACCAGGATCTAGTTCTATGCTTTTGAGCACCGTTACTATGGACCTCACCGTTGCCTAGCAACGGGACTTTGAAATTTTTGAAAAATCATAAAAAAATTATTTTTTCGAAAATCAAAAATCGGTTTCCAGGCTTTTATGCGCACTATAATCCTCTTTGTCAAAAAAATTCAGCCTGATCCGTCAAAAACTGTATGACTAGTATGCAATTATATAGCAACCACCCATGTCGCCTACCGGCTTGTTTGTCTATGTGTCTGTCACCATTTTTTTCAGAAATCATCAAACGGATCTTCGTAAAATTTTCATAGGTTCGTCAGTAAGTGCCGGCCGGGGAGTGCTTTCGGCAAAAAAGGTTTTGAATTTTTTTGTAAAAAAAAGATTTGATTTTTATAATATTGAAAAAAGATTTGATTTTTAAAAAAAATTAATTGATCAATTATAGTGCCGAAGCCTTTATAGCTCTGTGAAAGGTAATATTAAATGATCCCTGACCCCATTCCTCAGTGGGTGTAGGGAAGTGTTTTCACCCCTCATAAAAAATAGAAAAAAAAAGCAAAATTTGATTTCTTAAAAATGTCAACAGGATTCGAACAGCGCCGGCCAACTTCAAGTACTCCTACTAGTATTAAATAAGTTTGCTGTGCAATGACTGAAAAAATAAAACCAGATAACTTGAACTGAGGATTCAAACTTCTGATCTCCACATTGCTAAATCTGTCATGTCCACCATAATCAGGCATGTACAGTTGTCCCTTACTTTTTGAGCAGTGCTTAAGAAAATGACAGCATGCGTCGTGGCAAAAGCATAAAATTGGCGCAACAATCAGTAAAGAGTAAAAAAATATTACTGAACAAGTGGCACAAGAACGATGTATACCATTTTCAGTAATTTCACAGAACAACGCAAGTCTTAACCCACCACCTCCCACCTGGAGTTGCAGGCTGCGTTGTGCCTCGAGAGCTTGTTGTTGCTGAAGGAGCAGCAATTCGTGTTGCCGTTGAAGCAGTTGATGGTGGTTCATCAGGTGCTGAAGAGATGGGTGTCGAGTGTCGTGCACTGAGGGTGGTCCTGGGTGTGGAGCTGCCGAACCAGGGTACACCGGAGGCCAAAGAGGGTGTGCCCTGTCGACCAGTTCTGCTGCATTGGAAAGCATGAAGAAAGCAATTCCATTTTTGCTCATGAACTATTTCAGAAATGAACATCATGAGATGACAGTGTATCTGTGTAACAGATCATACAGAGGTAATTGTGATGGATTTTATTGACATATAAATAAAGGTATCGAAGCTCTTGGAAGAGCAGAATAATTATATAATGTTCGTAAATGTCATAGGCCATAACCCTTTAACCCAAGGCTTCAACACCTTGTCAGTTTTGAAAATCATCCTAGCCATTTCCTAAGGCCCAGGTAAAGTAAGAAAAGTAGGGCACAAGTAAACTTCCTCAAGGTGAGTGATGGCCAAAAGTTCTCAATAATCTATCTTTAGGGATTGCATTGCTCTAATTAAAGTGCACCCCTCATACACAAGGGGCGTACCAAAATGTGGAGGGGGTGGCTCGGCAGGAAAGAAGAGGAGATGTCCAGACTGTGGGTCATGTGCCAGCTGGAAGCCCTTTTGCGTTACAGGCACAGCGCCAGGGAGACTTTGAGGGTAGCCAGCCGGCAGGCCCTGAGGCAGCGATGGATGAGCCAACCCTGCAGGAGCATGGTGAGAAACAGGAAACTTTCAGGGTGAGGGGCAAGCGGGACAAGAAGAGTGCGTCTCAGCATTTCTGTGCTCATCTTACCGACAGTCTCTCTTCCTACCTTATACATTGTTCCTTTAATACGAATGCTTGAGGCTTCATATTTATTATTAATTTGTGTGGTTTTCTGATTTTAAAAGCAACAACATAGTATGTATCCTCGATTGAATAATGTTTACCATTTAGCTCTTGGATGACAAGATCTCGTCATTCTCCATATTGAAACCTGCTTTTCATTTTGGTTGAGAAAGAAAATCATCCATAAATATTGGGTTTTGTAAACACCTTGATAATCCTAATGCTAAACTTTAACCTTTGAACCTTTGCAGACGTTTCACCAGCTGTTATTAAAACCTCCATATACCCGACCGGCCATTTTACCAACCACCATTCAAACCTCCGTGTACCTGAGTTGCCAGATTTTTATTCAGGGAGCCAGGGTGGGGGAGACAAAACTCCAAGGAACTCAGGGCTCAAAGGGTTAAAATGATGATGTAAAATTGTGTGGAAATTCATTCAAATTCTGACGTTTTACCTCTTCCACCGAAGGTGAAGGAGGTTATGTTTTCACCCCCTTTCTGTCCGTTTGTCTGTGGACAGGATATCTCAAAAAGTTTTTTTTACAGATACAGATTAAATTCTGTGGATGTATTTGGTGTGTGACAAGGATGAACTGATTAGATTTTGGTGAAGATCCGGATCCTGATCCGACTTCGAGAATTTTTGAAGTAATTCTTCACCATTGAGAGACAGGGCCAAAAACTATATCGTACCGTATAGCATGATATTTCAAAAAAGTCATGGGCCCGATATGTTCTCGTGGATCAGGCATTCCGTGGCAGAGGTATACGCTCCACCAAGTGCCCTTCTCGGCTGTTAATTTTTCACCTTGTCATTAAGGATTATGTGTAGTTATGTCAGAAAGCTGTTTTTTTAATCAAAAGTGCAATAAAGTTTAGTAGAAGACATACAAACATGATGTTCAAATTCGTTTGCAGGTTTTTGATTCAAATATGATTTCTGTGAAAACAAGGCAGATACAAATTCTTGAATTTAGAAGGTAAAACATTAATCTAGACAATACTTGTATGTACACAAGAAAGGTTTGTGAAGTTCAGTTTCGAAAAGGGGATGTGGAACAAAAGAGGGCTAGAGTGAGGGCTGCAGTTTGGGGGAAAGAAAGTTAGAAAAAAGTTAGAGTGAGGGTTACAGTGGGATTAGAGGGAAGATAAGATTTGTGGTTGTAGTGAGGGTTGGAGAGATGGTTAAAGTGATAGAGGCAATGGTTTTTATGGAGAAGAGGAAAAGTAGTTTGGATGGAGATAGGAGTAACGGAAGGGGAGGGAAGGGGAATGGACGAGGCCTAAGGAAGAGTGAATGGGTTAAAAAAAAATACTACCGTTGTTGATTGCTACAGACCTCAAGCGTAAGAGAGGAGTTCTGGGGGTGTGGTGGGAGGACACCATCTCTTTGTGTATATTAAGGTAGCAAATCTTATGCTTCAAAAATATTTATGGCAGATTTCATATTCACATTAAAGTTGACCTTGTTTCCAAAATGACGTTTCATTATTGCATTCCTTGTTAAACCAAACAATGCCGCAAGTTTGACAATCAGGAGTCAAGGATATCATGATTCATTGATGAGACTGGTGTTGGCTCAGTGGTTGGGGTGGCGGCTTGGGATCCTAGGGTCCTGAGTTCAAGCCCCGTCGGCCGCTGAATTAACACACCATGGGGTTGACTCAGCCTGTCATCCTTCCGAGGTCGGCGAAATGAGTACCAGTTCCAGTGTGTGTACTGGTAGAGGGGCACTGCATCAGTGACACAGTTGTGCTTCAATAAGTAATAGCTACCCTGGCAGCTTAGCTGCCATACGACCACCACCATGATTCATTATTTACTGAAATCTTCGTCGCACTAATGAGCATTATTTCTGTCCGGTTTTTCTCATATAAGAAGGTTGCTTTTCGACCTGTTTTTCTTGAGCTTTCGATACAGTCTGGCATCCTGCTTTATTCTCCAAAATGTCTGTCTGTGGAATCCAAGGCCAACTACACTCTTCAATTACTGACTTACTCCACTCTCGTAGCCAACGTGTGGCTCTCAATGGAATCGTTTCTTCTCCTATCCCTGTCAAGGCTGGGGTATCCCAAGGAAGTGTTCTCGACCAAATCTTATTTCTAATATTCATCAATGATCTCACTGACTCTCTGGAAAATCCTCTTAATCTCTTTTCTGATGATGACTCCACCCTCCACTGTGACATCCCTCATCCTTTAGAAAGACAGGCAACAGCCTCTTCCCTCTCCTCAGAACTTGACAAAATCACAAATTGGTCAAACACTTGGAAAATGTCTTTCAATCCTGAGAAATCCCACACACTCACTCTCACTATATCTCTCTGGAAAGACCGTTCCGCAAACCCTCCCATCTACTTTCTCAACAACCGTCTCAAAGAGGTTCAGTCACTAAAACTCTTGGATCTCACTCTCGGCCATGATCTCTCTTGGGCAAGCCACATTTAAAAGTTGGCCTCCGAAGCCAGGTGGTGGCTGGGCATCCTCCATCATGCAAGGTCATTCCTTGGAACACCTGAGCACCGATTCACCGACAAGGCTTTCATTCGCAGCTTGATGGAGCACTGCTCTCCCCTTTGGGATGGCTCCCCTGGCTCACATCTTGCTCAGCTTGATGCCATGGTAACCAAGGCTTTCAAGATCATAGGAATCTCTCACGATGAAGCTGAGTCTATGGGCCTATCATTTTGCCATCGCCGACAGGTCGGTGGTCTCTCTGTCTTCTTCCACTTCATTTCTGGTCTTGCCCCCTCTGCCCTCTCCAAGATCTGTCCCCCCAAGTATCGACAGGATGCACAGAGTCCACCAACAACCCCCTCCTTGTGAAACTGCCTAAATCCAGTACCACTGCTAACATCCACTAATTTGTTCCACTCTTTTCTCACCTTATCCCCATATTTAATTGCAAATAAACACCATTTTGACCATAACAAGCAGTTTCTTGCCTCTTGCCACCTGCGTGTTGCTCCGCCTAGTTCGGCCTAATTTGGATAATCCTTGGAGAATATCAGTGTTAAGTGAACTCAGTAAAATAAACGCCATTTCAGGATCTGTGGATGGTTTTAAGCCATCTGGCTCAGAGCAGTCTGTGTTAACAAACCCCTCTGATGCGACAACTGGTGGCAGCGGTGGGATCTGTTCCAGTGGGATTGCGGGCACAAGCATGAAACAGCACCACATATTTTTCTGAGGCTCATCAGGGCAACACATCACTGTTCCATCCACTTTGTGACTTTGAAGCCTAACAGCTTTTCTACCGGTTAATGATGCACCCCTAACTGTGATTGGTGATGACGCCGGATCGAGCCCGGCATCTTCAATGGACCCCTTTGATGCGACACCCTCAACGGCAGCAGTGGGATCTGTTCCAGATATTTTTGGAAGTCTCATATTCCCAATTTGAATTATTCGACCGATATAACCATGGAGTATTATATACTGTTGCCGATTAAGCAGTAGGCATGTTTTTGCTTCATATACGTAAGCTGGGTTATTTTTATTTTCCAGAATGATTGAGGCAGTAGTCTGGCCAATAAACCACACAAATAAAGGGATGAGCGATTTCTAGAAACAATTCCTATAAAAATCGTTAAAATCCTTTTGCAAGCAAGAATGCAATGAGCAGTCTCGTGTATATATACTAGCAAAGTATGCTTACACATTGTAAGCAATAACGAACCGTGCTCCACCATTGTCTCGGATCGCTCACCCACATTTTATTTCATTTATTTATTTTCGTTTTATTTTTTTATTTCTTTACATTTTCATTTACCGACACTTTCCGATGGTTCTGTGATTATTTTTTTATGGTGTATTGGCTTCGATGTCCATCAGTACACAAAATATCAGCTTTCTACATCATCCAGAAGCAACCGAACTTTAATATCAGCCAGTGAGTCAGTCAGTGAATCAGTGGTTGGAATGACATATATATATATATATATATATATATATATATATATATATATATATATATATATATATATATATATATATATGTAAAATATATATGTGAAATATATATATGTAATGGAAAAAATATCAACTAGCCGGGAGGAGACCATGGTTCGCGGGCATTATTGAACAATGCCCCGATAGGTACAATTGAGTTTGTGGAAGCTTTTGAGGAAGCCCTACCGTAAAAACCTATCTTCCGTCAAAATTGACCAAATCAAATCGGATTTTCTATATGTTGTACTTATGGACATTACGCACAGCTTCTAGGAAAAAAATAATAAATAAATAAATAATAAAAAAGTTCAAGTGGGCGTGACTCCGCCCACAAGGGGTGTGGGACGCCCCTCATACAAAAAGACACAACGAGACCATGATATCTAGCTTGTGTCCAAGTTTCATCAAGATCGCATCAAACGTCACGGAGTTATGCTCTGGAGAGAGTCACAAACAGACAGACAGACACACAGACACAACGAAAATAGTGGTCACTGCTGGTGCCCGTGAACCAATATATTTATATACTAGTGGGGTGTGCTTAAACCTCGTTTCAGCAAAAGAACCATGCTTCCCCATTGTCTCAAGTCATTCACCTACAATTTTTTCCATTTTCATTATTTTTTTTCCCCATTTATTTATATTTTCATTTCTGGATGTTGTCTGATGATTCTGTGATTTTCCTGGTGTAACAGCATCAATGTACATCGGCACACAAAATTTCAGCTTCCTACGTTACCAAGAAGGTACCGATCATTAATATCAGTGAGTGAGTCAGTGGTTTGAAAGAGCTTTACATATTACTAGCGGGGTGTGCTTACACGTTGTGTGTAAGCATATGAACCATGCTTCCCCATTGTTTCAGGTCGCTCACCTGCATTTGATTTGTCATTTATTTATTTTCATTTATTTATATTTTCATTTACAGATGCTTTCCGACGGTTCTGTGATTTTCCTGGTGTATCGGCTTTGACGTCCGTCGGCAAACAAATTACCGAGCTTCCCCATTGTCTCGGGTCACTCACCTGCATTTTTTTCATTTATTTGTACTTTCATTTATGGACGTTGTCTGATGATTCTGTGAATTTTTTCCGGTGTACCGGCTTCGACGTCCATCAACACGCAATATTTCAGCTTTCTACATCACCCACATGGTCCGATTTTTAACTTTAATATCAGTGTGTGTGTGTGTGTGTGTGTGTGTGTGTGTGTGTGTGTGTGTGTGTGTGTGTGTGTGTGTGTGTGTGTGTGTGTGTGTGTGTGTGTGTGTGTGTGTGTGTGTGTGTGTGTGTTGGGTAGTCGATCTAGTCGAAAAAATTTTTTTTTTTTTGAGATTTGTACTACCCTTATTATCAGTATTTAAAATGGGGATTTCAGTTAATACAACGGCGATTTCGATGAAACTTGGTTGGTAGGTTCATACCATGCCCTAGTTGTGTGTAAATGAGAACCGATGCTATGGACACCACCGTTGCCTAGCAACGGGACTTTGAAATTTTTGAAAAATCATAAAAAATTAATTTTTTCGAAAATCAAAAATCGTGCCACGAGCGACTGTGGGCAGTACATTCAGCCATATTGTCAAAGATTTCCAGCCGGATCCTATGAAAACTGTCGGAGAAGATAGACTTTGAATGAACCCTGGTCGAAAACAAACACGAAGTTCGTTCTATCTCAGAGATTATGAGTCAGATATACATGAAACTGGTATGGTAGGTTCATGGTATGTCCTAGTTATGTGTGAGAAAGGACCGTTGCTATGGACCCCTCCGTTGCCTAGCAACGGCCGAAAAACCTCGAAATGTGGGGGTATTTTAACGAAAAAACAATCTGCAGCATTAACCCTTGAAGCTAGAATCATGAATTTTCTTGTGCTTAATCCTCAGGTCATTCCCCATCGAACGGGTCCATCGCGTCAGGTTATATTGGGTAGTCGACTACCCATGTCCGCCTACCGGCTTGTCTGTGTGAGTGTGTGTGTGTGTGTGTGTGTGTGTGTGTGTGTGTGTGTGTGTGTGTGTGTGTGTGTGTGTGTGTGTGTGTGTGTTACTGTGACCGCTGTTTCTCGACAACCACTGGTCCGATCTAATTGAAACTTGCCAGATATATTACTGGGGACATGAGGATGTGCCTTTTCAAGGTTTGATATTAATCGGACAAGTTCTTCCCAAGTTATGGCCATTTATTTACCAACCAATGACAAGACACGTTGCTGCGTGGGCATGGCCGATGGGGAAAGGGAACCTCAGCCATGTTGCCCATTACGGGTTACAACGTACGGACTTCCGGAGAGTGATGACTTCGTGTATTCTAATAATTTCTCGATTTCTTATGCGCATTTAGAGATAAACACAATGCCCCAAGTTATGATCGTTTTCATATTAGATGGTGCATAAATTTTGGTTACATCAGAGTGAGCTGGTGTGCTCCGAACCAGGAAGTAAATTTGAAACACGCGATAACTTACGATCGAAAATAAGCAAGTAGGAGACAAAATTTCAACAACAGGTGTTTCTTTGGTACCTTTAGATGTTTTCGTGTATTCTAATAATTTCTCGATTTCTTATGCGCATTTATAGATTAACACAATGCCCCAAGTTATGATCGTTTTCATATTAGACGGTGCATAAATTTCGGTAACATCAGAGTGAATTGGTATGCTCCGAAGCAGGAAGTAAATTTTTTTCTCTCTCTCTCTTCTCTTCTCTTTGTGTTTTTCCTTGCGACGACATTGCGAAACGGCAAAATACGTTGGCGCTAATTGAATAATTGGCCATTAAAACTAAATTGCGAATAATCGTAACTGTGATATGCGAACTTCAGGGCCACGCACGTACAGGCACGCGAGAGCTAAGGAACGGCCTGTGAATTTGTTGTTTCTTGATCGCGGTTTGAAATTGTTTTTTTTTTTCATGGGCACGTACTAGTAATATAAAAATAGATAACATATGTATATATATATATATATATATATATATATATATATATATATATATATATATATATATATATATTTATATCATACAATATATGGGAAAATAAATCACATCACCAGATTGAGAATATGGAGTCAGAATTACTGAAACAGTTCCTATCCTCCAAAGGATAGAAGGCAAAAACGTATCACACAGTAAACCGAGTACACATTCAATCAAAATGACTTTTTTCTCCTCCACATCAAAATAATATATCAAGACTGTTGGCATGTCATTAAGATGGATCCATTAAACATCTTCTAGAATCTATGCATCTCCAAATAATATTTTCTATGCTCTTATAAGGAACAAACTGGAACATCTTATTGTAAATAAATAATCATGACTGAGCAACCTCAGCTTATAGTTCTGGAAACAAAAAAAAAATCAGTTGACCATTTTGTTCCAATCTCTGGTATCTATCCACAGCACGGGTAGTTCTGTAACTCAAAAGGCATTAATATATGTATTATTACATCGTCAACTCACCATAATATGGTGATGCAGGCCACATGGTCGACGGGCTGCAAGCTCGAGTGAGCCACCCATGCCCGGCCATGTGTGGTGCCTGTGGTGCTGGGTCGGGCACCCATTGCCCCGTTGGGGGCACAGATAAAAGACGCCCAGCACCCGCCAAGCTGGACTTTATGTCCACGCCTGCAGGACTCCCATGATGTGTGGTTCCCAGGCGAGAAAGGTCTGTGAGGTCCCGACCATCTCTGTAAATGGAATTTTGGGTCAGTCTAAAAATCGAGAGAATTTCTTACTTTACTTTTCTGAGCTGAATATTGTACTTTCAGGTTCTTTCAAGCTCAATGAACAAGTGTATTTGGAAAGAATACACAAAATAATGCAGCACACGTGGAAGTAGTTCATTTGGAAACATCGGAAGCTATTGCTCAGACGATACGTTAAATAAGACGGCGCGGTGTGAGACTATAAATCGATTGCTCATGTTGAACTAAGACAATTATTTTCTGCAATAATCGTACTGCATGGTACTGGATGAATCGACCCGACCTTGTTACCTGTGCCGCCAAAGGTGGACGGAGGTTATGTTTTCACCTCTGTTTGTCTGTCTGTCCGTTTGTTTGTGAGCAGGATGTCTCAAAAAGTTATGGAAGGATTCGGATGAAACGTGGTGGACAAGTTGGTGTGTGACAGGGAGAAACTGATTCAGATATGGGGATAAAAACTATATGTAGCATGATACAACAGAAAGTTGTGGATGGGTTATTACAAAACTTGGTGGATGAGTTGGAAGGTGATAAGAACAAGCTGAGTCGATTTTGTTTGAGGTCTGGATGTAGAACCAGCCTATTGGTGTGATACAAAATATAAACTGTTCAGCCTTGCAGAGGTATGCACTCCACTGAGTGCTGTTCTTTCAGCTAAGACTGTTCTGAGACTGTCTACCTGTGACATCAGATGCTAAAATTCAGTGTCTGATATCATCAGATACTGACACATCAGATACGGATTTTTTTAAAAAATACATATATATATATATATATATATATATATATATATATATATATATATATATATATATATATATATATATATATATATATATATATATATATATATATACACATACAAGCCAGTAGGCGACATGGGTGGTCGCGACATAATTGTATACCAGTCATACAGTTTTTGACGGATCGGGCTGAAATTTTTTGACAAAGAGGTTGATTATAGTGCGCATAAAAGCGTGGAAGCCAATTTTTGATTTTCGAAAAAACAAATTTTTGGGGATTTTTCAAAAATTTCAAAGTCCCGTTGCTAGGCAACGGTGTTGTCCATAGCAACGGTGATCAAAAGCATCGAACTATATCCTGGTATGAACCTACCTATCAGGTTTCATCAAAATTGGTTGACTCCTCTGGCCTCCAGAGCTGTCCATTACATACAAACATGCAAAGAAACATACAGACAGAAGGAAAAAGTGAAAATAAGGGTACTCTCGCGACCACCCAATATATATATATATATATATATATATATATATATATATATATATATATATATATATATATATATATATATATATATATATATATATACATACATATATGTAAATATCCAAGGCTTATAAGCTTTACAGTAAAAAAAAAACATTTCTAACTGGAAATTGTCACTTGATAGAGCGCATACCTTCGCCAGGCTGAACAGTTTACGTTTTGTATCCCACGGATGGGCCACATCTGGGTCCAGACTTGAACTAAATTCAAATCCACTTATTCTTGTCGCCTACCAACTCATCCACTAAGTTTCGTAATAACCCGTCCACAACTTTTTTCAAAAATTATGCTGTATATTGTTTTTGTCCCCATCTCTAAATGGTATGCCTGGTGTTGGCTTAATGGTTAGGGTGGTAGGCTTTCGATCCTCGGGTCCTGAGTTCAAATCCCGCTCAGCTGTTGAATTAATACCAGGTGGGATTAACTCGGCCTGTCATCCTTCCAAGGTCGGCAAAATGAGTGCCAGCATGCTGGTATCATGTGTCGGAGTGGCGACCCATCCAGGATTGTGCCCAATAGTCAAGGAGACTGCTGAAGCAACACCAATGCTCTGCACAGAGTATGGTTCCAATCTCCTCCTCCTCTAAATGGTGAAGAATTACTTGAAAAATTTAAAAATTCTCTGATTCAGATCCAGATCTGGATCTTCATCAGAATAGAATACATTATTCCTTGTGACACACCCAAACATATCCATCAAGTTTCATCCAAATCCGTCCATAACATTTTGAGATATCGCGCTATATATTGTTTTTGGCTCTATTTCTTAACGGTAAAGAATCGTTAAAAAAATTCTAGTCGTCAGATCCAGATCCGGATCTTCACCAAAATCGAATCAGTTTGTCCTTGTCTCACTCACACACACACACACACACACACAGACACACACACACAGACACACACACACACACACACACACACACACACACACACACACACACACACAACCACTATACCAAATATTGGCCGAATCCGTCCATAACATTTTGAGATATCGCGCTATATATTGTTTTTGGCTCTATTTCTTAACGGTAAAGAATCGTTAAAAAAATTCTAGTCGTCAGATCCAGATCCGGATCTTCACCAAAATCGAATCAGTTTGTCCTTGTCACACACACACACACACACACACACACACACACACACACACACACACACACACACACACACACACACACACACACACACACTACACCAAATATTGGCCGAATCCGTCCATAACATTTTGAGATATCGTGCTATATATTGTTTTTGGCTCTATTTCTTAACGGTAAAGAATAGTTAAAAAAATTCTAGTCGTCAGATCCAGATCCGGATCTTCACCAAAATCGAATCAGTTTGTCCTTGTCTCTTTCTCTCTCTCTCACACACACACACACACACACACACACACACACACACACACACACACACACACACACACACCCACACACACACACACACACACACACACACAGACACACACACACACACACACACACACACACACACACACACACACACAACCACTACACCAAATATTGGCCGAATCCGTCCATAACATTTTGAGATATCGCGCTATGTATTGTTTTTGGCTCTATTTCTTAACGGTAAAGAATAGTTAAAAAAATTCTAGTCGTCAGATCCAGATCCGGATCTTCACCAAAATCGAATCAGTTTGTCCTTGTCTCTCACACACACACACACACACACACACACACACACACACACACACACACACACACACACACACACACACACACACACACAACCACTACACCAAATATTGGCCGAATCCGTCCATAACGTTTTGAGATATCCCGCTCACAGACAAACAAACAAACGGACAGACAGGGGGTGAAACCATAACCTCCCATCCAGCTTCGGTATCAGAGGTAATCATGGTATTAAAATGCAACATACAATTCAATTCCCCTTCAGAGTTGCTGTATTTTGGTGATCTTAAAGAGGGATGAAAGAAAACACAGAAACACAAGAGAAGACGGCATATTTAGACTGCTTCAGAAGAAAACATTGGTTTGAAATGCAACTTTGGACAGTTTATTTGCCCCATTTTATTTTATCCATCCATCCATCCATCGGGACCATACTCTGTGCAGAGCGTTGGTGCTGCCTAAGCAGTCTCCTTGGCTATCGGGCACAATCCTGGACGGGTCGCCACTCCGACACATGATACCAGCAAGCTGGCACTCATTCTGCCGACCTCGGAAGGATGCCAGGCAGAGTCAACCTCACCTGGTATTAATTCAACAGCAGAGTGGAATTTAGAACTCAGGATCCGAGGATCCCAAACGCACCACCCGAACCATTAATCCAACACCAGATATATTACATAATTATAATTCTGCGCAAATCTAACATTTTCTCGTGACGTGTGCTTGCCGGGTCCCTGTTTTGCGAACATGTTTCGATACAAACACGGGAACCCGTTCTCTTACTCCGATCAGATTTCCATCATTACAAGCAGAATACAATACAACATACAATATTTTTACATCTTATAAAACCCATTCACAAAAACGTGCCACGAAGCAAACGTAGAAGTCTGGCGCTCACGGTGAGCTCTGAAAACACAGCTTGTGTTAATAACCACAGAAACCACAACCATTTCCAGTTCATGTACATACAAAACTTCACAATGAACCCAAGAATGGAGCACAACTGAACACAGGACCTCACAGCCTGTTGTGATGCTATCGTGTTTATCCTTGTAGCTTTTGTAATCTTTCCACAAAACAACTGTTTCACTCACTGTGCAGATACTCCATCTGACTTACAGACACACTCGTGAGATGTGAGACACAGATCAGAGCTCTGTGATTAAACCTCCGTGACACAGATGAAACGTCCGCACAATCACACAGTTTTGTCGAAGTAAGGAATTTTGATTTCCAGCTTGTTTGCTTTTAATAAAGACCGAACAATTAAAATGAGCGATAAATACACGATCGGAAAGTTTGAATGTCGACAACTCCACGTCAAAGTCACAGACGCGTCGCTTTGCTTGGATAATGTGGGACGTGTCTGTCTAAAGTTCAATGGAAATACAGTTTAATCACTCACACACACACACACACACACACACACACACACACACACACACACACACACACACACACACACACACACACACACACACACACACACACACACACACACACACACACACACACACGACAAGACTTTGATTGCGATATTTGCACACAAACTATCCTGTCATAAAGAACAATACATTGTTAAAGGAACCTTTGTCACATCAACGGGTCAGTAAATGATAAACACCTTGAGAATATTTACTATAAACACATTTCTCGATTGATAAGTTTGTCAAAGTTTTGAGCAATAACACACGGGTGTGATTCAAAGGGTACTGGACCGATTGTATTGTGAGGTCATTTTGATGCAATTGTTTGCTTCATGGTATTGTGATGTCATAAAATGATGTCATGGTACAATTGTCTTCGATGGATTTTGCTGATGCGACGATAAATATCTCAATGATATCTTGTGATGATAAGAAAAACGTACATCATCTTCTCCTGGCTCGCTGCTCGCTCACATGATTAAGCACACCGAACACTGTGAACGGCATTCTCTATCAAGTGCATCATTACTTGGGACCATCTATTTATTATGTATGCATGAAAGGTGGTGAGGGGTGGAAGGTCAATCCAGAGAATAGAAAATGAAGATGGGGAGAGAATACGTTGTGAGATAATCGGGATTTAAAGGGAGGAGGGAAAGGAGAATGTTGTGGGATGTATATGGAGACGAGGGGAGGGGTGGGTGTTGGGGGGGGGGTGCGTGGGGGTCGGAATGGAGTCAAAAATTCCACCATTTTCATACGTATTAAATAGATGGCTCCATGTGTCACTCCAGGAGATGGTGCAATACTGTTGTGTACTGTGGATCATCACATCCTCGTGCATATCACAGTACTACTTGTGACAATATAACGGCCGATCAATTATTCTGTGAACCTCTTGCACCAATGACAGTCCTTTGCTAAATTAGAAATATGTTTATGTCAGCGTGGCTGTGTACTTTATGATTAATTCCCACCCCCCCGCCCTGTTTGTGTGGGATTCCAATGTCTACAAAGATTTATTTGTCAAAAAAAAAAAAATTCTAATCAATAAAAATATAAATAAATACTTGATTGTGAGAATTCCCATCTGAGCACTTGCCTCATGATGCTTCGGCTCCAGGTTGAAATCCAAATAAATTCATTGATTTGTTATAATTTTGTCTAATAATGTGCTCGTAATTCATGAGAAAGGATTGCGACGTCTCCTGATTCCCTTGCCCTGCTCATGACGTGTAAAAAAACTCCTCCACGAGCCTTAGATCGCTGTAATGAAGAGATGGCCCCACCTGTCACTCGGTGGGATGATGCGAAAAGATAAGTATCACAGGTAAGAGGGGAAAAAGGTAACGTTCCGTGAAGACATTGGAAGAAAAAAAAACATCATAACGTGCACGTGAAAGCTAATCATTTAAAGGAGGATGCCAAGTCACTTCCAAATCACCAAACAACAGAAGGAATGCAAAGGAGAAAACAATTTCCTTGGTGGAGTTCATAAGTCTTTGGAATAGGTGGGAAGGATTTCTTTCTGTTTTTGTTACCTTCACCACCGAAGGTGGTGGTGGTGGTGGACGGAGGTTATGATTTCACCCCTGTCTGTTTGTCTGTTTCTGAGCAGGTTATCTAAAAAGGTTGTGGACAGATTTCGACGAATGCATGAAATGGTGGACATGTTGGATGTGTGAGAAGGACTAATTGATTCGATTTTGGTGAAGATCCAAAATTTGGAATTTTTAAAGCGATTCTTCGCCATTGAGATATCGGACCAAAAATTATATATCGCACGATATCTCAAAAAAGTTTTGGATGGATTTGGACAATACTTGGTGGACAAGTTTGGTGTGTGACAAGGAAGAATTGATTCGATTTTGGTCAAGGCTGAATCCGGATCTGGATCTGACCATTTTTAAAGTGATTCTTCACCATTGAGAGACAGTGCTAAACCAATATATAACAGGTTACCTCAAAAAGTTGTGTACGGATTTGGACGAAACTTGGTGGACAGGTTGGGTGTGTGGTAAGGACAAATTGATTCGATTTTGGTGAATATCCCAATCAGGATCCAGATACGAGAAATATTTAATTTTAAAAGTGATTCCTCATAATTGATAGTGCCACAAATGATATATAGCATGATATTTGAAAAACGTATTGGGCCCAATATGTTCTTGTGGGTCAGGCATTGCATGGCGGGGGTATGCGCTTTACCGAGTGTCCTCGTAATACCTGTTGTCATCCATGGAATTTATCAACAGGTGACAGGCATCGACGGTAAGTGCTTACAATGGCAAGGAATCTTTTTACATGATTGTAAGATTATAAAGTTATTGGACAAATAATAAATAATAAATTGCATAATCTGCTCCATTTGAATTAAGATGGATTGAAATAATAATGGGCTATGTGTGGACTCCACAAGAAGTACGCACGGACCGTGTAGTTGGGCGATCTCTCCAGAAACTGACTGATTGGCTGATTAAGGCGTCTAACAAGACAATACAACAATATATATATATATATATATATATATATATATATATATATCTATATATATATATATATCTATATATATATATATATCTCTCTCTCTCTCTCTCTCTCTCTCTCTCTCTCTCTCTCTCTCTCTCTCTCTCTCTCTCTCTCTCTCTCTCTCTCTCTCTCTCTCTCTCTCTCTCTCTCTCTCTCTCTCTCTCTCTCTCTCTCTCTCTGTGATGTACCATACTCTTTACAGAGCGTCGGTACTGCTGAAGCAGCTTCATTACCAAGTGTTATACTTGGTGGTTTGCCATTGCCTTCCCAGCAGAAGTTAGGACAGGAATTTGAATTTGGCTAGGGTGCCGGTGATAGCTCACCTACTGTTGTCCGCAAAGGACACTGTAGGGTCTTTTACATCCGCCAACAAATGCCGGCAGAAGGGACATCCGTTTAACATCCATCCAAGGGATGGCGCACACATCGAGGAATCACCCTGCCCATGAAACATTGGGATTACAGTTTGTAGCCGCATCAGGACTCGAACCCAGGATAGATGGCTTCGAGGCGAGTGTACCTACCTCCAGGCCATCCTGCCAGCCACATTACAATACTGTACAACCTCCAATGGAAGGGAAAGAGGAAAATGCCTCCACCATGAGCTCTCCGGGTGAAAAAAGGAAAACCGTTCTGTGCCAACACATTGCGCATATCTTGAGAAAACAGACATGCAGCAGTTCCACAAATCACAGAAACGTTCAAGAGTGGCATGATCCAAACTCACCGACAGAGCTGGAACGGGTCAGAGGTTATCTGACCGCATAAACTTTCAATCAATATCAATAAAAAACGACAAGTTCTTTTATTTACTTGGCTGTCCAAGCATAGCTGCCGGTGTCGGACGAAATTATCATCTTACGCAGTCCGAATGGATGAACCATTTATAATCATGTCTGATGTCCAATGCTCTCGAGGAATTTCTGTCGGGCCACTGTTAAGTGTTGGAGGAGGAAAGCTTGAGTTGTTAATATCACCATTAGCATCGGTCACAGGTTGCATTAAAATACCCTCCATTGATGAAACAGGGCAAGTAACTATAATTGTCCTCTGTGGTTGGATTCAATTCAATAGGAAGGTCACAAACAAAATCCTGAGCTCAAGATAGCTAACTAAATATTTGGTAGAACGTTGAAGGTGTTGGAGGTGATAATAAGGATTGGCCTTCATGCCAAAGATGAGCATTCACATGTGACGTATGCACACCTGCGACGTATCGATGTGACATGCACATGTGACATGTGACATGTGCATGTACCTGCATGTGTGAATTTGCCTATCAAGTGGGAATTGCAGCGCACACAGCAATCATACTCTGAAAAGGCAAGCGATGTAACCCTGGCATCAGGAAATATCCAAGAAGAACAGACCACTTGCTGCCCACAGTTTTGGCAATAATTTGTTCAGAGTGCCGATGATAACTCATTTACTCTTCTTTAAAGTCCCCCAACTAATGCTCACAGATGGGATATCACCGTGTGATGCAACGCCCTGCCAGCACCAATCCGACAGTTTATAGTCGGGTCAGAAATCGAACCCAGGCTCGTCAGCTCAAAGGTAAGTGTGAGTTACCGTTCCACAATCCTTCCGATTGCACAACTTCAAGATTATTAACACACACAATTAAACAGGAGATTCCGTTTCAGTGATTACACAATTTGGTGTTGCAATTTTATTTTATTTTCAATTGTGTTTTTTTTTTTGCACTGTCGAGGCTCGTATGAGAGCTAACGCACAGAAATATACAACAAGGGGGGGGGGCAGGAGAGGGAAGGACAAAACAGTGGGGAACAGAGACGTTAGGAGATCTGTGGAAGGGAAAGGGATGGGGAGGGGAAGGTGGGGAATAGAAGATGGACATTACAGGGACTTTCAGGAAGGAAAGCAGGGAATTTGAAGGAAGTGGGTTTGAGGTGGATTTACGGGGGTAGAAAAGATCGAGGATTTGGATGGGGGACGATAAGAGGTGGTGGTGAACAGCTGTTTTGAAGACCTGGAGGGAAGAGTGGGATTGACGAGAGTGTGGGAGTTCATTCCAAAGGTGGGAAAAAAGAGGAATGAAAGAGTGAAGGTGAGCAGTGATTCGTGGTTTTGGAAGTTTTACCAGAAGGGGGATGCTGGCAGATCTTGAGCACCCTGCAGAAATATGGGGGGGGGGGACATATCTCAGACTGAGCTGGTGGGGGGGGGGCGAGGCCGGAGAGGAGATGGAAGAAGACAGAAAGTCCACCGACCTGCCTGCGGTGAGAGAGTGATAGACCCAAAGACTCAGCCTCATTGCAAGAGGTACCAATGTTCCTAAATGCCTTGGTTTCCCCAGCCTGAAACCGAGAAAGGCGAGAGGAGGGAGCTCCAGTCCAGAGGGGAGAGCAATTTTATGCACATACACAGTATTTCTCTGAATGAAATGGGATTAGTTTAGCCCAATCAGCAAATGTAGAAACTACTGGGAAATGAGAACAGCACTCAGTGGAGTGCACACCTCCGTCAAGCGAAAGAGTTCACATTTTGTATCCCGCTGAAAGGCCGAATCTGCATCCAGACCAAAAGCAAAATCGAATCGACTTGTTATTGTCACCGAACCAACTCGTCCACCAAGTTTTTTCATAATCCTTCCATAATACAGACAGACAGACAGACAGACACAGCGGTGAAAACATAACCTCTGTCCACCTTTGGTGGCAGAGATAACAAGTGGAAAGGTTTATTTTTTATATAATAAAGGACACAAATGTAGAACAACGCTGATTATGGTTAATTTTATAACTTTTTGAGTTTATGTTCTTGGAATGACAGCTTTTCCTGAAGGACAATGCATTCATGTTGCGCCATTGAGGAAGGTAGCATACGATGCCCCAGTTGGGATCTCCTATTTATTACCTTCAACATATTTGAACTTGCCTGCTTTGCTGCATCTGTCTGCCATGGATGTTCACGATACTGAACATGTAACCAGGACTGAGAGGGGGTAAACAAGGAACGTGGCAGGTGGGGTGGCATCCCACCCCATCTTATTTTCCTACTAATAAGATCTCAATGTATTTTAAGTTCCATGAGCATAAATCACCCAAAACACATCGCTCACACGGAAGCTCTACCACCCACCGAAATAGGATCATGAGTTGTGTCCTCATAAAGGTCCTAAAGGGTATCATTTTTAGACCTGCTACACCTGCCTTCCAAAAACACTTGGCATTTGCCAAAAACCCAAAGGAAATGAACACCATTATTTCACGTTATTTAAATTCTGCTGCTCCTATGCATAGCATGATGTTGGAGGAATTATAGCAACATCAATTGTTCAAGTAATATTATATCGCTGAAACATTTCACTTAACTTGACAGGTGTCAAACAGTGATGCAAGTGTCAATGCTTTCTGAAATAGCAATTCACAATGCAACTTTTTTCCAGCTGCCAGCTACCACTACAGCACAGCTTGACACGAGCCCTTAACGAGACTTTTACATGAAAATTCACAAGACAACCAGCAAGCATGGCTGCCATCCCACAGGCAAGGGTGCCCCTGAACTGCCTTCGAAACCTTTTTCTGCCGGTGAAAAAGTGTATCGTGAGACTCTGACCCTGTGAGTGTGAAGAGGGAGCTGAACAAGTGTTTAAGCTGGATTGTACAGGCCCTGTGGGAGCAGAAAGAGATAGGGAGGGAATGGAGAGGGGGGCTGGTTTGAGTTTCCTTCATTCAATTCGTCGCGAAGCCGTTCTAGCATTTACGCCGAAATAACATGTCGTCGGTGCCAGCTCAAGATCTGACCGGGTGAACGGTCTGTGGACATTACCGCAGTCAAATAATTATATGGCCCAAGGAGGGAATGAAAAAAAAAATACAATCGGTAGATGAAGGCTTATTGATCGATCTCCTTTCTTCTCCCATTAGAGTTTTGTTGCAAATGCAATGTTCGTCTGCGAGAAAATTTGCACACGCGCGCGTTTTTGGTTTGGACTGTCGTGTAAAGTAAAACCGCAAGGTCCTATTTCTAAAAATAAAATAATAAAACACTCCAAAACAACGCCCACATGAGATTTAGATCCAAAGGGTGTATATCTGTACAACCTTCGGACAGACAGTGAGCCACAGCTCGGTTTTTGTCTGCTTTTATGATGTAATTGCAGTGTATTGAACATTGGCCTGATGTGACAATCTCATATTAGGACTCAAGGCAAAGGTTTGTATCTGGCCTCCCAACTGCAGAGCCAAGCTTGCCTTTGGCTAAACAACAATGGCAATGCATAGGTAGACCGTACAGCGGTGGGAGGGTCCAATAAATTAACAAGCACGAATAAAGTTCAGATGAGAGCAGTCCGGGACCAGCAGAGGCGTAATCATATCCTTCAGGTCGAGTATTGTTTGTTTTCGGTGGCAAAACAAGCTCATATCGAGGGTGACCTTTGCACGGCAGAGTTTCTAATCTCGTGGCATATTTGAGGAGGTACCTACATGGCAAAAACACTTAAGAAGCACATAGCATTGGCATCACATGATCAGAGCTCAAAAATTAATTGCAGGTGTGTAGAGCCCAAAGAGGGTTCATGCTGATGGATTTTCCAAACAGAGAACTCGGGTGCTTCAAATCCATAAAAGGTGTCCAGCGTGCGGGAAGCAGAGCATGAACAGATGGTGTGCTTTGTTCTTGCCGAGAGCATGGCACCTCATTTGCATGGTGGTGATTGTGCCTGTCTCAACCTTATCAGAAATGCACCGGTCACACGGTTCCCTCAGGCCTGTTTGAAGGTGAATCCCTGGGGCATACGACCACGTCTTGCTTCTCATCTCTGCAGGTCTCGTCCCTCCTCTTTGCAGAACGTTTCCAAAGCATCTGGCTCTTTGGCTCGGCTTCTATCTTTTTTTCCTGGCCCTGAGCCTGAGATGCAGGCTTGAAGCACTCAGAAATATGTATAAATGTGTCATATATATATATATATATATATATATATATATATATATATATATATATATATATATATATATATATATATATATATATATATATATCTTTGTTCCTTATACATTTCCAAAACCCTTGGCCAATTTCCCTGAAATTTTCTGTACCATATTATTTAACATGTGAAGGTAAACATTACAAGAAAAGTTTTCAATTATTAATCAAATTGATATAAAAACATGAAACAATGGTGCTGTAGCCAATCAAGCATCATATGATGGGTGCCAGCCTCGGCTCCGAGAGGGGGAAATGATGCTTCTGTCCGGAATCAAACCAAGTGCATTAAAATATTTATATTCCACATGCAGAAAAGAAATTAATATAGGTGGTCTGCAGTCTCCACATGACTACACTGAGCATAACGAGGGGTCACACGCTCCTGTACAATCTTAAATAAGGAAACGAGGAGGCCAATTGGCCCATCATTGCTGTTGGTCTTCCATATCCACTGTCGATGATATTAATTTGGCCTGGCAATTCTTCCATACAGACCTGCTCTCTCTTGTGCACAGATTCATCCCATCTTGTCTTCAATTACCTTACCCATCCTCCCGCTCTTGGTACTCTGAATCCTGTGGTTAGGCTGTTTTTTTTTTAAAATAACTTGCATTCTCCTCCTGAAAGGCAAATCTGACCGAAGGCAACCTCAGATCATTTCACAAAGCCCACAGCAAGTGTGTATCTACCCTCAGGAGAGCCAGTAAACAACATCTGTCCAATCTCAAGAATGAGCTTTCAAACTTGTCTCCCTCCTCTAAAACCTGGTGGCGCCTTGTTAAGTTTGTTTCTGGAGTATGATACCCTTCTATCCCTTTTGTCACTTCAAATGGCACTGCAGCCGACTGCTGAAGAGAAGGCTGAACGCCTGATTTCTGTGTTTGCTTCAAAATCTTGTGGCCCTAACCCCTCCCTCTCTGTACCCACCCTTCCCAATCATACCCAATTGCTCCTGAACAATTTGTCTTTTGCACCTGAAAAGGGGAAATGTTTTCTGGCAATACCTGGTGTTGGCTTAATGGTTAGGTTGGTGGGCTTGGGATCTGAGGGTCCTGAGTTCAAATCCTACTTGGCTGCTGAATTACTACCAGGTGGGGTTGACTCAACCTGTCATCCTTCTGAGGTTGGCGAAATGAGTACCAACCAGCTTGCTCGGATGGTTGAGCCATTTGAGCATCTTATGTTGGAGTGGTGAAACATCCAGGATTGTGCCCAATAGCAAAGGAGACTGCTTTGGCAGCACCGATGCTCTGTATGGAGTTTGATTTTCTGGGGATGGCTTTTCTGGAAATGCTTGACTCTGACTCTGCAACTGGACTGGATGACATCAGCACATGTGTCCTAAAAACTTGCTCTTGTGCTTCTTCTCTCTGCTCTTTTCACCCTGTTTTACCACTATACTAAAAATTTAGGCCATCTCCCATCTCCTTGTAAATCAACCAATAAATATCACAGCATTACATAGAAAAGGTGCAAAAACGGATACCCTTAACGACAGTTCAAGAAGTTTTCTTCCGGCCAATTATTGCCGTGTTGAACTCCAGAGTTAATTTATTTACTAATATTACATAAGTTCTTCACTACAGCTTCACTCCTTTACACCCTGTCCGGCCTGTAGACCCCCTTAGACCCTTTAACACCCATTTATATCCTTTTGAGACGTATAGACCGTCTTCGACCCTTTCGACACTTTTCAGACCAATGGAACTTTTAACACCCGTTGGACAATTTCAGACCATTTAGACACTTAAGACCACTTTTGCTCTTTCGTCCTTAGACCCCTTCAGACCTTGAGACTCATTAAACGCTTTAGACTACTTTATGACCTTTTATGACCCTCAAGCCACTCTAGATCCCTCTACACCCCTAAGAAAATAACCCCCCCCCCAAAAAAATCATATACAGTATATATATATATATACATATATATATATATATATATATATATATATATATATATATATATATATATATACATACACACACATACACACGCTTGGGCCAAGCTTCCTCGAGCCAACCCCACCATACACATACTTATGAAAACCTTTTACATTTTAAAATGTAAACAGGATGCCAACAGCTCACACCATCCAGCTCACAGCTCACAAATTCTGTTTTGTGGACTTCAAGACGCAGAAGGCTTCATACAACATAAACCAAAATCGATGTCACGAGTCAAATATTTTTCTCACCTGTAATATTTTGCTTGCACATCACAAGCCTAAGAACCATCATTCACATCCGGTAATTGATGGACAACGAGCCGCAGTAAAGCGAGTAAGGGAAAACTGACGTCCATTTGTTTTCCAGTTAGTTCAAACCGCTTTGGTGAAACGCATTGATGGAGACAGCAAAATATTCGCAAATGTGAAGTCAAGTGAAATTAAATGGGTTCATAATGCAACAAAATGAGACAAAATGCTCAGTTTACGTTATGGTTATATAGCCAGAGCTGGGACTGCATTGGGGCTGGAGAGAAAGCTGCATTTACACACAAACTGTAATTACAGGTAATAACATGTAGTTAAACATGCTCCTCAACTGAAAACAAAATTACCTACTTTATTTCTCAATGAAAGTATGCAATTACTTTGTTTTCTGTCACCAAAGCTACGCAGCAATTGAAGCTGTGTTACTAATTATTGCATGCGCAGCCTCGGAATTCATCCCTTGCCGTTATGCAATTAACTTCCCTCGGCAAGCCAATCTCTTCATTCCACGCTGGCCAAATAAAATAAATTACTAACTTAATCTGGTAACAGGACAGCTTTTCTTTAATGCAGAAGTAGCAAGAAAGTGATCTGAATAATAATAATAATAATAATAGAAATAATAATATTAATGACAGTAATAAATTATTGTTATTCTTACCCTTATCATATAATCCTTCTCACATCTTCAGAGACTGATGTTATTGCCTCTGAGCTGGTACCTTTGTGTCAAGTCAGATCCTGAGAGATCAACAAGTTGTAAAATGGAAGATGTTCTTAATTGTGCAGCCTTTAGAAGAGTGTGAATGCTGATTGTGCTATCTGACTCTTTGGAGGAACCTTTCAAGTCCTTGGTTCGGACTCCCAGGACACGTGACAATTGGTCCCACTTTGGCCGCACCACCTTGTGTTCTCTCTATTTCCATTTACATGGGTTGGTGTTTGTAGATGTTTCCCTTTTCTTTTCTTTCCAGATGTTCATCAAATTGGCAAGGAATGTAAATGATGGTAATGTTTTGTGGGTTTGATCCGAATGGTTGAAGATGCCGAGGATGTTAGGTTTTCTGGTTTCCTCATTCTTATTTAATGGCAAGATGAAGTCCCAAAGGATCTTCACCTTGTGATTTTCTATGACCAGATCAGGCTTGTGTTCCCACCAATGTAGTCGTCCAGGCAGGAACCTTTTTCATTTCAATACAACATTGAAGCTCATGGAAGAGTCCATGGAGGAGTATTGGTCATCAAGGTCCTTAGAATGAAGAGTATTGGCCACTTCCTTTTACCTTTCCAAGTGGAGAGTTTGTTGAAAAGTATCCACAATCATTTATTAAAAACCGTGTTGTGGTGATTACATTGCTTATTGTACTTGCAGGTGCAAGCACGAACTGTCTGCGCCATTGTGAAGCTGTTTCATCCCTGAACAGTCAGGAGTTGTTAACATGACCGCTCCGCTGTCCGTTTGCACCAACGAAGAGCAGCGTGCAGGGATATGATTTTTGTGGTCTGAACGTGTACCAGGAGCAGAAATCCATCACAAACTTTCAGCACAATATGGAAACAGTGCTTTACCGCAGCGGAGTGTGTATGATTGGATTACCATGTTCAAAATTGGTGGCACAAGATTCACTCTTGATGAACGATCTGGACACCCATCCACATCCACAACAGAACAAAACATTGAACGAGTCTGCGCCACGATTCTGGATAACTGACGTTCGACTATTGATGAAGTGGCACAACATCTGAACATCAGTCATGGTTCTACAGATTAAATCATAAAAACAAATGAATTGGCTTTCATAAAGTTTCTACAAGATGGATTCCAAAACAACTCACAGGAGAGTACAAGCACAACCGTGTGACAATCTGCCAGAGATTTTTTTAACCGCTTTCATCATGAAGGGAATGTTGTTGGTTTTTTTGAGATGCATTGTCACTGGAGACGAGATGTGGATCCACCATTACGAGCCACAGAGCAAACACCAGAGCTTGGAGTGGAAACATCAGACATCACCAATCAAAAAGAAGTTCAAAAGTCAACCATCGGCTAGAAAAGTGATGTTCACACTTTTCTGGGACTCACAAGGCCCAATTTTGGAACACTATCAAGAGGGGGGCACAACGGTTAACAGTGTCCGTTATTGCGAAATGCTCCGGTATCAGTTGAAATCAGCTATTCGATGGAAATGTCAAGGGCTACTGTCAAAAGATGTTGCATTGTTGCATGACGATGTCCATCCACACACTGCCACCCATACTGTGGAAACCCTCCGGCAATTGAAATTTGAGGTGGTGGAGCATCCTCCATACAGTCGTGACCTGGCCCTTCAGACTTTCACCTGTTTGGTCCACTCAAAGATGCTTTAAGAGGCCACCACTTTGCCAGTGACCAACACGTGAAAGAAGTGGTGCATGTGTGGCTCATCACTCAGCCAAAAACGTTTTTTTTGGAGGGGACAAACAGAAACTTGTGAACCGATGGACTAAGTTTGTTGAAAAGGAGGGGGACTATGTGGAAACGTGATTTTCTTGTACATGCTCAATTGTAGTGTTATTATTTAAATAAAAATATATATTGTGGATACTTTATGACTCACCCTTGTACATACCCTGTGCCAGATTTGGACACCCAGTGACAATCTGCATCACAGTTTTCATATTATCACTTTCATTTGTGTTACTATAATTACCCCATGTGCATGAAGTGAAAAGGGGTGTTCAGTAATTGGTTTACTTTGTTGGGTTGCCGAAATAGGTGACCCTTATTGTCAGTAATTCTGTCTGTTTGCTTTGATGTTTGTTTGGATGTTTTTTGGTTTGTCATCAGCATAATTGGTAGTAAACGTGGGCGGATTTTGACCAAACTCGGGTGGTAGGTCGATCTTGTGACCTCGTGCTTTGGAAATTGAGATGGTTGCTAGGAACACTGGTTCCCTAGCAACAACCGAAAAACCTTCAAAATCGGTACCGCTCACGCGAAATAAATTCCAAAAGCCATTATCCCACGTAGGGTTATGAAATTTGGCACGAATGATCTACAGGTGATGCTCTATCAGATATATTCCAGTTTTTGTGATATATGGAATACTTTACCCGCAGCACCCCCTACAATTAGGGTATGCGTGAAAATTTGCGAAAATTGAAGGCCCCCTAGCGACCAGGTGAGTGCATCGTTACGAATGAAACTTTGCAGGTTCATGGTACTCAATGAGTACTACAACTTTGCCTTAGGACATATTGACTGATTTCGCTGAGGTCAGGGGTCAAAGGTCAATTAGTGCAAAAATCGATAATATGCGAGAGCTGGAGGTGCCTTCGTGCCAAATGCTACTCCTCCTAGGGTTATGGTCGGATGGTCATGAAAATTCACACTAATCGTCTGGAATACATTGTGCACAAACGATCAAGCCAGATTTTTGATTTAGATCTTTGTTCACCCACAGCACCCCCTCGAACTTTGGGGATTTCCGATTTCAAACCGCATTTTCGGTACTTTTCATTCAAATGGATACCGACCGAGTAGTTATCAGTAGATGGAACTGGATGAGATTCGATATACATAATCTTAAGGTGATTCCCTATCCGCTATATGACATCCATTTTGCTCTATCTCTTATAGTTTCCATGCTCAGCGACCCATCGCCGCCTACCGGCTTGTCTGTCTGTCTGTCTGCCCATCCACAAACATCACAAATTAATTTAAATTGAATGTTATATTTTGAACACGAATCGGAAGATGACTCGGAAAATGAGCCTGCAGTTGAGCAGTATGCTGGCTCTGAATTTAACCTGAATGCGCATGCCAAAAGAGTAGAGGAATGAGATAAATTTTTTTACTCTGTCTGCCTGTCTGGCAGTCAAGCAAAAGTTAAAATAATTCCAAACAGGAAACTTAGTGTTTTTGAAGACATCATAAAGGACACAAACAACAGGCATGAAGAACTAATGTAACGTGTGAGATAAGGTGGTGTAAAAGATGCTGCATCAATAGCAGTAAACTCCAGAAAAACGTTTTTTTCTTTTCTACAACCTTTAAAAATCAGCATTTTATTTCAATTAGTTAAAAACTTGAACACTGGAGAACACAGATTTCCTTTTTTTTAATCACCTTCCAAACCCTTCCGTTTACCAGTACTTGGACAAATTATTACCTCATTTTACATCATCTTGACCAATCAAATTTGCCGCTCTCAGACCCTGCCCATGTCCTTTTTTCTCAGGACTGCATGGGGTAAGGTTCTTCTTCTTCTTGCGTATGGCAGCTTAGCTGCCGGGGTAGCTATCATTTCTTGGAAGTGCGACTGTGTCGCTGATGCAGTGCCCCTCTAACCAGTACACACTCGTACTCATTTCACTGACCTCGGAAGGATGACAGGCTGAGTCAACCCCTGGTGTATTAATTCAGCGACCAACGGGGCTTGAACTCAGGACCCTAGGATCCCAAGACACCACCCGAACCACTAATATAAGCCAACACCAGGCTTATGGGGTAAGGTGTTATATGTATTCTCCAGTTACTATTCTTATTATTAGGGGACCATTAGCCTTACAGGCTGTGGTACCCTATTATTTCTGTTCTGTTTCATTTTTTTTTCTCACCAGCTGCTTGTCCGAATGAGACAAATTTTTGAGGGTAGGAGTGACCCCCCCCCCCCATTGAAAATATTTTAATGATAACTATGACCCCATAGGTCATGTGGTATGGCAGCCATCTTGGCTTGAACAAAAAATATTATAAAAATATATCTCTGAAACCACTGATCGGAAAAAATTGAAACTTAGCACATCACATTCAACTGCCAATGGGGAACAAGGACCTTGTAATGATGATGTCACAGGTGAAGTGGCAGAGCAACCAAAATTGATTTACTTGATATCGTTATCCTAAAAATCTAAAACTTCATACACATCATCTATGGCCAAATAAAAAATGAAATTATTAAACTATGACATCATCCATCATGTGGTTTGGCTACCATATTCTTTTTTTGATTTTTCATAAAGGAAAAAATCTTCTCCAGAACCACTTTACAGATCGAAGTGAAACCGCACACAAATGATCGACTAACAATGCTGAATAAAGTTCGATAACCATGAATCACATCATAGGTCACATGGTCTGGCAGCCATCTTGGATTTACCCGAAAACCTCAAAAATCTTCTCCAGAATGGCGAGACAGATCGTGGGGAAACTTCACATACATATTCGTCATGAGTTGGGGATACTAGGGTGATAAAGAATATCAATTATAATTGATAGGTCACGTGGTTCGGTGGCCATATTGGATTGAAGAAAAATATTAAATAATGTTTTCTCTGGAACTGCTTATTTGATTGAACCAAAACTTTACAAGTATCATCTAACGCCGTTACTACATACATGGTAAAAAAATTATGATGTCGTACGTCATGTGGTTTGGTGGCCATATTGGATAGAAAAACACACCTTTATCCGATTAAGCCGAAACTTCACAAGCTTGATCCACTACCCAATTAGAGGCAGAATCTAAATTTATGGTGTCATAGGTCATGTCGTTCGGCAGTCAGGTTTGGATTTAAAATTTAAAACCTTAAATATTTTATCCTTGAGAATGGCTTACCAGATCAAGGTGAAACTTTACAGCTGTAACCACATATTCAAGACAAACAAAAAGTTCCCTGCTATTTTTGATGTAGATTTGGCAGCCATATTGGATTTAAAGAAAATATTAAATAATGTTTCCTCTGGAACTGCTTATCCGATCAAAGTAAAATTTACTAAATATCATCTACTACCATTGCTGCATACAGGCTAAAATGATGACATCATAGGTCACGTGGTGTGGCAGCCATATAGGATAGAAAAACTAACCTTATCCGATCAAGCCAAAACTTCACACACGTGATCCGCCACCAAATCATGGGCAAAGTCCAAATTTTCAATGTCAAAGGTCACGTGGTTTGGCCGCCACGTTAGTTTGAAAATTGAAAATTAAAAAATCCTGTTCTCCGAAATGGTTAAACGTATTGATGTGAAATAAATTACGTTTCATGGAGAAATGGTAATTGATCATAATGCAAAGTTTCATATTGATCGCTTCAACATTTTCCGAGATGTAATTTTTTTAAATATTTCCCCTTAAAACACCCAATGAGATGGGGCTGCCACCCCATCTCATTGATGATGTCATCATTATTAAAATATATGCTCCATGGGCATTGGATTATATTCATAATGTATAGCATGGTTAAGTTAAGCAGTTTCCTAGAAATAATTTTTTTTAATATGATCAACGAGACATGGGGAATATTGGTTGAAAATTTCAACACTATTGGTCATATGGTCTTGCAGCCGGGTTGGAAAAAAAAAACCTTATCCAATCAAAGGTAACTCTCCGTGCCAGATAAATTACCTGAGTATGGACAGCGAGAAGGGGAGCAAGTAAAAGGATTGAAAATAAAATCAGTTCTAAAATGTTTCTACGGGAGCCGATGACAAAGGCCTGACATACTGCTCGATGTGAGTGGTGCTCACGGGACCTCGGAAGTGGCTGTGGGACTGCTGTCGGACAGCTTGTGCACATGGAAAGAATGAGTGAGCATGGGAAAATTGCATGGTATGAGAGCGAGGGAGAAAGAAAACCGTGGAGTGGATCATGTGAATGAGTGGTGTGCGAAACACGGCACAGCCCGTATCGGTAATGTGCATAAGTGGCGTGAAATCCGTGGGATGTCCCATGTGCAAAAGTGGTTGGAAATCCACGGGATGTCCTGTGTTTGGAGATGGGTGTGGAAAGTCCCATGTTGTGAAAGTGGCCAATGGGAGCCGATGATAGAGGCCCGGCATGCTGCAAGATGCGAATGGTGCTCACGTGATGCCCAGCATGAATGTAAGTGGCTGCGGGACCACCATGGGACAGCTTGTGTGCATGGAAAGATTGAGAGTGAGCATGGGAAAATTGTATGGTATGAGAGCGAGGGAGAAAGAAAACTGTGGATTGGATCGTGGGAGCGAATGGGTGTGAGGGACTGGAGGTCAGCTGGAGTGTGTGTGCGATATTGGAGCGGAGCGGGAATGAACGTGGGAAAACTGCGCGGTATAAAACAGCAAAGGAGAAAGAAAACCGTGGCGTGAATCGTATGAATGAGTGGTGCGAAACACAGCAGGACAGCCTGTGTGCATAAGTGGTGTGAAATCTGTGGGACAGCGCATGTGGATAAGTGGTGTGAAATCCACGGGACAGCCTGTCTGCATAAGTGGTGGGAAATCTGCAGGAAGTGTGCGGAGATGGTTGTGGAAAGTCTCACATTGCAAAGGTGGGCGTGGCGAAGCTCAAGGGGCGACGTGTATGCGAGTGACGTCTTTGGGAATCCCTTTCTTCTCCACTCCCTTTCAAGGTTTCTTCTTCTGAATCCTTTCATCTCCACTCCCTTTAAAAGCGTCGGTCAGGTGTCCGTTTGAAGTGGGATTATATCAAAGTGGGGAGCGGGGGGCATTAAAACCGGCCATAACTGCTCGCAGTTATAAAGCATGGCGCCTCTACTTACTATTGTTATTATTACGAGAGGAAAAGGCCGTCAAAATGATGGGTGCATGAAAGTCAACACAACATAGAGGATTGCAATACACACAAAGTTATGGATTATATCCAATGAATTGTTTGCAAGAAGGGAATGGGAAATGGGAACTGGTCAGAATGGGATTCTAAACATGAACGGGTCAAAACGTTAGGTGAGATTTCTTTTATGTGCTTCAGGCATTAATGCGAAATGCACAAACATATGGTGTGTAAGCACAGCCTCGATTGCTCTCGAAATATCGGGTTATATAACGAAACCAAAACATGGCGATTGCTTATGTGCATATCATCATCTATATATTAATACTAAAGGACCAATTTTGTGCTCCTCCTAGCGGTCGCGTCACGTTTTTCTCGGTACTGTCACCTGGACTGAAAGAAACTTCGTACCTGTAAGAGTGCATCGCACATAGTGGCAATAGTCAAACTTCAACTCTGAAGCATCTATATATTAATACTGAAGGACCAATTTTGTGCTCCTCCTAGCGGTCGCGTCACGTTTTTCTCGGTACTGTGACCTGAGAAGTTTTGACGGTGTTTGTACGTCAAAGTAGACACGTGCACAAATCAGGGGACTTCTTCACAAGGAGTAGTGTACACCAAAAATGTCGTGTACAAGGACGTTTTGTACGCCTCATTAGGTAAGGCCATGGAGTACATCGACTGGGATCCGGCTCTTACAAGAGCCGCCACTGGTTGTCATATTGGGCTCATGGAACGGAACCCGTCTGTGACGGGGTTTGGGCTAGTCATAATATAATGGGCGTAAGCCTGGAACTTCTAACACACTTTTCTCTGAACATATTCTGTTCATACTTCCAAAATCTTCACATAATGTGTTCCATGTATTTACGCAGGTAATAGCGGATTCAAAAAATCGAATATAGATAGAATTTTCAAAGAGGGAATCGATGACGTCACAATCAGCAGCTTTCGGCGGCAAACCGACGGCCGGGTCCCAGACGACGTGCTTTACTTAACTAAGTCCATGAGTTCAGGATGTTTGTTCAACTCAGCATTTATGACTTTTATCCTGCCATGTTGTTATCTGTTGATGGAGGTAATATAGAAATGGGAATATGTCAAATAGTTCATGTTACTCCATCCGGCACGACGTGTCAAGGCCAATAATCTGAAGTGACCGGTTTCAAACGCTACCATGGGCACCCAGACATGCCACCAATATGAACTGAGCTGTTGAATGTGGCGCAAAACATCCAACGAAACTACCATAACTGGGTATTGTGATCCGTCCTGTTCCGCAAACCCGTCGTAGATGGGTATCTGCCAGTACATGGAAAAAAACATCGTGTTTTCTGTAGCTTGGATCGATTCCATTTTCACTGGGCCATGAAGGAGTGATCGTGTAAGCCGGAAGGCTTGAAGCCTGTGGCCTACAAAAAACTGTGTGCCTCAGAATGCCTGTGATGCCGATGGGCTGCAACCTGCTATCAGCATTTGATGAGTTTTCAACAGTCGATTTTGGTCTTTTTCACACTGAAGAGAAAACTTAAGGGAAGGCGTGGTGATTGTGAATATAAACTTCTGAACATATCTTGGGCCTAACGGTGGAGCAAAATGGCGGACGTTACGAGTTGCAGTTCGTTCTTCAATGGAAAATGAAAAAGAACACAAATGTCATATATTACATGTCTGAAACATTGCTTTGATTCACTCAACCCCTGATTGAACTTTGACATCTGTATTTAAAAAGTCAATCACTGCTCATTATTTACAGATACTGAACTTTCCTTGTCTCTCATTCATCTATCTATAATTCCAGCAATCGCTGTGTGTCTGTCCGTCTGTCTGCGACCGCCGTTTCTCGACGACCGCCGGTCCGATCTCATTGAAACTTGCCAGCTATATTGCCGGGGACCCGCGGATGTGCCTTTTCAAGGTTTGATATGAATCGGACAAGCGGTTCCCAATTTACGGCCATTTATCTGTCAACCAATGACAAGACACGGTGCTATGATGTCACGAATGACGTCACAATTAATGTTTATTTATTTATCGTTTGTTTGTTTTTTGCACGATTGACGTCACAATTCTTCTTCTTCATTTGATATGACGTCACAATCCACGCTGGGGGACCTGAGTATGTGCCTTTTCAAGGTTTGATATCGTTTTTCATCCATTTCAGCTGTTTCCCAAGTGTTTCCCAAGGTTTGAAAGCTGTTTTTTTTTCCCAAGGTTTGAATTAATTGTTCAAATTATTAATTAATCCCAAGGTTTGAATTTCCCCAAGGGAAAGAGCTGTTTCCCAAGGGTTTGAAAGCTGTTTTTTCCCAAGGTTTGAATTAATTGTTGTGCTTGGTAGACATTTATGAATACATTTACAGAGAGAAGCGAGAGAGGAGAGGAGGGAGAGGGGGGGAGAATTGGGGAGAGAGGGGGTGAGAGAGGAGGGGGAGAGAGAGGGGCGTCACAATTCAAGAGAGGGAGAGAGAGGAGGGGGCGAGAGAGGGGGATGGGAGAGGGGCAAGAGAGAGGGGGCGAGAGAGGGGGACGGGAGAGGGGCAAGAGAGAGAGGGGCGAGAGAGAGGGGCGAGAGAGAGGGGCGAGAGAGAGAGGGGCGAGAGAGAGGAGGGGCGAGACTAGGGAGGAGGGGCGAGACTAGGGAGGAGAGAGGGGAGGAGAGCGGGGGGGGGGAGAGAGAGGGGCGAGAGAGGAGATGTCACAAGAGAGGGGCGTCGTCATATCAATCCAGTCGTCGTTTACGAGCGCGAAGGAACGAAGCTGCACATACTGGCACGCACTATACATGCACACACCTACGGGCCTGCACTACTAATTACAATTGGAATAAAAGCTTACGTGGATGAATATGTCAGCAAACAACATCATACCGACATATACCTTATAAAATAACTGCATCTTGCATATAGCATGAAAGACATTGCTACTTAGAAGCGTTGATTTATTTTAAAATGATGAACAAGAACAATAACAGACAATTGACAAATCAACAGAGTATGGGGAACTTGAATATTGAGTGACAGCTTCAGGAGGCAAGTGCTCAGATGGGGACTGCAAACAGGTTGTAATGTGGTAACATTAAGCTATTTTATCTGGCACAAATTTTTAAAGTTTTACTTGGTTGCTGTTTTTGCATCATTTCCTATAGAAGACTCCATCTTAGCTTTCTTCTGATGTTAAACGGAATAAGGGACATACAGTATATCTGGCATTTGTAACAGCTGGGCACCCTGCTCTTCTTGCCAAGCTCACGGCCTGCCTTCATATTTGGGGTTCTCACCTCCTCCACTCAAGTAATCAACGTTTTGCTCTCAATAAAACCCTCTTTCTTTCTCTTCCGAGCTGGAGTGCACCAAAGCAGAGTGTTGGGCCTCGTCTTGTTCCTCATCTCCATAAACAACCTCTCCGATGCTCTTGAAACCTTCTCTTCCTTTTTGCAGATCACTCCACATTGTGCCGTAAACTATCCGCATCCCACTGGCAGGCAGACAGTAGCTGCCTGACTCTTTGCTGATCTGGAATTGATTAGATGCTGGTCTGACAAATGGAAAATGTCTTTCAATCCTGGCAAATCTCATAGTCTCACCCTGTCGCTCCTGAAGATCATCAAACAAAACCACACACACACACACACACACACACACACACACACACACACACACACACACACACACACACACACACACACACACACACACACACACACACACACACACACACACACACACATACAGACATACTAGCAAATACCATCCGTCGCTTCGATGATGGGAATACTAAAGGGGGGGGGGGAGAAAAAGAGAGGGGAAAGAGAGAGGGGAGAGTGAGGAGGTGGAGGGGAAAAGAGAGAGGAGGGAGGGGGAGCGAGGAGGGGTGTGAGAGCAAGGAGGGGTGGGGGAAGGGAAGGCAGCAGAAGGTGAGAGGAAGGAAAGGCAGACGTGCAGTGGAGCGAGAATTACAATTCATACCGTCTCATCAAAACGATTCTGCATAGAATACCAGTGAAGATGGAAACAAAATAATGTCTGAAATCCATTTTCTACTGGTCATACTATAAACACGGCCCGGAGACAAACACCGCCCAGACATGTCTGGAGACAAACTCCCATCCAGACATAAACATCACCTGGACAGGTTCAGTGATAAATACCACCCGGACACGTCCGGAGACAAACACCGTCCAGAGATAATCACCACCCAGACATGTCCGGTGACAAACAAAAACGACCCGGACAGGTCCAGAGACAAACACTGTGAAGAGACAAACACTGCCTGGACACAAACCCCGTCTGGATACAAACACCGCCCAGATATAAACACCGCTTGGACCCGTCCAAAGACAAACATCGTCCGGACATAAACACCACCCGGACACATATAGAGACAGAGAGCTACAACGAGAGAGAGAGAGAGAGAGAGAGAGAGAGAGAGAGAGAGAGAGAGAGAGAGAGAGAGAGAGAGAGAGAGAGAGAGAGAGAGAGAGAGAGAGAGAGAGAGAGAGAGAGAGAGAGAGAGAGAGAGAGAGAGAGAGAGAGAGAGAGAGAGAGAGAGAGAGAGAGAGAGAGAGAGAGAGAGAGAGACTGTAATAGAATAATAGAATAGTAATAGTAATAGTAATAGAATAGCAAATGTAATAGTAATAGAAGGGGGAAAGGTGAGGATGGGGCATCAGCAAACTTTAAAAGTTAAATAATTCTCATTTCCAGATCCGGATCCGGATCTTCACCAAAATCTAATAAGTTCGTCCTTGTCACAAACCGAACCTGTCCACAAAATTTCATCTGGACCTATCAAAACTTTTTAGATCGTCATGGAGGATCTCGAAGTCTTACTCACGTTGTTGTTCTTCATATTCTTCTTGTGGACTTTTTGTTTCACAGCCTACAGTTTTCATCGAAACTTCCTGAAACTTGGCGTATACATGTAAAAACACCCTGAGCAGACACTAACCATCTCAGATTTTGAAAATTCCTCAAAGAAAAAAAGTTATGATGTCAAAATATCTCTGCTAATGGAAATCGCCGAAAAAATTATCTCCGAAACTTGGCAAGCTTTTTGAATTCTGTTTGCGGGAATCGAACAGGGCATTAGCGGAGATGAATTACCGCACATATGATACATCACTATGACGTCACATCAATTTTTATGACGTCATTCCTATTTTTTGACATTTTTTGTTCCACAACCCAGAGTTTTCATCGGATCTTCGTGAAACTTGCCATGTATATGCAGAAAGCCCACGCGCAGGCAGTAACCATCTCCGATTTTGGAAATTCTTCCGAGAAAAAAAGTGATGACGTCAAAATATCGCCGCTAATGGAAATCGCCTTCACCATTATCTCCGAAACTAGGCAAGCTGTTTGAATTTTGTTTGCGGGAATCAAGCCGGGCATTAGCACAGATAATTTATCGCAAACCTGATACATCACAATGACGTCATATTCGTTTTTTTATGACGTCATCATTAAGAGGACGAGGATCTTAACTCATTTTGAGCTTGTTTGAGATATCCTACGCACAAACAAACGGATTCGGATGAATCTTGGTGGACATGTTTGGTGTGTGACAAGGAAGAATTGATTCAATTATGATGAAGATCCGAATCTGGATCCGGATCTGATAATTTTTAAAGTGATTCTTCACGATTGAAAGATGGGGCTAAACTCATATATAGCACGATATCTCAAAAAGTTGTGGACGGATTTGGATGAAACTTGGACAGGTTAGGTGTGTGGCTGTGACTAATTGATTCGATTTCAGTGACTATCCGAATCTGGATCTGGATACGAGAATTATTTAATTTTAAAAAGTGATTCTTCACCATTGAAAGGGCCAAAAACGATATATTGCATGATATTTCAAACATGTATTGGGCCCGATATGTTCTCAGGATCAGGCATTACGTGGCGAAAGTATGCGCTATACCGAGTGCCCTTCCAGTTTAAGAAATGTGTTTATATACTGGATAATTTCATTGTTATTGCACAGAATTGTTTTTTTTATTCTTGGATTTGTGTTGTGTTAAACATGAGCAATCGCATCCCCCAACCCCACCTCCTTTCGGGTGGAATGATTTGGGTACAGAAGGGGAATATGAAGTGGAGTACAATCTTTGCTGAAGCTAATTAAGTGACTAAATTGATGAAATGGTAATTTCTGGTTCTAAAGTGTTTTGCCAAGAGTATGTGACAAGAGCGCCCTTATTAACTATGTTCTGCTACTGATTTACAAATGGTGCAGTGCAAACTTTATGGACGTGCTCACATTGTATTCGTACTGTACCTACTTTACAGACGATCTAGCATTCTAAACAGCATGTACTTTATAAAAATACATGTTCGTTGTTGCTGTCGATTGGCCCCGTGCCTGCCTTGCACGGACAGGGCAGGGGCATGGAGACAGCCAATTGAACCCCCCCCCCACGAGTGACCCAGCGATTTCTCACATCCAAGGTGTTGTAGTTGGTAGGGGGAGTCAGAGGATGAGGAGTATATGGAGGGAATGGGCTAATTCATGGGGACCAATCAGAGTTGTGATCGTGACCGCGCTTCCCTGATGAATCCGGGCAGCAGGGAAGATTTGGCCACCGACTTCCATTGGGGGGGGGGGGTACAACAATCATGAAGAGGCATCCCCGATAATTCATGCATGTGTATTATTAGTATGTACTTTCGAGACAGACATACTCTGATTCTTAGTGGTGCATGTTTTCATAGTATGTACTTTATAGACACACAACCCTGATAAAAAAAAAATTCACCTTTAACCACACCTACGGAGGTCTGATTGGCCCTTGGACAAATGTGTCCGGTGGCCTGCACCCACATCAGGCTGATTGGCAGTCAGTGCCTCTCACCCCTCTCTTCCCTTCCTATTCCTTTACAATGCAGTTTTGCATACTTTCATGGAATCCTTTCAAGATATTAAAATTTTGATCAGTTTGCACCTTCCCAGCTATAAAATGCAGTAGATTTGTGTTTAAAGCAAGTTTGTAGCTTAAACCAATTTTGAGTTCGGCTGCTAGAACTGAATAAGAAGAAAGACAAAACAGGCACTTCCCTTCCCCCACCCCTCCTTGCTCCCACACCCCTCCTCGCTCCCCTCCCTCCTCTCTCTCTTCCCCTCCACCTCCTCACTCTCCCCTCTCTCTCTCTCCCCTCTCTTTTTCTCCCCCCCCCTTAAGTATTCCCATCATCGAAGCGACGGATGGTATTTGCTAGTATGTATTGTTTACAGTTCAGCGATGATGTCCCATTAATGAATGTTCTTGGATGGGAAATTATCCACATATAACTGGTAAGTCATTGATAGGTTTCTAAGTTATATCTGGGTAGATGTTTTTGAGGATTTATGTTGTATTGAGCCAATGGAATGTCCGGGCCATCCCGACATCAGAAGTTCACCGACTCCTTGATTTTCTCAGACTAATATCAAGTACTGAATATCAGATAATACAATTTACTTTACACTTACGCAGCAAACACGTTCCATTTCATTTATACAGGATATAAGTATGCATGACACTGGTCCAAAGGCTTAAAACTTGCAAAAATGATACCATGCCAACTTTGACGTGACTGCAAATGAGACGGCTCGTTTAATGTCCCCGAAAAAGTTTGGTGTACTCTGCAGTTCGGCGCACCCTGCTGGCACTCCACAAAAATGATGCCTTATTTATGGATTTTACTTTGGTGGGGGCGATTTGTGGAAGGGGGGGTGGTGGTCAAACCCAGAACAAGACTGCTGAAAATTGAGCGCACAACCAAGTGAGCTACTCCCACCGTAGCAAAATGTCAAGTGTATCCAGTTGGATCAAGTGTTGGTTTGTCCCAACCCATTCACCGTGCATTTCCGGACGAGAAGGAAGCTCAAATAACAAGGCCATGGGTTCTAGACATCCTCAACAGGTGCAGCTAGCAGTGTTGCAAGAAAGCTATAAGCATTGAATAGCATCTGGATAATATTAACCACAGTGCATGAGACAGCAAAGCCTTGCAATCTTCAAGGGAAAAAGACAACACAGATCAAAGTACATTGAACTTGGTGTGTCTGGAATACACATCTGATTCCTGATAGCACACCCCTGACCAGCCTGAGCCCCAACAGCTGGAACCTAGCCTGAACTTGGTCTTCAATGAAGGATCCAACAGCGATCTGGTGTTTCACATTAACCTTGAAACATTTGGCTTTGTGATGAAACATAAAATAAGTCTGCTATTGGTATACGCAGTCGAGACTCATGGAAGAGCTTGTATTTGTACACTGAATGTATCAGGATGCGACGGGACAAAGGGAACAGTGGAGAGAGGGGGGGGGGGAAACACCAACAGAAGCGTGGAAGGCCACGATAGAGGGAGACTTGGATAAACAATGGATGTGGGGAGGAATGAGGGGCAGGAGAGGATGCATGAGGTGGACAAGCTGGATACAGAAGGAAACTCTCAGGAGGGAAAACTGGAAATTTGGAAGGAGGAGGGAGGGATTGGAGTGGGGTGAGGGGAGGGTGGGATATTTATAGACAGTACAACTTTGACCACTTAAGATACGATATCTAACTGTGACAAGCAGCAGTTACGAACAGCAATTTTGTCAAATCGTATTCTCGAATTCAGACGTTAAGAAAGTCAGGAAAGGTGCTAAATAGCAGACAATGCAATGCCTTGGTAAATCCGAGCTTTTATGTGGAACTGGTCAGTGATGCGGCCTTCAGTTCAGACACGGTGGTGGGCTGAGTTTCATTACAAAGCGGCCAAAATAACACATCATCATCAATCATCATCATCATAATCATCATCGTCATCATCATCATCTTCATCATCATCATCATCATCATCATCATCACAGGTACGGTGGAGGTCTAGTTGGGAAATTGGACTGGAATTCCAGAGTTTGTAGTTTCAATCCAGTTAAAAGCAGCAGCATTAAGGATTTGAATTTCTCAGCTTCTGCAACTCAAGATAGTCTCAAGAGAATTACGAAGTCATTATCGGATTGTCAGTAAAAAAAAAAAAAATAACCCAGCTGGATCACCAATTGTTGAGGAAAGGGTAATCTCCCTGTCCCATGCGGTGTGTTCCATATCTGATGTCAAATCATAAATTCTGATTGCTTCTTTATGCCGTCAGGGCAACTTTGGATGCACAATGATATGCAACCTATGAATAGGCAACACCACCCAAAAGCAGACGAAGCAAAATAATAATGAAAAAAAAAAATTAGAAACACTAACTCACATATCTCAAAACCATTGGTTGATGCTCGACTAACCTGTGGGCAGCTTTGCAGCGTTCTCTATCGTAATGTGCTGAGCCCATTGTCAGACGCTCATCATCCGTCCGTTCCAAGTCTGGAGCTTCAGGCACGCTCCGGCTTGGTCCTGAGCACACCAGTCAAGCCCAATTGGTGCCTTGCACATATGTTTGAACCACGGCATGATTACAGCATACCTTATAATATAAATGTCACGAAAGCTTAAGTATTTGAATTACTCGGGGCGTAGTGTCTAGTTTTAATTTTTTTTTCCAGAAACTTAATAAATAACCCTTTGTTTCCTGCACTACTGAAGGTGGGCAGAGGTCATGTTTTCACCCCTGTCTATTTGTCAGCAGGATATCTCAAAAATTTATGGACGGATTAGGACGAAATTAGGTGGACAGAATTGGGTGTGTGACAAAGACCAATTGATTCGATTGTGGTGAAGATCCGGATCCGGACCCAGTTAGGAGAATCTTTTTAATTTCGACCGTTTTTCTTTAGCCGCAAGATTCTTTGAAGAGTATATTTGGACAAGGAAAGAGATCCCCCCCCCCATGCAGTTTATGTTATTGCTGCACATTTCAGTGTTTGAGGTTGGGTTATAGAGGGGGGAGGAGGGGGTTGGTATTATAATATCGAGCAATCCTGAAAGCATCTCCATCAGAAGGTGGTATAGCGCACGTGTGTGACCTGAAAAAACAAGCCAAGCATGTCTCAAAAGGCAACGGGTACTTTAACTATGTGACAGGTCGGTCGGGGTGGCGAGGCAGTGCGTGAACCTGGCTGAGTGCAGAGAACCGATAAACGAGCAGGCGGGTAAGAGACAGTGGTATGCACCGTGGCGTGGATGGCAGAATATAGGCGTGCTGGGCAGCTTGCCAAGCTACCGGGCCTGCAATCGGAGTGTGCCTCTTGGCAGACGCTTTGGCTCTCTTCCAAAGTGCTATCATAAATGATGTCTTGATTTATCCTGGCAAGCAGTGCTCGCGTGGCCTTTTGGGAAAACCAAAACAGAATAGAGAGAAGGATTCGGATGTAGTGGAGTAAATAGGAGAGGAAAAGGAACCAAAAAGCAGATGTACAGGTGGACCAATACAGAGAGAGAGAGAGAGAGAGAGAGAGAGAGAGAGAGAGAGAGAGAGAGAGAGAGAGAGAGAGAGAGAGAGAGAGAGAGAGAGAGAGAGAGAGAGAGAGAGAGAGAGAGGAGACAGTAGAGAATGTTACGGAGCATGTTACTACAAAAATACGGAGCATGTAAATACAAAGTCCTTCTGAGAGCCAAACTAATTACTGTCTTGCTTTCAGCAAACCTTCTGCAAGACAGTAATTAGGAATGAGCAAGCAGGCCTCTCACGTGCAGCAGGAATTGATGGCCATGCAAAAAGTATGGAATATCCTTCGAGAGTGAAAAAGAGAAGAAAATAAAGATGAGAGCAAAAAAGAGGTAGAGGAAATGGAGAAAGCATCGGCGCTCTTAGCCCCCACCAATGTTTTAAACCAACCATGTCATGCTGTCCTTTCCCACGGGAATTATGTTCACATATCGTTATGCCTCAGTTCTGAGCCCGCATTTTTTCTCCCTCTGTGCCACCCCCAAAGGCAGTATATTTTACATGCAAGTGACAGCTACACAAACAGAACGCTGCCTCAGTCTGGCCGGAGGTGTAAGGCTTGGAAAAGAAAAAGAAAAAAAAACACTCAGAAACGTTTTCCTTTAACCCTTGGGTATCACAAGAATGGCGCTGCCTCGAGACCAATCACAAAGTCTCCACGGAGGTTTATCCCCGATGCCGATCGGCAGCTAATGGTTTGTTCTTCACCCGTTTTTGTCGAACCACATTCATGCGAGGTGGTTTTTCAGCAAATCGTCCCTTCGACTCTCCTCTTGGAAGCTTGCGTAGCTCAAAAAAATTAGTTATCACGATGCAGCTTTCAAATATTCCTCATATGGCGTTAATACTCTTCCGAAGCAATCTTTCCCCTTTTAGCATTGCCCGAGCTATCAAATAATTATTGCTCAAGCTTCCTCTACGATAATGTACCGTACAATTAGATTATTGAAAAAAAAAACATGTCGTGCACAAGAGGCCGGGCAGATGCATTAAATTTGGCAGTATTGGGAAATCTATTTATGTATGTATGTTTGGGACGGGGGAGGTTCAGCCAGGTTGGCGGTGGGGTGGCATCAGGAGTCATGGGGTCAAAAATTCCTCCATGTGCACATATGTAATAAATCAATGACCCCCCTCAGCAATACAAGGCAGTGATACCCATGTCATGGATCAACAAAAGAACCTGAATCACTACTGCAAATATTAATGAAATCTAAGCATGGAGAAAGCCAATAATAACCGGACCACTCCATACACTCCTCATTCATGGTCTTCAAAACAAAAACCAATCATGCTTGTGTGCTTGAATTCTATGCACTCCTGAATCGCTGGACAGAACGAGTTGAAATCCGGTGCTCGCACTCGGGGATGCACGGGAAGTTTTGTGCTCGTAAAACATTCATAGTCCCGGGGGTTCAGGATCGAGGGAGGACCCCGAATCTCTCTCTCTCTCTGTAAATAAGTGTCGTACAGCGCCACTCCTTTTAGGAGTGGGTATTACAAGTCACCCCATCCTTAATTCCGGGGGAATTAACCCCGTACGTAAGGATGTGTTCTTTGCCAGTATGGCAAAAAGAAATTTCAACTACTCTGCCTCCCTGTCTGTTAACTCTTGAAATGTCCCTTTGCTCCATTTACTCTCTTACTCCTATCTCCTACCAACCTCCTGTCCCTTCTCCTGGCATTCTTACAACAAGTGCCTTTTACTCTCTCTCTTCTCTCTCTTAATGTTATGCTTCCTATTCCTTTGTAACTACGTTTTCTCAATTTTACCTGCTTAACCAAACGACCGTGATAAATAGGTGACCCCATTTTGTCAAACTCACCTGCATGTCCAGTAGCTGCAGAATGAGACCGGTGCAACTCCCCGGGAGGAAATGCCACACTCTCCCGTTGTCGTGCCAATGCCACAGCTATGCCCACAGGTGGGCAGCGCACTTCCGCATCTTGGTTAAGCCCTCGCCCAGACTCCTTGCTTCTTGGTCGAGCAAGTTCCGTTCTCTCCCCAACATTGCTACTCCGTCGTCCAGCAGATGTTCCTCCCTCAGTTGTCCTGAGATGCCCTAGTCCTCCAAAAGGGCTACGGCGACCTCCTAAAAGGCGTGCCTCCGTTTCTCTTGAAAATGAACCTGTGTAGCGAAGTAGGCCACGCATGGCTGAAACCTCACTACTTAATGGTGAAGTGGCTTCAGATCCCTGTGGATGCACAGAGCGACGTGTTACCAATGCCGGTCCAGGCCACTCCACCGCTTCGGCATTCAATCTTTCACTCCCTGGCGAGGGACTGCCCCCACAACTTGTCACTGTCAAGCTATCTGCTTGAGACCTGCACTGAATTGGGCTTGCGCCGCAAGGCCGAAGCAAACCACGGTCGGAATGCAAGAGTCTAATGCAGTTTTGACCCATTGGTTCGAGTCCTCCAGAAGCCTCCTTCGATCTTGCTTGTGCATTTCGCTCTGAGGAATCTCTTTCTTTACTAGTTTTTGAAGTTCTCTCGCGAGAAGAACAATGCTGTGCTTTTGCTTCCCATTGCCTGTTTGAATCGGTGGCACCCCCACTTTCACTTACTCGAGGTTTTTCTATCTCGATTTTGGGTGCTTCTTCCTCCCGATGAGCCTCTATAGCAGGCCGTGCATCAGCCTCCACACCTGTGCTGTCATCAGGCCCACATTCCCGTTGCTGTTCCGTGTCCCAGCTGTCTCTTGCCTGTGATGCCACTTGTATTGGCCCTGCCGTGTTTGTCTGACCACGGCTTTCCTCGACATGTCCCACTGATGGCACAAACATTGGAGCTACCACCCGATGGCCAGGAACACATGCTGGGTGACCGTGTGCAGTTGAGTGGATAGAATAAGAACCTGAAGTAACTTGTAAGCAGGCAGGTGGTAGAGACTCACTTGAAGAACCTTTAACCTTACCGGCTTGAAATGCTGCGGCATTGCTTCGATCGTATACCCATGCCACATCTTCTGACTTAAAAAAATCCCTACCAGCTTTCTCCATCTCAACATGCTCATTTCTCTTCCCTTGTACATTCCCCTTCACTCCAGTCTCATGACAATTAATTGCTGCTTTTCCCTGGCTGGGGGGAACGCTGGACAATACAATAGACTTTGGCACAGTGGATCTCAGTTCACTTTCATCCGGTGGCTCATTTGTCAAATCAATAACACATCTGGGCCGGATTTTGCGCTCTTCCCGCTGCCGTTCCCGCTCCAGTTCTTTCTTGCTGTGACTTGCTCCTTCCTCCACCTTGCCGGTCCGCTCCAATGCCCTCCTGGACTTTTCGGATTCGCGGCCAGGCTTCTGCCATCCGGCTCCATCCTTCTCCCGTGCCACATGCCCCACAGTCTGGGCTGACCGCCCAGCACCCGTTGTGTGACTTGAGTGGAGTGCCGACTGGGCTGTGAGGCTGCCCACGTAATAGCCATCTGTGGGTGACAATATAGAAAGCCTGCTGACAAATCACTGCCTTTCTGCCATACTATTCAACACTCCAACGGACAGATTAACACTTTCCCTGTACTCCAATCTTGTGAAGTCTGGACACTACCCTCACCTTTCAAGAAAAGCCATCCCCTAGATTTGGACATTTTGCCAAGAAGAAGCCCATGAACTAAGTTGTACACTAGCCGTTACAATTGATGGTACAAAGAGTTATCCGTCCTGCAGGGATTGAAGCAGAAAGATGGAAACATGACCCTCGGGGCCTACAGATGTGCCTTCTATCAAGTCAGAAGCTTCAACATCCCATTGTAATGCAGTATGGAAGGCGGTTCTCTGGATCTCACCTTTAGTCATTTCGTGTGCACGGGACTGGCCGTATGGAGTGAGGAACGGGTTCATGCAACCCGTTTGCTCGAATGGTACGAGTGGGAGGTATGGGGAGTACATACCGGCGGGTAACCGAGAAAGACCTTCAAAAACAAACAGGCAATCTGTGAGATTGGAGCGAGAGAAAATGAAAAACGCAGAGGAAATTAATGTGACAGAGCGAAGACTGCACACATAATAAGGAAAGCAAACAGAGATAATGTTAAGTTTGGGTCTGACCAGTTCTGACGTGTGCATTCAATACAATTCTGTAGATGCTAAAAGATAAACAGGATTACGTCATGCGTGCTGTGCAATTATTGTAATTAAATCAAAGTCGCATATTTTGTAGCCGTTTTCTCCATTGCCTGTTTTCTCTTACTTGTTACAATTTTCCTAAATGGAACTTTCAAAAATATTTCAAAATCATCTTGGACTCTTTCTCGTGCATGGCATTCCAAATGCGGGAGGGAACGAGAGAATGGATAAATGGGGTTTGAGACAGTTCGCTTGTTCATGAAGCTGAGATGTCATTCGTTTGTCTGGATGTTGAAACCATCCCTTGTTACCGCCACTGCAGCTTATATGTCACCGCACCGAGCATATATATTAATTACAAGCACATAATTTCATTATAACTTGTAATTAAATGGACTTAAATGAAGGGAACAGTTTCTGAGTGGAGCTAACTCACCTTACAATTTTTACAATAATAATGTAAATAAAATATAAGGTAAGATACGTTAGTGAAAAGCTTCAGTGGAAAAGGGCATATCTTCAATGCATTGAGGGTGGGTAAGCTGTTCGTGCTGCTACCACCCCCTTCCACCCCTACTCTACCCTGCCGCCACCCTCATCTACGTGCACAATCTGTGCAATTTTCACCATCTCGACCTCCACCCCACCCTTCAAAAATCCAAGTTCCTCCTAGATGCTACCCATTCTGTTAGATGCAGAGCCGACTCCGCAATTGGATCGAAGGGTTATTGGTGAATAATTTAATCTATTTCAATTTCTAAATCCATGCAATAGATTTGGATCCCAATCTGAATCGTTTGCCATTGCAATATGCTGTATCCATTTTAGCAAGTATTTACAAATATGGCAAACAATAAACAAATTTGTACCCTTCCTGTACGTGTGACAATTTTTTTTTTAAAGCATGCGCATTTGTTTGACACTGCATTCAAATGCGCATTTCTGAACACCTTGCTTTGTAGCTAAAGTCGAAACCGAACCCTCAAGGACCAAATGTCCGGTACAGGCGGCGGGTCGGCAAGCCTTGGAGAGCAAACGGCCTTGAATACGCTAATTCATCATCTCCTGACAGTGGCATTCCTGTCAAAGGGGCATTCTGGCTGTAACCCTTCACCGTGTACGTGGTCCGAACTCGGTCGGTCATTGTTGAGCACACGTTAAGGGCAAAGAGTGGATCTGTACACTTGCCCTGGACGTTAGGACATATAACTGACAATTTTCGGTGCTTCTTATATGTATTTACCCATATAGGCAATCGACATTAAAAAAAAATCACCGTGAATTAAAGTAATTATCAGCCTTCGAGCAATGACTACATCATAATAACATGAACACATCCAAATGTTAGTATTAAATTAGCCACATAATACAAGCACTTGTATCAGCAGTTTATGAAAACCGTTAAGAATAATGGGCAGCCGTTCAAAAAGTCGTCGCTAACCAAGGGTCTTGCAAAGACGAATAACATTTGTATAGGATAACAGTGTATGGAAATTCCTGCTTGACGCACAACATTCCAGGTGTCGCAATTAGGGGGTACACTCACCTTCGGGCTGCGCTGCCCAGTATTCAGCAAGCGGGTTGTGCCCACCGCGGAAAGACGGAGGGTCTGCGATAGCCGGACAAGGTGTGGCTCCAGCGGCCGCACCAGGCAGCCCTCCACCCAGAAAGCTGCCCAGGAACGCCGATGAGCCCCCGAGGAATGCGCCTCCTGTCGCGAAATGCGTGAACATTCGGTGCTTGTTGAGCATTCGCCGAGTACAATAATAAAAGTGCAAATAAAACAAAAATGCAATCGATGCCAAGTACAGTGAGATTAGTTATTCCCGAGACAATCGGTGCATGATTATTGAAGAGCGGATCCAGGGGGGAAGATGAGGGGGAGGGTAACAAACGACGAGAAAGAAGATGCAACGTGCTGGTTTTCTCGAGCTCGGCGGCGCGTCGAGAGAAGGGAGCAAGTGGGACAAGTAAAGCGTTCAAAGGACGGGCCGAGGCGAGCAACCGGCGGTTCGCCCGTTTAATGAAGTCCCTGGGGAGGCACGCACACAAGTAATTCAATAATTGGAAATAACGGGAGAGAATCAATGAAGAATTTATGCCAAGCGGACGGGAGATGCATGCAAGGCGGGGTAGCACGTGTGGCTCCCAGAGTGGCCCGCCCGTCTCACCGGCGTCTTCACGCGGATAACCCGCGGGCCTTGCTGTGGGGCTTTCGGGCTTCCTTCCATGCCTCCTGACCAGGATAGTTTGTATATTTCGCGGTTCCAGGGGAAACGATTACAATTATTATGAAAGGACTATGTGGGAAATTTTCATAAACAATGCACGATGTAACATCCATCATCCATGGATTTATTGTGGTGTGTGTGTGTGTGTGTGTGTGTGTGTGTGTGTGTGTGTGTGTGTGTGTGTGTGTGTGTGTGTGTGTGTGTGTGTTTTGTTTTTTTAGAACTAACCATAAAACTGGTGACTGTAAAATTGAGGATGTTTGTCGAAGCATTATATGCAAAGTGTCCGACGGGATGGTGGGAGCTAACATACCTTCGAGATGTATATCCTCGGTTTGATTCCTGAACCAACTATAAGCAGTCATATTGATGCGTCCCAGGCACAGTATTACATCACAAAGTGTGCTATGCATCGGATGGATGTTAAGCTGGCTGTCCCATTTGCTAACACTAGTTGGTCGAAGTTAAAGATTTCATGTTGTTATTTGTGAAGAGAAGGCGAGTTATGGCCGACACCACGAACAAATTACAAATTGCTGCATGACCTAAGATAGCAAGTGATCTGCTCTTCTGGAGTCTCCTTTGACACCAGGATATGCTACTATCTATCTCAGAGTGTGTAGCTATCTGTGTAGCTGCAGCTCTTACTCTACAAAGAAATCCACACTCCTGGGTATTCGTATGCTACGTGTGAGTGGCCATCTTCGACAAATAGGAGCAAAACCAATGACGAGCAATCAACACAGTAAAAGTACCGTTTCATGAAAGGAATCATTGCAGTGGCCGCATAAAGCAGGTTTTACTGAATCTCTGCAGCTATGAGATATGTATTTCGATAAGTGTCGGCGGTTCATGCACGATGCAGCCCTCGCTACCGACCCTCAAACACATACGGGTGTTGCCATGTCTCACATTAAAAGCATTGTTAAATTGTCTCATAAATGAATGTGCTTTCTGTGTTTAATTATTAATATTTCCCATTCCTGATTGATTCACTCTCTATCTCTTGTTCTACCCCTTTTACCCCTTTTACCCCTCTCTCTCTCTCTCTCTCTCTCTCTCTCTCTCTCTCTCTCTCTCTCTCTCTCTCTCTCTCTCTGGCTCTCTTTCTCTCCTCACTTTGTGTTGATTGCTTCTCTTGTAGCAGTCTCATGCACGCGTAGCAGGCGTGCCGATGGGTAATAGCCGCTCTCTAGGGAGCCAGGTCCACAGCTCCCCGAGAGTCCCTATCCTCCAACCTCCATGGCCCTTCCCCTCCCTTCATCCACCCAACCCCTCGCCCGGCAACGTCAGCCGCCCTCTCTTGGTAATCCATCTTGCGACCGAGAGAGCTGTCACTATCAGGTCATCGCCCATTCCCCTCCTTCCCCCATCCCCTCAACCACCCTCCCTGCCTCCCTGATCCCTCCCTATGACACCCTTCTCACTCCTCCCCCCCCACCCCTCTCCCAGAAAGCCCCTTCCCTCCCACTCTGGCTAATCAACATTTCTCGTGCGTGGAGCCTGAATCACGTTATTCACGCATGCTCTGCAGCTTGTCATATCCCCTAACCTTGCTATCCATATTATTAAGCACGCACGAGCAAAAGTATTATTGAAACTTTCTTCATTTTTTTTCACGTGTTTTTGCACCTCTGTGTTCAAAAGTACTGCGAGCGTTGTGTATGTACTGATTACATGCGAATGGAGAACGTGTGTCGAGGACGTGCAACGGCGCACCTGCAAGTCACACAACAAACCCATCAGATGATGTGAAAATCCTGTTTGGTTGGGGAAGTGGGTGAAAAGGGAGGGTGGTTGCTGAACTCTTACAGTAAATACAATAACCACAACAACAACAACAAAGGGTAAAATGAGGCAAACTGGTGCTGGAACCGAATACATCCCCAACTCCTCACACCCCACCACACCCGATAAGGCCACGGACATTTGATCAAAACTGCAAAACTGCACACAGACAAACAAAAATGAAGGAATTTTTTTTAATGTTTCTGCGCACATGAAAGCGAGTCACATTAAGAAACAAAAACAACTTTGAAGCCCCAGTTTGCACCACTTCAAACGCCACCAGCTGAAGTGAGACGGGAAATATTTGAATTTGTCTGCCTTTTGTAAAGTTTTGGCAGAAGGTCAAAATGTTCGTTTTCCGGACCTTAAAGTGGAACAAAGGGAATGAATTCACGCACGGTTACCTTTGTTATATTATCCCAAGTTCATCTATGCAAATTGAGAGGACATATTAAAGCGTGCGAGGGGGAGCTCGCCAAACAATTTGAATTATTTATGAATGTGACCTCGAAAGGGCCTTGGTGATCGGCAGGTTTTTGTTATATATAATAAAAGGTGGAATTTATAGCTGTTCATTATCCACAAATAATGCATAAGCCAATCGCGTGAAGCCATCACTTTCTCACCAAGTCCATCGAAGCAATATGTTCGGTTCATATAGAGCGCTAATGAGGAATTGCAATAAATTACGCATTCACTGTTTAAAGCAGAACAAAGGGGGGAATTCGTTACAGTGGATAATGTTATTGACGAACATATTTGATAATTCCAGATGCAACAAAACAGACATCATATTAATTAATCGCACAACTACCTTCCCTTTGTATGGATACAATGTGTGTGCGTGTGCGTGTGCAAAATCATAAAACATTCCCCCATTTACTGCAGTAAGCGGTTGTGAAAGCTCACGATGCGCAACATCTTTTTGGAGGTTGCCATATGACGATTGTGCGAGATTTCCGTTATCTCAATTTTAATTTGCTTTGACCTCAACGAACGTGTCCGCAGACTCGATCCTTCGAGGGGTGTTTCTCGTTTACCTTTTGGTCGCATTTATCCCGAACGGCTTTAAGATTATCTTATTAGGGTGCAAGGAGTGAATGCAATGGCTGAAATTGTAACGTCGCAGGGGCGCCTTTAAATATGTAAGAACTCGGATAATTTTTGCACATGGAAGCTGAGAACGAAGCCGTAAATGTCTGACGGCGACCCTCGGCAAGAGGACGTTTCTGAATACGAGGGTCGCATTTGAACGGGCCACAGGAGTTTGGTGTTTCTCGTAACGTGCGGGTTTATTCACATCGCCGATGTGTACGCACAAGTAGATAAATGGCAAAAGACACGCAATATGTGCGGCAAAGCAAGAGCTGCGATTTCAGCTCTAAGGTATGCTGGTCGGAGAGGGATCGGATTTTGTCGCAGGATCTGCCTTTAATTATGTGACATAATATATGGCAAATCGTTTGGCCAAAGTGGTACAATGTATGAAAGGCACGTTTCATTATTGCAGTCGATAAACGCTTGTTATGAAGGAACGTTGTGCGAACCGAGGTTGGACGACTTGGGCTTTCACCATGAGGAGTCCTACATGGGGGTCGCAGAGGCCGGGCTGGGAATAAACGCAACGAGGACTTTTCATTTAATAAGGGGGGAAATTATTTGTTGATGTAAACATAACATTTGCAATGCAATGAACAAGTAGGATGCGAGGCTTAAATGAAACTGCTTTACATGCATTGCAGGGAGTTTTGACGCCATTCTTCAGAATTTGGAACACACACACACACACACACACACAAACACACACACACACACACACACACACACACACACACACACACACACACACACACACACACACACACACCATTAAAGACATCTGTGCACATGCACGCATATACAAACACACATAAACACATATGCATGCGCATGCATACACAAACACACATATACATATATACACGCATATGACACACACGCACATACAGACACCATTGCAAACATCTGCATACATGCACACATCCACAAACAAACACATATGCATGCGTCTGCATACACAAACACGCATGTATGCATATATACACACATATGACACACATATATACACACGCAACATTACAAACATGTGCACACATGCACACATATACAAACACATAAACACACATGCCTGCACGTGCGTGCGCGCACACAAACACACACACACACACACACACACACACACACACACACACACACACACACACACTACAGACATCTGTATACATGCACACATTTACAAAAACACACACATAAACACATACGCATGCACATGCATACACAAGCACACACAAACAAGCATGCATATATGCATATATACACACACATACACACACGCAACATTACAAATATGTGCACACACACATACAAACACATAAACACATATTCATGCACGCGCGTGCAAACACACACACACACACACATACACACATTATAGGCATCTGTATACATGCACACATCTACAAAAACACGCACATAAACACATACACATGCACAAGCACACACAAACAAGCATGCACATATACAAACATATGACGTACATATACATACGCACCATGACAAACATCGGCACACATGCACACGTATACAAACAAACATATAAACACATATGTATGTGTATGCATACACATACACACATACATACACACACTATATATATATATATATATATATATATATATATATATATATATATATATATATATATATATATATATATATATATATATATATATATATATATATATATATATATACGCATACACATACACACATACATACACACACAAACACATACACATGCACAAGCACACACAAACAAGCATGCACATATACAAACATATGATGTACATATACATACGCACCATGACAAACATCGGCACACATGCACACGTATACAAACAAACATATAAACACATATGTATGTGTATGCATACACATACACACATACATACACACACTATATATATATATATATATATATATATATATATATATATATATATATATATATATATATATATATATATATATACATATGCATACACATACACACATACATACACACACTATATATATATATATATATATATATATATATATATATATATATATATATACATATGCATACACATACACACATACATACACACACTATATATATATATATATATATATATATATATATATATATATATATATATATATATATATATATACATATGCATACACATACACACATACATACACACACTATATATATATATATATATATATATATATATATATATATATATATATATATATATATATATATATATATATACATATGCATACACACACATCTATAAACCTACACCTACACACACACACACACACACACACACACACACACACACACACACACACACACACACACACACACACACACACACACAAACAGTGCACACACGTACACAACGCACAAACACACCCATCTTACATAAGCATAAATCTAAGTGTAAATAACCTCCCTACGTTACTGTACCTTGCTTTAATCATATACAAAACAATATTTCTATAAATCGCCATCTTTTTTCGCACCTTTCATTTTTGAACTCGCAAACAAGCTTGACAAGCTATTCTGTCGGTGGTCACAAACGTTGTGATTAACTTTCATAAATACAATATTGAACTCCACAGGTTTAAATACATTACGGACACCATGTCATTTAAGCCCAAACCTTGCTCAATAGTTAACGTTTACAAAAGTTACCTGTGCAGGTAACTTTCCCGCACACTTACTCACACAACTGGAAGTTATCAATTACCTTCCCAATGGACAACCTCAGTGATCAAACTGCATTCACATGTATTTTCCAAGTTTTGTACTTCTTTCGAAATTTTGCATTTCCTTGGAGACCCTTGTGTGTATGAGAGAGCGCGCCGCGTGACATGAAATCAGTAAAACGAACAACGTCGTGATGTTGCACCATAGTGTATGAACTACTAAACACGTATTATTATTATTATGATTATTAATATTATTATTATCATCCAAATTGTATGGCGTACAGGCAACGTGCACAAACTTTGACATCATGCACAATGCTTTCGCATTGACGTTTTGCATTTTGCGTCCTGACGCTATCTGTAGCGCAATGATTATTTCCATCAATAGGCTGGGTCGCGCGTCTCCTCCATGAACGACGGTCGCAGCACCGACTCAGGAATGCAAAGTGCCTTCGGCAAGGTTTTCACCGATGCTCGTCTGCGCGGATTTTCTGTCACAAATAACTGGCACCAGTGGAGGCACCGAAGTAACAGGGTTGCCTTCATTAAGAGCATTTTCTTGATTCAAACAAGACGACACCGTGCTCACATGTTAATCTTAAACAATCTTGACCTTCTTCAACATTGATTTGAGTTTGCAAACACTCTAACGAAGCAAAGCAGCGAGCAATTATTATTATTTTATTTTTTTAGGGGTGGGTAATTCATGCCACATATAACGTGGGGTGGGGGGAAGGATTCGATGAAAGTCATCCTGCAACGGCCGATGGTAAAACAGGTGGCGTTAACAGGGTGGGTGCAGAGAATCAACTGAACGATTCACGCGTTTCCACTCTGACAATTACCGAATCTGCCCGGGTTCGAACCTTCATCGAAAGGTATCGATACGATTGGGTCGAGCTCACAATCTGTGACGGTGCACAAAATTTGATGCAGTGTAAAATGCAATACAATAGAGACCACATTATAATGCCCTAAGTGTACAAGTATGACATCATAATGGCAGTGCATTCTGTTACGTACTCAAATTGATGCTGGTGCACCAAATGTACTGTACCAAGTGGTTGCGGGTACCGTCCAGTTCACGATTGGTGCGTATCCGGCGATCTTCCAGCGTAACTATTATTTTAAAATTATTATTATCTCTGCCACCTAATGTGGACAGAAGTTATGTTTTCACCCCTGTTTGTCTATCTGTCTGTTTGTCTGTGAGAAAGATATCTCAAAAAGTTATCGATGTATTCAGACGAAACTTGGTGGATAGGTTGGGTGTGTGACAAGGACGGATCGATTCGATTTTGCTAAAGATTCAGATCCGGATGCGGAGATTAGAATATCTAAGTTATTCTTCACCATTTATAGCGCTAAAAATGAGATATAACGGGATATGTCAAAACGTTATGGACGGAGTCGGACGACACTTGGTGGACTGGTTGGATGTGTGAAGACGACCGATTGATCCCATTTTGGTGACGATCCGGATCCAGATACGAGAATTTTTTTTTGATTTCACAAGTGATTCTTCACCATTAAAAAATGGGGCCAAAAACGATATAAAGCAGGCTTTCTCAAAGAGTTATCGACATATATGGATGAAACTTGGTGGATGAGATGGGGAGGTGCCAAGAATAAGGTGATTAGATTTTGGTTCAGGTACGGATGCAGATTTTTGGTAAAGGTACCTATCAGTTGGCTGCAAAACATAAACTGTTTAGCCTGGTAGAGGTGTGGGCTCTACCGAGTGCCGTTCTCGCTATTAGTATGCATTTGTACACTTCTTTTCATGTGTTTCACATTGTTTGGTTGAAGTGGAATGACTGAAAGTGCAATTGCGTCTTCACTGCTCACAAGAAGAGCTACAAGGTGCATAAAGCAGTTACCTCTGCACCATCTATCCTCATTTCTTCCCGACTACAAAGAAAGGCGAGACCGAGGCAATCTCCAAGCAATGACAGAGGAACTTGGTATGCGCAAAAGGGGAAGGACAGGATTCCTTTCCGAGCTGCAGCTCCTTTATCCGCTCTTTTCACGTTAATGGGAACCCTGCTAGGCTGTACAAATGTAAAAAGGACAAAGGGCGACGCGAGAGATTGAAGATGCACAACTCTTTCTCAAAAATGTTCTTGGTTTTGTTTTGTGAATTACCCTCGGGGAAGGGGGTGGCACATTGCCGGTTGTGTCCATGCGCACCCGCTCGGTGCCCTTGTTCGGAGATTGGTGGGATGATCCGGTCACGAATGTCCGCACCGGTGGTGCGGAGGTGCTGTTGTCTGCAAACGTCCTCATGGATTGCCGCCAGTGTGACGCCAATTGTCGTGCAGCTCGCACAAAGCTTCCACATCACCCAATGGCTCGCTTGCACAAGTTTTACAAAGCGTGTTGCACAAGGTGTGTGTGAGGCGAGATTGTGCCACATTCGCCTTGTGCATATGCACATTGTGCAGTCCAAGCTTAGAGATGGAGCCGTCCACCCCAACTACCCCCCCCCCATTTACCCGCACCCACCACGGCCATCTTAATAAATATTTTATCGTATAAACTCACGTTTGCCTTCATGAGATAGGAATTCTATACAAATATCTCACGCGCCGGTGGGTGCACCGCAGTGCAATCTGCTCTCTACGTCCTTATTATGGTTGTTTTATTTTCTACGCACGTAAAACTTCTACCGTGCTTACTTTGCATCCACGGATGTACAGCAGCGATTTACAGGAAATTAAATAAACCTTTTGCTGGAGCCCACTCGTTTCATGAGCATTGGGTATGTGTCCAACGGTGATTGTTGTACCGATTTGCATTTTCCTATGAATGCATCAACTCACTATGTACGTGAGCCCAGGTCATTTTTACTATTTTACATTCCCTTGTCTCCTCCCTCCCCACCCCCCTTTCCTTATTTGACCTCCTACCAGCCAGAAAGTGCTCGAAACATGCAGTTGGGGTGTACTTCCCATGAAACATGAAGGAACCCCCAGTTCCCATGTTCAGAATTTCTGTCGCACCAACCGCCCTCACTAACCCATGTCGCACTAACCCTTGTCCATCTATGTCCACTATTCGCCATTTTTTCCGTTTTAGAAAATATGTGAAGGGACCATCCTGCCGTGCTGTGCGTCGGACGTTGCCAGTGCTACTGCACGGCCAGACGGAACCCGGCCTGCTGTGTCCGCACGGGGCACCCGCTGGGCTGGCGAGTTCACCAGACTGCTGGGCTCGCAGGGCATTTTGCCTTACAAACCAATCCCGCAGGGAAGCGAGAATGGCCGGTTCGTCTTCCGATCAAGTTTCTTTGAATGTTCCACAAGCACCAAACAGTAAAAGCATATTACGTTTTAGTATTGCAGTGCTCCCTTTTTCACCAAGTAGACCCTGTTTTGCTACAACCATATGAAGACGACAACAACCCCTCTCAATCCTAACCTCCACCCCCAACCTCTCCACCCTCTCGCCGCCTGTAGCTTTCGGCCATTTTTGTTGGCAGAACCAGTGACCTCTGAAAAAGACGTTTTGCTATACTCTGTAACCGAACTGTACACAAACAGCGATTTTACTTTTCAAGTGCATTCAGTGAGTGTGTCGCATGGTGAGAAATGCATGTGAAAGACCCCTCACAGTTGGCAAAATCACCCTGAGTTTTGGAGCAGCCGTAGAGGGTCACGCCGCCTGCACATCCAGGCTCCTCTAAAGGCGCCGGGCAGACCGCTGAGTCTGGATCTGCTGCCCTCCCGGGGACTAACGAAGGGAGGGCAGCACCGGGTGTGGCTCTCCAATCACACACTCCTCCGCCCTTCTCTCTCTCTCTCTCTCTCTCTCTCTCTCTCTCTCTCTCTCTCTCTCTCTCTCTCTCTCTCTCTCTCTCTCTCTCTCTCTCTCTCTCTCTCTCTCTCTCTCTCTCTCTCTCTCTCTCTCTCTCTCTCTCTCTCTCTCTCTCTCTCTCAGTCCCTGTTTCCAGGTCTCTCCCTGGGTGAGAATTTGCGGCCATTCAGTCGGTGTTACTAATATTCGGTTGAAGCAAGCGACTGACGGGGGTTTGTCCGTACAAATAGGCATCGATCGCTGGCGCTTCCAAGGCCTGCACACGGTCTGCCCGGCCCTTTGCTGGGATCCGCTGTAGTTTCAGAGGCGGCGTGGAGGTTACGGGCCGAAGACAAGCAATTTCTATGAGAGCATGTTGGGTTTGGAAGAACAATCGATTCGTCCTCACCGCCAACGTCACACTCACGAGAGCGAAAAGCGCGCATTCTGTCCTGCCAAAAACGACGTGGGCTCTCGAGGAATGGCAAATTAAGTTATTTGTTCTGGGATATTTCAGGGAAGGCGCAAAGAGTCATGGTAGGGTCCATCCGAAGAGCTCTGTGTGGATTCATCACACGCACACATGCACACACACACACACACACACACACACACACACACACACACACACACACACACACACACACACACACACACACACACACACACACACACACACACACACACTTGTGTTACAAAAGAGTGTTGAAAAGTAGCTCTTACGATTCGTACCCCAACGGGAATTTGAGTGTTCAATCAGAAGGAGAAGGATATATACCATCGTCTCGTATCGACGGGAAAAAGTGGAAAATAAAGTGAAGCTGCACTGTGCTGATGATGTCTTTTGTTTACGGATAAACTAGGAGAACAGGCTTTTTTCCCGGGAGCTTAACGAACGGCAGATACAGGTGATGATTGAACATAATTTGATCGCAGGTCACAAGCCTTTGTTGCATGCACAGCAAAAGCGAATAACTCCCTTGCCCCCCTCCCACTCCCACCACCTCTACCCCCCCCCCCACCCCAAAAACCTCTCCACAGTTTCTCTTAGACAAAGAGGTCGGCAGGAAAATTGGAGTCGAACTGCTACATATGACCACGCAGGGTCCCCACTGACACGGAGGAATGTTCGACGCTGCAGTTATTTTACTTCTGATAGAAACAAAGTCATTGGGACACAACATGGCGGCCACCACTGGAGCTATATATGGCGAATTAGTCATTGGCATTTTATTGCCCCAGAAACTTTCGTCAACAGCGCAATTTCAAAGCGTTTCTGCACACAGCGATATGAAAGCACAGTATCGGGAGGAATGAAATCCGATCGCAGCACTATTTCCAAACGTACGAATTACCCGCCATTCCACTCACGTGTAAACACACACTCCCGGGGTCTATCAACCTGCGGTCAACGGCAGTGGGCAAGGTCCTCCGTGCGGTCGTGAGACCTGGTACGTGAGCCTACCGAGCCGCAGGTGAACACACAGCACGTGCACTCTCCGGAGATATCGAGGAGATATCGATACCTCCCGAGCTACAAAGGACGAGCCGTTTTCCCATCCCGCTACCAGCGATCACCTGCGCAGCCTGTTGACCAGGGGTGCAATCAGAACGTCTTGCCGTGCTGTGCGTGCGTGCGTACGATGTCGCCAGTGCTACTGCCGCTATTAAATAGAACGTGGCTGACAAATTATGCTTTCACCGATGGTCGACGAGAGTGGCGAGCCGGTGTCCCAAGCAGCCGCGGAGCTCGAAGAGATGGTCTTTTTATGCCGTGCTCGCTTTCAGGCACACGTTTGAGTCTTTTGCTATACGGTCCATTCTCAGGGCCATTCAATGACCCATTAAGCGCAGCATGTGAAAGCAGAACGCGCGGTCGCCAACTGTTTGATATTTTACCAAAAAAAGAAGAGAAAACCATTCTGCTTTTATAGAGACAAAGCGTCATACGCAGCAGGTCTATGCGATTAGCAAGACCCGACGGGGTGGGTCGTGGGTATGTGTGTGTACGACCCCGCACACGCGACCATGTTTAGCCTCGACCAAAACGCGTCCGTGGACGTCGTCTCCAAATCGCTTCGTTTTGAATGAAGAATCGCCGTTGGATTCGAACGCAGCACGGTGCGAGCCGATTGTACGATCACCTTAAAGGACAACAATATGACGGCCAAAATAAGGCGAGGAGAGGGGCTTCTGACGAGGCACTCCGAATGGGACGCAAAACTTTTCATTTATTTGTTTATTATTTTGAGAGAGGCTGGGGGATCGTTGGAGATTGGGAGAAAAATCATTCGACGAGGATCGTTCGCGGACCGTCTGCAGCCGAATCCGTCGGTCGGAAACGTGCACAATAGCGAACGCGTCGTGCCAGGACAATGCGTAAAATTGAGCATCAAAAGGGCCGAATGAAGGACAGCAGCAAAAGAAATATAAATGAATAAAAGAAGGGAAATCGTTTGAATGATGTGGAGAGGAGTGAATGACAGAGGGAATGCTGAATGCTTTACCTGGAGCTCCGTGCATGGCGAGGGGCGGTGGGTAGAATTTGTCTGCGGGGAAAGGAGACGGCATCGGTGTGCCGGCGTGATGCGCGCTGGGGCCGGCGATGCGTCCGGCACGGTAACCCAGGGAGCTTGCGTGGTGGGCCAGCGTGGCCGGATGGGCGTGCGCCAGATGGGCCAAGGAGCCGCCTTCCCTGGGCATCAGTGAGCCGGGCATCTGCGAGGCTCCGGCACCGTGCGCTCGCCCGAAGTCGCGTCCGTCCATGTCGCACTCGTTCTGCTCAGGCGCTCAGAGTCAGCGCGTCCTCCATGAACGTCCCGGGTAACCGGGATCGCAGGGCGCTGTTCCTCTCCGCATCTACGGACACAAAACACGGGCCCTGTTGTTGAACCCGTCGACTGCAGCAACTCCCTTCACAACACCTGCAGCGAGCGCGTGATCTCTATGGCACGAGGCGGAAAATTGTTAGCAGTGTCTCTGTCTGTCTCGTCCGTCTCTGTCTCTCCCTCTTTCTTTAGATGGAAACTCGACCCTTTGTGAGTTGTTATTTTTTTATTTTTTGCTCAGTTGCGGGATTGGGAAGAGAACTCGGAATGGTCGGCTCGTCGTGAGGCCCCGCACCTCCCGCCACCATAGAGGCGGACTCGCAAACCTTGCACTTTTTACGCGACGTCGAGTGAGCGCGCCTGCCGTCGGCACCACCGCCGAGCCCTCGGGCCGCACCGCCGGGTCCTCGGGCCGTACCGCCGAACCCTCGGGCCGCACCGCCGAACCCTCGGGCCGTACCGCCGAACCCTCGGGCCGCACCGCCGGGTCCTCGGGCCGCACCGCCGAACCCTCGGGCCGCACCGCCGAACCCTCGGGCCGCACCGCCGAATCTTCCTTCCTCGTCTTCCCTTTTCGCCTGTCTGTACAAGCGTGTTGCTGGAAAACAGCCGCGCCGCACGCGGCTCCTCACGTTCGTCAGGCCGACCAGCGAATTCGCGCAATTGCTCCTTCGCGAGAGGCCGGCTCCGACCGTGTCGTTTTACATTAACGGGCCGCGCACAACACCCGATACATGTCGGTTTAACAGAACGTCGCGTCGTTGGTAACTACACGAGTGAGAACATGGTGTGGTCGCTTTGAGTGTCGCTCCACTCGGACACAGCCCTCGGTCCGGTCCCTCTCGACTCTGCCTCTACTCTGTGGTGCCGAGCAGGTTCGACTCACGTCGGGGTCTCGTCCGTGCAATGCGCCGACCGAGCGGTCTGTGCGGCCGCAGCACGTCGGCCTCGGCGATCGGAGCGCGGGAGGTTCAAGGCGCCGAGCGCCACGGACGCGCCTCGATGCCGCGGGAGCCCGGGAGGTGCGTCTCCGTCTCGACCCAACCCGGACCCGGCACTTTCCTTCCTGCCTGCGGAGCACTAAAGGCGCCGGAGCGCGCTCTGCGCAACTAACCTTCGGGTTCATGTGTAATCCATGGTTAGCACGATCCGAAAACCTGAATGGCCAAAGCTTTTGCAGATGCGAAGCGGCACACGGCAGCACGGAGGCACGCGGTAATTACATAGAGTCCACTTTGGGGGGGCCGCGGAGGGGCCCGGAGGAGGATGGGGGGGCTTTATCTGCCTCGGCGACGTCTAGATTGTACTTTCCTGAACGTCTCTCGCTCGCCGAGCCGGGGGTTTGAATGCCGGAATAGTTTTTTGTTGTTCCAAAGCTTGTCGGGACAATGAGGGTGGGGGAGGGGGAGGGGGAGGGGTGGATTTCGGGCCAGGGTGGGGTGAGGACCACGGTGGGGGCCGGGGGGGAAGGGGGCGCATGGTTAACGCTGTCCATCAGCCTATGTAAACACGCCTCTGATTGGCTGGCGGCCAGGGCAGGCAGCGTGCGCCGTCGCTGCCGTTTCTAGGCAGCCCAATCTATTAAGGCCGTTTCGCGGCGGCCCGGCGTGCCATCCCCGCCTGCGCTTCGGGAGCGGCCGTTTCCAGGCGGCCCACTCCGGAACTCCCTTCCCCCTGCATCCCCATCACCCGCAGCTGTTTCATGGCGGCCCCCGCTTCCCTTCCCCCTCCAAACATCCTCTTTTTTTCTCTCTCTCTTTTCCGCTTTTTTTTCTCTTTCCTCGACGATTCGCCAACGTTTTCCCTTTACCGTTGCTCTTTCATTCCTCTTTTCCCCTTTATTCTTGCACACCTTCCACCCTCCGTTGTGAACACCTTTCCCAATATAATATATCTTGCGTCCTGTTCCTCCGAATCCGTTGGTATTTCGGTGTAAATGCTCTTGTACGAGTCCTAACTATATATATATATATATATATATATATATATATATATATATATATATATATATATATATATATATATATACATATACAGTATACACAAATGTGTGTGTGTGTGTGTGTGTGTGTGTGTGTGTGTGTGTGTGTGTGTGTGTGTGTGTGTGTGTGTGTGTGTGTGTGTGTGTGTGTGTGTGTATATACAGTGTGTGTGTGTATATTTACATATGTGTGTAGAATGTATATATATATATATATATATATATATATATATATATATATATATATATATATATATATATATATATATATATATAGTTTTCAAACTGAGATTCCACAAATGTCTTCCTCTTCTTCCTCCTTTCCACCTCCTCAAAAACGTTTCCTCGAATTCCTTCCCTCGTTCATTGTTTTTCCATTATCAGCATCGTTAACGATTTGTTCGTGTAGTATCTTTTAAAAACACGTGCAAACAATGACATGGTGTGTGCCCTTTCGGGTGCTCGTTCTTAACTTGGGGTCTGGAAGAAAAGGTGCCATTTTTATTCATCCCCTGCCTGGGTAGTTTGAACCACTCATTGTGCCTCTTGCGGCACGCACGGACCTCGTTCTGTCGTGTCGACCCCTCTGTTTCTCCGACTGTTTACGTACAAATCAAAGTCGTCGTGAGTCCTTCACTGGGTTTGATGCGTCCGTGTAAACTTGGCGTATGGTCGCGTCGTCAGGACACACGTCTGAATCCATGCGGCGGAGTTTAAGGCGCAAACACGCAAACACGCAAACACACACACACACACACAAACACACACACACACACAAACAAAAACACAGAAACAGACACACAGACAAACACACACACACACACACACACACACACACACACACACACACACACACACACACAAAAACAGACACACACAAAAACACACAAACACACAAAAACACACACACAGAAACACACAAAAACACACGCAAACACAGACACACACACAAAAAAAACAACACAGAAACAGACACACGCAAAAAACACACACACACACACAAAAAACACACACAGAAACAGACACACAAAAACACACACACGCACACACAAACAAAAACACACACAAAAACACACACACACACACACAAAAAAAACACAAAAACACACACACAAACACAGTGGATTTTACATGAACCTGCTCGGTTATCGGTCATTGTTGTGCCGTTTGAACGTGTTCAATGCAATCGGATGATATTTCAAGGTGATGCCGACGTCGCCTTGAGCCCGACTGCTGGTCCGTGAGTCCATCACGATTTTGCGCATTAATGGAATATTTGTGAACACGACAGCGATACGTGTCCCTTTCTGTGCTCATTCTATCGGGTACTCACGAACGGGTTTAATTGTGAACCGTCTGATCCAGGTTACGATGCACAATGTCGGCTGTGTTTTTGTAACAGCGCGTGATCGCTGTGCACGACTCACCCTTTCGGGTGCTGTGCTCTGATCGCGACCTGCAAACATTATTGTAGTCGCTCCCGTTTGCCTGGTGTTTAAAACGAAGCACGACCGAAAACGCCGTTCGATCCCGCTTGTTGATTTGAGGTTTTATAACCATTTCACGTGACCGTTTCGAGCCGTCGTTTGAACGCTAACCCGACGATACGAGCCTGTACCCATCTTGCCTGCTTCTCTCCCTTCCTCGATCCAGTGCGACCCCTCCTCCAAGCGACGCCTCCCTCCCCCAAGCCCCAGTGCGACGCAGAGCGGCGCAGCGGGATGGAGGCCGAGAGCGCTCAAAGAAAGGATGGCGGAATGGAGGCGCGGCCTGGCGTTGCCGACAGCAAGCGGCCCGAGAGGGGTTTTTTGCGGGGGCGGGAGAGAGAAGGGGGAGGGTGTGAGCTTTGGCAGCAGGGACCGGCATCGAGCCAGTACGCTGGCGGCGGATCTGCTCGAGGAAGCGCCTCCGAGACTCCTCGCCGAGGCACTTCATCCTCGGAGCTGCTGCGCGTCTTGTCGTCCTCCTCATGCGCGCGCGTCGCGCCGTCCGTGCACGACCCGGCAGCAGAGCCGCGCAGCTTGCATCGCCCGGGGTAGGGACGCCGAGCCGGCTTCATTTGACCGTATGGTTTGGGGCAAGGCTCTGGCCGGCGGATAATTAATGCGGAATGACGGACGGCCGGGGATGAATGCGGCCTGCAGGGGGATTAGCTATGAGCAATGAAGCGTTGCTGAGTGACGGCTTTCTGCCCGCCTCGTCTCGCCCTGTGTTCGCGCGCGGACTCGGAACGACAACTCGCAGCGACCGAGCGGGCAAGGCCGGGGTAGCGCGGGAGTGTGATCGCTCCCTGCGTTAACCGGTAACCGCGGGGTAATCCAAGACCGTGCTGGCGTGCGAACGCCCTTGACGAATGGCGGGACGCTCTCGCAAATACCCGCCCGAGGTGAACCGCTCGTAATAGATGGTAACCAAGGCTTCGCTGTTATGTCATCTTCCAGTCGTCCTTTATCGGAGAAAATCTGCATTTCTTGAAATGGCGCGACCCAACGACGTCTTCCGCGGCCCTGAGCAGTCGCACAACCCGGCCGTAAATCAGCGGCGTCGTGCGCACCGCCGTTTCTGTGCCAGATTATTCATGCGGACCGTTTCTGCGCAACACCGTATTCGTGCGGACTGGAGTCGGGACCGACGTCGTGCGTACCTTTATTGTGCAGCAGCCCAATTTCGGGCGGCCCGACAGTTTTTGTTCGACCCATAATTTTGCGCGGAAGGTCGTGCGCCCCGTGTTGTTGCAGCGAGTTGGATATTCCCGCAGCATTTGCGTTTTCCGTATTTGCTCGGGCCGTCGTTTTTTTTTGTGACCCCTATTCGTGCGGCCCGTTTCCATGCGGCCCGGAATTCGTGCGGCCCGTTTCTGTGAGCACCTTGTGCTGCGTCCTGCGTCCATCGCTCGTAGCTCGCGCAGCGCACCCGTCGAGGCTCGCTCGGCGATGGCGTTCCTCGGAGTGACTCCGCGTCCACTGCACGCTCGGTCGAGCTCTCGCGGGTTCTCTAAATCATGGCGCGCATTCCAAACACGTCTGCTTTTTCATATTTGTTTAACCTACAGGTTCGGGCAGCGCCTCCACGGGCAATCCGGGAGAAACTCGCAATGCACGGCAGTTCGGTTCAGTCCGGCTAATCTCGAGGAAAAAATAAATGTATCAATCGATTGAAATTAGCAATTCTGCTTTTCACCAAAATCAATTGAAAACAATAAGGCGCGAGTTCTCCATCATCGGTTTCTACCCATAAGTATCCTATATATTGAACAATTTCGACCGTGGCAGCGCCCGAAGGAATTCATCGTGTACCTCCTGATACGCACCCAGGATAACAGGACAACCAGCTCTGGTTACGTCGTCTACGAACTGAGAATTCCGTTGCCATTTATTTACCTTGACTGTACATTGTGTAACTTACGGTGTGCATGCAGTGTGAGGAGTCGTCGACGTAGAATTGGAATCGCAATTTCAAGAGAGCGACCAATTGTCAATACCGCAGCCGTGTATAAATCCTCACCTCGGTATTCACGCAATTTGACGGTAACAAAACATCAAAATACTTGTTCTGTCGTGCAGGGAGATGATGAGATCCAAAACAGTCCCAATAAAGCAATTACGCATGGCCGAAACACACACACACACACACACACACACACACACACACACACACACACACACACACACACACACACACACACGTGTGTGCGTGAGTGCGTGTGTTTGGAATGGGCTGTATTAATTCTGAACCCTTGGTTTGCCGACGGGTAGGAAACCCTTCGAATGTTCAGTTCAGACTCAGTACGCTGACTCAGCTTGTGAGGAGCCTGAGGGTGGACGTTGCTTTGATCCGCGTCGAGTGTGGACGCCTGTCCGAACCTGTCCCAACCTGTCTGCAGTATAAGTGGGACGGCATTTACTTTGCGGTCATCTGTGCAGAGTCATTCCACATGTTATTCCTTTCTGCCACTTCGTCCTCGTGTCATTCACGGTACTTTTGAGACTCGTTGGTCGCGCAAATATGTGGTTCGTCCCCTCCTCGCGCCGTTTCGACGCCTTTTGCTTTTGTGACCCAGCACGCCGGTCGTCGCGGCCTGGTGTCTGCGAACCGGGATGGCCATATTTTGTTGCAATAAAGAATAGTCATGCCTTACAAGTGCCTTTTGATGTACGTTGTTTGTAAGTGTTTTTGAACGCACCACACAACACCCACTGTTGGAACGAGCGTCCTTGTAGTGTTAAGGGAAGCAGGGAAGCGGACACGGCATCGAGGCGTTTGGTAGAAACGTCATGTACCGTCGACGAGGCTCACCATCTACTACTGTGAACGTCCTCAACCTTGCAGGGCCCTCTACGGTTTAAATTACTCAATAACTCGGTGCAGCCTCTGCTCACCTCGGGCCGTTAACGCGTAAGCGTCAGTGGAGGCAAATGCGCAATTCCCTTCGTCGTTTTGGGCGGCGTTTGAAATGGTTTCTTCTGACGGCACAACATCTGAAACCCATAATGATGTCACCTTTCCAGCAAAAACAATCGCCCGTCTGTCGTATCGACTTCCAAGATTAAATGTTCAAACATTCTTGCCAGGCCAGCAGATAAGGACTCACGGAGGGGGTGGTGGAGGGCATTGTGTCGTTTTGCAATGGTTGTGCTTTCAGACTGAAGGAAATGCCATAAAAAATGCGCATTAGCTGCACGAACACGTGACCTCAGGACATCTTTGTAAATATGAGACAAAAGCGTCGACTTAACCCCACTGGAGTGTGCAAATGAATCCGTTAAATGCACGGGACGAGCTAAGCGGACGGTCGGTGCGAGTACGCACACCTCACCTTCGGAAAGCTCGAACCTGTGCAGTCGTGTAATGGAGTGTTCGTGCACATTTCCGTCGTTAGATGCGATTCTCTTCGGAAGTAAATAATATATTAACACCATGTGTACACGAATAGATGCAGCTATAAATACGCAGCTTGCCTGTTTGTCCGTACGCAATTCGTTACTCGTCCGTACGAACACCCATCCCTCTGCTTGAAACGATCGACAGCAAATAGACACTGGTTCTTGAAAACGTCGACACGAACTGGAACTTGACAGCACCGACTTGCACGAAAGATGTTGCGTTCCCTTCGAGTGTCTTCCCTTGCTCGCTGGGTGTCGTTGCGTCTCCAACGGGCGCTTCCAATATCTTGCTTCGCAGCTCTTGTTCTTTGGAGCGAACTCGCACGAACGTCTATAGGTCACTCCCTGTTCATTGTTTCCACTTGGTACAAACAGCATGTCCTGTGCTTACACGGACGGATTGTAAGAAGTGTTGCAATACGTGCGATTACTTTAAAAAAACGCTCATTTTAAGGCGACCCCGGTTGCGCACGATAGATTATACATGAATGCGCATCGTGTTTCATGGAACTCTTCTCTTCTTTGCTGCTTAAGCTGTCGAAGAAGAGAGCGAAGGGATGAAAAAGGAGATAGACTTTAACATCGCAATTCAGGAAACTGTCTATCAGAGGAAAAGATGGTCCGTGTCCTCATACATCAAGGACCCAGGAGTGACTGGTAAGTCCGCAGCTTGGAAAGTCCTGAACGACTATATTGACAGAGCAATGTCCCTTAGCTTTTCTACTTTTATGTCACATCACAGACTTAACACAACAGTCTTATAAACAATAAATGATATTACATAGAGTCTGACGACATGGTGTGTGTGTGTGTGTGTGTGTGTGTGTGTGTGTGTGTGTGTGTGTGTGTGTGTGTGTGTGTGTGTAAGTATATGTACGCACACTCAGCTCTCATCTGTCTAACTCGGGTTCGAATCCCGACCCAGCTGTAAACTGTAATCCCGGTGTTTTGCAGGCAGGGTGAGTCATCAAAGTGTGTGTCGTCTCTCGGATGGACATTAAACTGGGCGCTCCATCTGCCGGAATTATCTGTTAATGTTAAAGATCCCACGGTGTCCTTCACGAAGAGTCGGCGAGCTATCGCCGGCACCACGACCAAATTACAAATTCATGCCCTAACTACTGCTGCGAAGGCAACAGCAAACTACCCAGTAGAACTCTTGCCAAGAAATTGCCTTGGCAGCACCAACGCTCTGCAACAGACTATGATACATCAGAATCAGACTACACACACACACACACACACACACGTTTGTTCACATCACACTGACCGGACAATGGGCAGAAAGTTTGAATAAAGGAAACGCCTCCACAAAGAATGCTTTCAACCACATTCTTGGAACAAAATAAATGAATAATGGAATAAAGTTTTTTACATCTTATACTACTCATTGTTTGCTTCCAATTACTTCATTAAATGGCTCGGTTTGGAAGAGTTCCCTTCTGAATCCCTGGCTCGTAGCACAGAGAACCAGGTTTACATCTTGTATACCACAATCGTTTGTCCATCGTCTCCCAATGTCCTTGTAATACACGATAACGTACACCGACGCCTCTGTCCCCCATGTGACCGATGTCCAACGTCTTCCACGAGCCAAAGATGGTTTAAAAAAGAAATGTATTCATACAAATGATACAAAGCGAGGTATGTTTATTTACCTTCCCCAGGTAGATATTTCCAAGGCTATAAAATGGTTCCTATTGTTGTGCAAAATCCATGTTCTTGACTCATCGTATACACCGTTGTGAGGGTGGCCTCGACAGAGAGACAGAGAGAGAGAGAGAGAGAGAGAGAGAGAGAGAGAGAGAGAGAGAGAGAGAGAGAGAGAGAGAGAGAGAGAGAGAGAGAGAGAGAGAGAGAGAGAGAGAGAGAGACAGAGACAGACAGACAGACAGACAGACAGACAGACAGAGAGAGAGAGAGAGAGACACACACACAGAGACAGAGAGAGAGAGACAGAGAGAGAGAGAGACACGGAGACAGAGAGAGACACAGAGAGAGACAGAGAGAGACAGAGACAGAGACAGAGACAGAGACAGAGACAGAGACAGAGAGAGAGAGAGAGAGAGAGAGAGAGAGAGAGAGAGAGAGAGAGAGAGAGAGAGAGAGAGAGGAGATAACAAGAAGTTTATTCACAAAATGGCGACACGGAATATTCAGAGGAGATTATATATTTCGGAACAGTTATTTGTACGACAATCCATTTCTGGATGCTTAGCGTTTGGCAGATGTGTGCACATGGAGAAGGATGCCTCATGGTATGCCATCGGTTCTGTTCAAGCACATGGAACTTGCACATGAGAGGAAGGACACGCGTCTCGTCATCGTGTCGTATGCGTGTCCCTTGGGCTGAAAGCAAAGTGCATTCTGCCTCCGATTCAAGGTGCGAATATCATTTCCTCGTGAGAAACACACCGTCGGAAAGGCGTTTATTTTACACGAAATTCGTGATGATTCGCACAGAAAAGATCACGAGAGTTCGACTCGATGAAGGACATTTGTATAAAATGCATCTTGAAAAGCACGATGCTTCCTTCTGCTGACATCCACACTGTCGATCTTTCTGTGGGACATGTGGAAGGTCTCCCAAAGACACAAAATAAATGTCTTCATAGATCAGTGGTGCTGTACTCTAGAACCCCATGCACTCCAACCCTCAAAGCTCTTCAAGTTTTATAAAATGTTGCCAAGTGATTAAAATAAGTTTGAATCGAGTGTGAAGAATGCTTTAATCAGTTTTGAAAGTAAATACAAAACCCCTGGAACTCCGTCGCAAAGCTTCCGCTCAGACGTTGGTGTGTGCGGACTCAAATCACAATATTCAGTATAATTGACCCATCTTTTCATCATATCATTTGGTTATATGCTGTATGTCCATCTGATGGCATCGCACCATTGATGAGATTTCGGAAACATAGCTTCGGGAGGTTATGCCACAAATGCGAATCAGCAGTGAATAAGGCCATGCAGAGGGCGATGATGTTTGTTATGTTGTAAAATAAATAAATTTGGCTGAAACAATGTGTGTGTGTGTGTGTGTGTGTGTGTGTGTGTGTGTGTGTGTGTGTGTGTGTGTGACATATATGATGAGATGTACTGTACCCATACTGTACAGGGTGTTTGTAATGAGGAAGTCATTTTCGGCAAGGGTTATGCTCGGTGGTTTGCATTGTATTGCTAGTAGTCAGTCAGGACAGGAATTTTTATTGTGTTCATGGTGCCGGTGAAACCACAACGACTCTATGTGAAGGACACCGTGAGATCTTTAACATTCACCATGTAATGCCAGCAGAGTGGCAGACAGGACACCCAGCTTAACGTCCATCTGAAGGATGGCACACATATTGATGCCTCGCCCAACCTGCAAAACACCAGGATGAGTTCAGAGCTGGCCTGAAATTTGAGTCAAGTGGCCTGAAATTCATAGCTGGCCTGAGTCAAGTCAGAGTGAAAAATGAAGTACATAAATAATAAAATAATGGTGATGGAAAGAAACTGTACCAATCTTGGAAGAAATTGTAGAGATAATTTATGTTTTAAATTGTTGCTGAATACATCAACAAAAAGTACAATCTCGTCCACGCCGGACATTGACTCATTACGTCAAGCCACGGACCTATTGATTATGTAAACAATACGTAGTTATTTGATCAATAAGTACACACACACACACACACACACACACACACACACACACACACACACACACACACTCCAAAAAAATATCTGAAATCCGACTTGTAAATGAAATAACAAAATAACACACATTTTCCATTGTTCTGCTGTGTGTATTAGCATTGTTCTGTTCGTTACACACCCCAATATCAAAACCGTTGACGTCTCACCCACCAATCAGGACAAGGGTGAGGGTGTTGGAAAAGTTATCGGAATAAGAAACAATGATACAGGAAACGCCGTGAATGTTGTTTTTATTTTTTGATAAACAAGTACATAAAACCAGAAAGGAAATGTTCTTATTAATTATGAATGTACTTTTTGGTTTTTTAATTGAGAAATACAAATTTCATGCTTCTTGGATTGCTGTCAGTAAGCATCTCGTTCAGAAAACCTTTTGAATACCCCTCGAAGCATTTCGAGACTTTTAAGGCAGTCCGCATATCCAAAGGGAATATAGATACCTACTACACCTTCTAATGTGCTATTTAAACTCACACACACACACACACACACACACACACACACACACACACACATATTATGTATGTGTGTACATATATATATATATATATATATATATATATATATATATATTTATAAATAAATATATATAAATATATTTATACAAATTTATAAATATATATGTTTTTATATATATATATATATATATATATATATATATATATATATATATATATATATATATATATAAACATGTGTATATAAACAAATAAAACTATGTATAAGTATATGTATATAAATAAAAAATACAAACATGCGTGTAGAAATTTATATATAAACATATATATATATATATATTTTTTTTCTATATATATATATATATATATATATATATATATATATATATATATATATATATATATATATATATATATATATATATATATATATATATATGAACACAGCGCGCGCGAGCACACACACACACACACACACACACACACACACGTATACATCATCATATTAAAAATCAAGGATGGCTACTGAAAAAAAAATGTCTAAATTGTGTTTTTAAAAATTTTGACTATTGTATTTAGTTTATTTTAGTACATTTATCTGAGCAATCAACTTAATTTTAATCACTAGTGTTCAGGAATAACAAACTGTACTGTACTGTACTGTACACACACACACACACACACACACACACACACACACACACACACACACACACACACACACTTCGTACTGAACCATGAACCTTTAAGTAGGCATCCAAGGCCCACGTACACACAACCAACCAAGAGTTGGAGTTGGACCACTGAAAAAGGCTTTTCCAGGTTATTTCTCTCTCAAGAGACCTTCCTTCTTTGCGCAGTTTATATTTAATACTCAATCTCATTCGCTTTCATCATGTCAGACAAATCGCACATCAATGAGAGTGCGTTGCATTTGGAATCATCTGCTGCACTCTCATAAACAGCCCGAGTGCTTCTTAACAAGGTACATGGCGGAAATGAAAGAAACTTCGAGTGTACACACACACATATACAGGGGGCTGCAAAAGTAGGTATACAGTAAGGATTATACCAGTATTAGCAGTATTATAATAGTGGTGTTCGAATTCATTTAATACTAGAATTCGAATATTTGAGGGATTAATGTTTATTTTTGGTATGTTATTATTGATATGTTATTATTGATATACTTCTTGTTCTGTCGTGCACCGCCCACAATTCATAATCAATAAAATACGTTTTGTTTTTCATAAATGTATACCTACTTTTGCAGCCCCTTGTATATATAAATATATACATAAATATATTTGTATATAAAATATGTATATATATATATATATATATATATATATATATATATATATATATATATATATATATATATATATATATATATATGTGTGATGCGTGTGATAAACGCGCTGAATACTATTATATAGCTGCCGAGTCACACAAGGTAAAGAGTGCAAAAGGTATTGTTTGACAAGAACCTTTGTAAAAAGCACTCACAACAGTCCGAGTCCCGTTCCAGTACGGGCATAAAGTGGATAAATGTGAGTTCGTCCATTTGCAATACCCGCTGTATCGATCGTATCAATAATTCACGTCATTGTTTTTAGACCCCGCGAAATAGAAGTCGTGCTTTTTTTTGTTTTTAAACAGGAGACCTTCGGACGAATGAATTATTGAGGACGTACCGGTTCCTGGGTGGGGCCGGGGTAAGTGGGGGCGCGATGGTGAGCTGCGGTGCGAGGTCCGTGCAAGGGATCTCGGCGACGTGCACTCGACACAGTCGCCTCTCCGATCGGGTTGCCTATCCGCTCGGGTAGCCTATCCGCTCGGGTAGCCTATCCGATCGGGTCGCCTATCCGGTCGGGTAGCGTATCCGGTCGGGTAACCTATCCGGTCGGGTAGCCTATCCGGTCGGGTAGCGTATCCGGTCGGGTAGCCTATCCGATCGGGTCGCGTATCCGGTCGGGTAGCCTATTCGATCAGGTCGCGTATCCGGTCAGGTAGCCTATCCGGTCGGGTAGCCTATCCGCTCGGGTAGTCAGCCACGTAATTGACCGGTTCCAAAAGCAGACGCGTTTGCGCGTTGAGAACGTTTCGCGCCAAATGACGGCAGTTGTTAAACGTGGGCACAGGTTCACCCGGCAGGGAGGTGGGCCGTTCAAGTCTGCAGGGAGTGGGATGCCGAGCTGACGGAGACAAACAAGAAAAATGATGGACCTCGTGTTACGTTAGAGCTGCACGACCGGCCGGCGCGTCCTTTCCCTGAAGCGGGCACCGAAGAGCTGCGAGACGACTCGTCCGGACGGGACGCGAATTGTTCGCGTCCAAATTAATAGATCACACTGTGCACGCACGGATCTTGGCGCAGGCATAGCACACGCACTGTTTGTAGGGAGCACCGAGCGACGCACGACGAGAATGTCACGAAGACACAAAATGCGTAAAAACCGACGCGAGCGCATTAAGGGAGGAACTCCGACGATTCGCACCGAAAGGATTTTTCATTTTAGGACAAACCTGCGAGGCGGTTGAAACGATCCCACGAAGAAGCAAGACGCGTACTTATAATAATAACAATAATAATAGTCATAATAATAATAACAATAATAATATGTAAAATAAAGAAATTAAAACTTGGACGTCGCATTCCGGCTCTTCTCACTCCTAACGGCTTCCCGTGACAAAGTGTTCTTCCCCACGAAAAAGGAGAAGCAAAACGTCCGACGAAACGGCTTCCGGAGCCCGATGAAGGAGGAACCGATCATCCGTAGAGCCGACTCGCCGCCATGGTCATCCGTAGAGCCGACTCGCCGCCATGACTCCCCGGGCGCCCGACGTGCGGCCCGACGGGAACCTCCTGACGAGTTCGGACGACTCGCGTCTCTCCCTCCGAGGGCGGTGCGCGTCGTGGCAACAGAACTCAGGTGAAGGAGGCCGCGTCGGGCCGAACGAGCGACGACGTCACGCCAAGAGGGTTGGCACAAATGATGGCGGCGCCGTTTTGCGCGAGGAGGGAGGGTTCCTTCGTCCTTCTTGCCTGGGAATGGGACCGGGGAAGGGAAATAACGCCAAGAAAGACGGTGGGGGTTGTTTTGGGGGGGGGCTAGTGGGGGAGGGGAGGTTTGGGAGGTTGGGGGTGGGGTGCGACGAGGAGCATTGTGCTCGCTATTCTGTGCACGCCCTTGCCTGGGCGCTTCCACATCAAAGCCTGCCCCTTAATCACATGCTTTAACCGATTAGGTGCAAAGGTGCAAATAAAAAGGAGGGGTTTCGTTTCGGGCGCAGCCGTTTCAAGCTCCATTGATTAGCCCCGCAGTCCGCGCCATTTACCATATCAAATGGCGCCTCTCCCCCCGAGCAGCCTCAACCCTCCCTCCTCTAACCACTTCCCACCCTCACCATCCGCCTCCCACCGCACTTCGGCAGCCGAGCCGCGTCTCGCATCCTCCCACCGCGACTCATAATCCAACAGAGACAGCGGGACACATTGGTCCCGGGAAGCGCGCGGAGGGAATACCATGACCATTATAAATCCGCAGTGTCTCCGGTTGATAATTTTCTCGCCAACGTTATCAATCGTCCGACTTAATGACGGAACGTTGATCGTGATTTTTTTTTTTCACCGTAATTCCTTGTTTACCGTCGTCGTCCCTGCAGCGTCCTGGTTCGATCTTTCGCTCTTTTCCGTTCGCTTGCTGGTAAGACGGGGTCCGATGTCCGTCACCGCATCCGATGTTTCTTGGTGTCGGACTCGCGTCGACGGAGAGGGAACGTTTCCCGATGAACATTACGACGGGGGACGGAGGGGGGGGTGTGAGAGGGGTGTTGTTTTGATAACTGGTGCTTTAAAGTCGCGGCCATCTTGTTTGACCAATTGTTCATTCTCGCACTTGACGGGCGCCGAAGATGTTCCGACAAAATGTCCGGATGGGAATGAAACATTTTTTGACGAACATGTCGGTCGATTCCTGAGCGATCTTTGGAGCGTTGAGGCTTTCGGTTCCGACGAACGTCGAACGCACAACTCCTTGTGTCATGGCCGATGCTCGGCCGCGGCTCTTTGCGCATCGGATCACGGGGAAAGCGCATCGCGGGAAACATGGGAAAGTGCTTGTTGCGAGGAAAGTAGATCTCGGAATGCGCATTGCGGGAAACGCACATCCCTGGTAAAACACATTGGGGGAGGGGCATTGGGGGTAAAGAGTATCGGGGGGGGGGAAGCGAATCTCGGGGAAAGCCCATCTCGAGCAAAGGGAATCCCGGGGAAAGCGCATCACATTGTGGGTAAAGTGCATTGGGGGAGGGGGCATCGGGGGTAAAGAATATCGTGGGGAAAGCAAATCTTGGGGAAAGTGAAACTCGAGGAAAGTGAATCCTGGGGAAAGCGCATCACATTGTGGGTAAAGTGCATTGGGGGTAAAGAATATCGTGGGGAAAGCAAATCTTGGGAAAAGCGAATCCTGGGGAAAGCGCATCACATTGTGGGTAAAGTGCATTGGGGGAGGGGGCATCGGGGGTAAAGAATATCGTGGGGAAAGCAAATCTTGGGGAAAGCGAATCTCGAGGAAAGTGAATCCTGGGGAAAGCACATCACATTGTGGGTAAAGTGCTTTGGGGGAGGGGGAATCAGAGGTAAAGAGTATCGTGGGGAAAGCGAATCTCGGGGAAAGCAAATCTCGGGGAAAGCGAATCTCGAGGAAAGCAAATCCCGGGGAAAGCGAATCGCGAGGAAAGCGCATCACATTGCGGGTAAATTGCATTGGGAGAGGGGGCATCGGGGATAAAGAGTATAATGGGGAAAGCGAATCTCGGGGAAAGCAAATCTCGGGGAAAGCAAATCTCGGGGAAAGCTAATCTTGAGGAAAGAGAATCCTGGGGAAAGCGAATCGCGAGGAAAGCGCATCACATTGAGGGTAAAAGTGCATTGGGGGAGGGGGCATCGGGGGTAAAGAGTATCATGGGGAAAGACAAATCCTGGGGATAGCAAATCCCGGGGAAAGCGTATCTCGGGGAAAGCAAATCCCGGGGAAAGCGCATCACATTGCAGGTAAAGTGCATTGGGGGAGGGGGCATCGGGGGTAAAGAGTATCGTGGGGAAAGCGAATCTCAGGGAAAGCGAATCTCGGGGAAAGCAAATCCCAGGGATAGCACATCGCATTGCGGGTAAAGTGCATTGGGCGAGGGGGACATCGGAGGTAAAGCGCATCACGGGGAAAGGGCATCTCAGTGAAAGCTCATTTCGGGCAAAGGGAATCCCAGGGATAACTTATCGCTTCTCGTGGGTAAAGTGCATTGGAGGAGGGTGGCATCGGGGGTAAAGAGCATTGTAGGGAAAGCACATCACTGGAAAAGAGCATCCCGAGGAAAGCTTATCGTGGGGAAAGTGCATCCTGAGCAAAACACATCTCTGGGATTCAAGAGCATCGTGGGGAAAGCATATCCCAGGTAAATCACATCGTGGGGAAAGGCTTTGGGATAGCATATTGCGGGCAAAGCATATCTCGGGGAAAGCACATCGTGGGGAAAGCAAACGTAAGATGTCGTTGCTTCGACCATCGCATAGGAATAACTGGGGGATGTGTAATCGCTCGCACAGTGAACATGACCAGACACGATCACAGATAACCAAACTTGCTTTCACATTCTGATGGGTACATGAAACGCTCAAACATGCTCAAAATGGATTATAAATAGGATATTTCGTGAACATAAATGTAACATTGAAATAATAAAACAATAACATTGTTATTTTATGGGGGAAGAGGGGGTGGGGATAGGATCCTTTCACTGCAATCCATCTTAACCATCGTCACAATTTCCTTTCAACCTCCTCATTTCCCACCAAAATAACCGTTAAAATGTGGCACTGAGCTCCACTTGTGTCAAAGCACAAATTACACTTCATGATGCATTGAACTTTATAAATTGCACATCAAACGGTATTGTTTATTAAAATTATTCTTTAGAACATGTGTGGCGTCTATACATACAGCGCATGCAGGCAAAATCATGCAGATAGATGAACAGAGCTAAGATATCGAAACACATTGATGAGGGGCACAGATATATACATATATATATATATATATATATATATATATATATATATATATATATATATATATATATATATATATATAAACAATGGATCGGACAGTATGCTCGCAGAGTGCGAAAATATCCACAAAAAAGTACGAAATAATCCCGATGTCAAGTTCTGAAATGATTGTGGTGCTATAGCTTTGAATACTTGATAAGGATGTCATCACTTTCCACATGTGAAATGTGAAATGTGAAATGCTATTGCCACGGCGGGTTCGTTAAGTTCGTCCTGACAGTGTAATGTCCACACAACAAATGGTTAGTGAACACAGTGCACGGCACGTGATGTACCTCGACATCCTTGTGTACAATACAAAACCTAAAGGGACAAACTGCGGCAGAAATAATCAAAATCCGAATATAAGTTTGTGCATTAAAATGAAGGTCCCAAATTAAGTCACGTGATCTCAGAGCAGTCCTTGCGTTGATAGATAATTCAAGATGAGAAATTATGTTGCTGAAAAGCAACCGCAGTGAATTATTTAAAATTGCCTTTACCCTTTGTGACTGTGAAAGTACATCTCAAATGCATTATGACCAGCTTTTGTAAATGTAGTAATATCCTGTTGTATTTGAGTATACCACGTCAAACTCTACTCTCTGTTGTAAATTACAGATGCCAGTCACCAACTTCATGCACATGTAAAAATTAAATGAGACAACACACTCAATATGGCTGTTGGTTATTGGCTTGCGTATACATATACACACACACACACACACACACACACACACACACACACACACACACACACACACACACACACACACACACACACACACACACACACACACACACACACACACACACACACTTCCTCGTATGACCACTAAATCACTCTCGCCAAATTAGCATAATCACAATTATTAAGCCTACGTACCTAGACGCCCCATCCCATGCTCATACACTAAACACGGTCAAGCAAAATGGCAATCCACAAAAATACCTCGAGAAAAAGTACTTTCGTAGCAAAAGCATCCTGACAACAACCATCTTTTCACTCCAAACCTTGACAATATGCTTCTCGCGGCCGACACCACCTTCCGAATAATCCATTTTTCCAGACAGATCCAAAGCAGTCCTTCTTGCGTTACTATTTCAGACAAGATGCTCGGACCTCCACCATACGTCTCCATGCTCATAAATCTCTTACTTCATCAAAGTACCTGGTGAGGATGACCCTTCTACACATTCACTCTCCCCTCTACATGATTTCCTTCAGATGCAAGTTGAACCCCTCATTGCACCCTGACTCACCTTGTACCCTGCTCTCTGCCTCCCATGAAACCTGAGCTCTGATTAAAAACAAAAACAAAGCATGATAGCATTAACACCAAACCCACGATAGCCAATTCCATAACGTTAATAGTACACCTGCTGGCCTTCTTTCTGCTCTCTGTCTCTCACCAGCTCGTACGCTTCCTCAACATTCTCCTCCCATGGCACTGTTGACTCCCCCAACATCACCTGTCTTTTCACAACTGACCACATCACCTGCTGCTGTATACACTCTTCTAAATGTTTTTAGTGGAGCCACTAACAGAGATAGTGCCCTTCCTTCACACCTCATACATTTATGAGAGTTATCCACCCTTCCTTCACATTCTTAATATGACACTTCTTGGCTTCTGTGTGTTAAAGGTCATCCTCAACCAGCAAACCAACCAATCGAGGCAGAAGCTGATCCATTCCTCGCACTGATAGTTGAAACACCATCAGATCATCTATTAATGACACCACCAATTGCAGACATCCCTGGCAAGCGACAACGCCCATCTTTGCTCCATGGTCCCTTGTAATGGGCGCCAACAACGCCCTGGACATTGCAAACAACATTCAATAAATTGAGCACCCCATTCCCCTTGAATCCCAACCTCCAACCTATGTCACTGGTGGCACCACCAGCTCTTCTCCTTTCCTATGTGATTCCCGAATCAAATCCCAAATGCTGCACACGTCGACGGTGAACCTGGAAACCCTACCTTCTGAACTATAGGGTATCAATGGAACCATTCTGTACCATACCAGTGAGTCACCGGCCATGCTGCAAGGATCTCCATCAAGATCCTTCAATCCACTTCCAGCAGCTTCTAGTAGGTATAAATTGGCTGATTCCCAACCGCTGCCTCTTCCTTCAGCGTGAAGACCTCCTCCACCCAATCCATCCAATACCGCTCCAGACCACCTTCAAACTCCCGAACTTTCTCATGCACACACATCTCATTAAAATGCTCAAGGAAACCCACGAGTCGGACCGACACCACCTCTCCTTTGAACACACTTCATATGCACACGACACATTTACGCAGTATGTATTTTTTTAAAGGGGATTTTTTATTTATTTATCTATCCCTATCTACTTTTCAAAGAAAGGAAATCTGGAAGCACTTGACGTAAATGTTTGTGGAAACGCTCAGCGTAATTTAACTTTGTAAGAAATCACGCATAATGAACTGCGAGTTAAAAAGCGTCGAATGTCAAACCGCAATTAAGATAATGTGTACCATTTCAGAGCTGAAATCTGTAACAGCATTCTCTCTTTAAGTAATTAACTTGGTGATGCCACATATATACGCTGCCGACGACTACCGTTGCGTGCGCGTGTGTCTGTTCATCACACGCCAAGCAGCGTTTGAATAATAATGTTTTGATTGCGCTTTTAGAACTTGAACAGACACGACGTTTTGTAACATTATGCATGTTTGAGAGCACCCTGCCTCGCATCGGTTATTAATTATTGGAACAGCAATGAGGCCCCGCATATTCCTCTGGCTTTTTCTTGTTTTTCGAGGGCGGAAGTTTAACGCTTTAATATCTCCCTCACCCTGAACTTTGACCCAAGAGGTGCTCTGATACCAGGGTGAATCACATATGGCTTCACCCTTTATTCACGGAGCTTGGTTGAAATGAGTAATGGAAGGAGGAAAGGATACATATACATATATATATATATATATATATATATATATATATATATATATATATATATATATGTATATTCTATCCAAAGAAAGCTGCATAAAGCAACCAAGAAAAGCCACACAAGGTAAGCCATTTGCTGTTTCAAATTCTGCCTGAGTTCCTCTGCAGCTGCAAAAATTCACGAGTCATACATACATAATAATCTTGGTGCTACACTCCCCTCTCAGCTACCGGACCAGTTTCATCACTTGTTGGTGAGTCATCAGCAACAGCATTGACATAAACGTGCTCTACCAAGGTTCCCAAGCTTATACCATGTGCAATATCAATAGCAGTCAACATATAAATAACTAGAGGGGCACTTGGTTGAGCGCATACCTCCGCCACGTAATGCCTGATCCACAAGAATATATCAGGTCGAATACATTTTTGAGATATCATGCTATATATCGTTTTTGGCCCGATCTCTCAATGGTGAAGAATCACTTTGAGAATTAAATAATTCTCGAATCCAGATCCGGATTCGGATCTTCACCAAAATCAAACAAATTCGTCTATCCCACACACCCAACCTGTGTACCAAGTTTCATCCAAATCCGTCGGCAACTTTTTGAGATATCGTGCTATATATCGGTTTTGCACTATCTCTCAATGGTGAAGAATCACTTTTAAAATTCTAGTAGTCAGATCTGCATCCAGATCTTCACCAAAATGTAACGAGTTTGGCCTTGCCACACACCCAACATGTGCACCAAGTTTCATCTGAATCCATCCACAACTTTTTGAGATATCCTGCACACAAACAAACAAATGGACAGAAAGGGGTGAAAACATAACCTCCTTCACCTTCGGTGGTGGAGGTAACAAGACCCAATCACATCTCCAACCAGTAATGGGATGGAATAACCAATCAGCTCACAATGGAGGGAATGCCACTATATCAATAGGTGAGAGCTGATTGGCTGTTCCCCACAATTATGGTTGAGACACGTAATTTGGATATATATATATATATATATATATATATATATATATATATATATATATATATATATATATATATATATATATATATATATATATATATATATATATCAGTCGGCATGCTTGCAGAGATAGCTTTATATATTTGACGAAGTGGATTTGGGTTGCATTCTGAAAGCAGTGAAATAACTCAAGTAAATTAAGAATGAGTGATCTCCTCATTTAACAGTTGACAGGTGTAGTAAACAAAAATTATTTGCATTCAGGCAACGCAAAGGGATTGATTTTATGATTGTCAGTCGAAGATTTGTGAAGGGCTGGAACTAGAACTCAAACAGGGAAGTTGAAAACAAACAATGATTGTCATATTATTGTAACTGTTCACACATTGCATCTCGTTAACAACAGTCAATTTGAGTTATCATCATGTTAAGGTACAATCTCTACTTTTTGACACAAATTTAGATTTGTTACAATTGTGTGATAGGGTGCTGGAGAGAGAGAGAGATAGAGATAGAGATAGAGATAGAGATAGAGATAGAGATAGAGATAGAGATAGAGACAGAGACAGAGACAGAGACAGAGACAGAGACAGAGAGAGAGAGAGACAGAGAAAGAGAGAGAGAGAGAGAGAGAGAGAGAGAGAGAGAGAGAGAGAGAGAGAGAGAGAGAGAGAGAGAGAGAGAGAGAGAGAGAGAGAGAGAGAGAGAGAGAGAGAGAGAGAGAGAGAGAGAGACAGAGACAGAGAGAGAGACAGAGAGAGAGACAGAGAGAGAGACAGAGAGAGAGACAGAGACAGAGAGAGAGACAGAGAGAGAGAGAGAGACAGAGAGAGAGACAGAGAGAGAGAGAGACAGAGAGAGAGAGAGACAGAGAGAGACAGAGAGAGACAGAGAGAGACAGAGAGAGACAGAGAGAGACAGAGAGAGACAGAGAGACAATCATTGCATGCTTTCAGTAGATGATGTAATGAAGAAGGTGAGTCTTATTGGATAGACAAAACACCGCTGCAAAACATAAATTGACCATACTACGCAGCAGGCTGTTAAAACTGCAAAATTTACAGCCAGTGATTTTCCGTTTCCAAAACACATAAATTCAGATTCAGAAAATAAATTCCGTTTCGTGTTCTCTCGTGGCCTCTTCCCCCAGACTCCTCCAAGGGGGCTGTTTTGAGCATACCTCACCAAGTTGAGGGTCTCCGTCCCTCTTCTTTCACAGCAAATGTGGGTGGGGTATTTCACCACAATGCAAACATGCAGGGAATAACAAAACAATAGTTTTTTTCTTTAGCAGTCTCATCTCATCTTTATGTTGATGATTTACTGGTGGGGGATGCTTGCAGACAGCAAGCAGATACTGGGGTGCATCCTCTGTGCAGATATAAAAACAATAGAAGCTTTATATAATAATTGATGCCCAAAAGTTATCAAACAAAACTATTTCTTATATTCTAATGGATTGTTAGGCAACACAACCAGAGTTGGTGTCGAAGCCACCCAATGCTCGCCTGTTTATACATTTATCGTTTTTAAAAGACAAGTCTAATAATTAATATTTTTATAAAGCATTGCAGTGAAGTATAATTATAAAGCAATATATGTATTTGTATATTGTAATCAGTAACAAGAGCACAAGTGAGCACAATATACGCCCTAACAAGAAGGTATATACAGAATTGTGCTACTACATGGAAAACAGCATCCTGGTTGCCATGGCAACCACTTTAGATGACGAACGTATGTCGCTACACACCGTCTCCACAGTCTGTACCTATGTACCAAATATCAAACGTGAAAGTTGAAAACTTTGGGAGTTAGAGTGCGGACAGGAACTGATGGAAAACAGCATCCTGGTTGCCATGGCAACAACTTTAGATGACGAACATATGTCAAGACACACCGTCTCTACAGTCTGTACCTATGTACCAAATATGAAACGTGAAAGTTGAAAACTTTGGGAGTTAGAGTGCGGACAGGAACGGATGGAAAACAGCATCCCGGTTGCCATGGCAACCACGTTAGATGACTAACGTATGTCAGGACACACCGTCTCCACAGTCTATACCTATGTACCAAATATGAAACGTGAAAGTTTAAAACTTTGGGAGTTAGAGTGCCGACAGGAACGGACGGACAGACAGACAGACAGACGAACCATCGGTATCACATAATACGCCCCGATATATATATATATATATATATATATATATATATATATATATATATATATATATATATATATATATATATATATATATATATATATATATCGGGCGTATAAAAAAATAGTGTGGTAGATAAAAACATTAGAAAGGAAACTAGAGAGGGAGCACTCGGGAGAGTGCAAAACCTCCGCCGCCAATACTGCTGGGTCACTCAAGTGAACCTTATATCTTATTCATTAAATATGATGTCAACAGTGCTGACAGAATTATAGTTCTTTTCTCCAACATTTTTTTGGGGGGAGGGGGGGTTGGAAATCACTTAAAACATGTAGAAATGCAAAAAAAAAGAAATCGAAATTTTGTTGAAAAAAAAGCTGCAAATTTTTTTTTTCTCTACCAATTTTTTTGGGGGGGCGGGGGGGGTTGGAAATCACTTAAAACATGCAGAAATGCAAAAAAATATATATTTTCTCATTTTTTGGGGGTGGGGGACCAAGTCCAAAATCTAATGGCATGATCCTTGAACCATACCTAACCCCCCCACCAAGTTTCGTTGAAATCCGTTGAGGAGTTTTTCCGTAATACAAAAAAATTCACATTTTCACGCTCACGCTCACGCTGGGGGTATCGCTATAGCTCTCTGTTCTTCGAACAGGCGAGCTAAAAAGGTGGAGTTTATGATTCTAAGTCGACAAAGTCGATGATAGAAGGGTGGAGTCAGTACTAGTAGCAGTAGAGTCAGAGGATAATTTAGAAATTAAGTTGGAGAGGTATCTGGAAGTCATGGGGATGGGGATGGAGGGGGCCACACCAAGAAGTTGGCACTATTGTGCGGACATGATGGGGCTAATGGCCCTCCTGCATTGAAGTTCCTTGTAAATTATTCCTATAAACCGTCATCTTGGTGTTTCACAGGTAGGGCAATTCATCAATTAATGTGCTTTTAATAATTATTTTTTGGCAATCTTGTGTGTGTTTTGCCGATTTTCTTAGCTTTGTGCCGTTTGTTTGCATTCACCTTGCTGAGACAAAGCAATCGGTATCCAGGTTTTCCAGCAATGTGGATCGTTATGACAGGGTTTGTTACCGCTACCTTGCGTTGTGCAGAGGTTTGATTGGATACCTAAACATGCAATACTTAAAATTACAACGGTATACCTCATCCATAAACGATAAATATTACCTTCTTCCAACAACTGTACAAATGCACTTCTCAAATTGTACCGCCAGAGAACCTCGAAACACCTGCTGCCTTGGGGAGCGATCGTGTCCATGCAAGATGACGTGTTTTGTGATTTTCCTGGAAATGTGGCTTTGTGTTACATCATAAAATGCAACATTTCAACTTTCTATCCCACCTACAAAGTACTAAACATTTATATCAGTGAATACCAGACTCAGTGGTGTAATGGTTCATGTATACTCTGAATCTGGGAGGTCGGCAGCTCAAGCCCCAACCAAGTCAGACGAAAGAATTTTTTTTTTAATGGTACGTGCTGCTTCCTTGCTTGACGTTCATCATTTAAAAGATTAAAAGCACGGACAATCCCGATAGGTTGGCTTCCATGGGGAAGAGGAAATTTCCCCTTAGGAAATGCCCCGCTGAGTGCAGTGGGAAAAGTGGTGCCATTGTTGTGGTATCACTGATACCCAGAGTGCCCCGGGAGGGGATGGCATTACCCTCAAGCTCAGTGGCTGTGTTTGTCTTATCTAACAGTCCTGTGTTGTGTCTCATGTATTTGTTTGTATGTCCATGTGCGAGATGTGTGAGTGGCATATCAACTACGAACTTTAGATCCTGTAAAGAAAAAGAGGAAAAACAGTGGTAAGAAAGTGGACATTTTTTGTGCGAGTTATAAATTATAAATGTTTATCACTTCCGACCATTGTACACCATCTGTAAATAATAAATTTTAACAACCCCCTACCACTGTGCATTTTCCATAAACAATAAAAATCCACAGACATTTCTCCAATCATACCACCATAAAACGGAGAAACATCCGCGAGCAATCATGTCCGTGCAAGATCACAAGATGTGCCACTGTTTTCGGTCAAATGTGAGACAACGTGGCTCAACTTTTGTTGGCAGATATTTTTGCTTACGGTCCGCCGAGAAAGTACGAAACATTCATGAGTTCCAATGAGTGAGTGGGTGAGTGAGTGAGTTAGTGTTTCGATTGAGTAATACACACACACACATATTTATTTAAAAAAAAAAAATATATATATATATATATATATATATTGCAATTGGCCATTAATAGCATCGCGTGGTGTGAATTTGGTAGTAAGCGCACTTTGCGTACTCGTACGTTCGTCATCCGGGGACATTGTGCGTCGTGCCATTTGTGAGTGCGAAGAATGAGAAAGGCGAGGCAGACAGTGATTGATGAGGGTGAAAAGCCGGATACACGCCCAAAGAAAAGTCTTCACCCAATCGTCAGTGAACGGTAGGGCGCCGGGAACAGTGTTCCAGATCCTGGCCCAGAAAGTCTGTCCAATTTGTTTCCTCGCATATATAAATAATTTATGGAGCCCACCGTCGCGCTGCACACAAATCAAACGAATGTTAAGCGAGTGGAATTACAGCGTTTTGCTCCTTTGATGTTCAGCAAACATGTATGCGCCGAACATGCGCCGTTAGCTTTTTGCTTCAGAATTTGCTGCCTTTGTGTGTTTGCGGCGTAGAGGGAGCCACGGACTCCGCAGCACAATCCTGACAGTAAGCGCGTACACTTTCAGATCGATTGGTGCACCGGAATACGAGTAAACAACATGGGAACAACGACGAGGATCAGCACCAACACAAACATCAATCACCACAAGCAAGGTAGTGCTCACACGAGCATCGGCAAGGACATCAATACAAACACGAGCATCATGATGAAGATCCAATGTGAGCACTCAGGTACCAACACGAGGATCCAGCAAAAGTATCGGTAGGATGATCCAGATGAGCATCAGCATGGACCATGGCATGAGTATCCAACACGAGCATCCAGCATGAGCACAAGCACCAGAAACACCAGCAGGAGAACCTCGCACAAGTATGAGCAGGGGCACCAGCATCATCGATAACACCGGCACGAATAACAGCATCACTAACAACACCAGCGTGAACACAAGCGTGCTTCGTCGGGTTTTTTTTTTTTGCGGGGAGTGACGTCGCAGTTAAATGTTCCAAGAATGGAAGATACATTTTTTTCAAGACTTTTTGTGCATGTCAAGGCACGCCGCTTTCAACACGTGGATTCGGTAAATTAGGAAGTCAGCCCGTGCGAACACAAATCCAGGCATTAGTAGAGACAATGGGGATTTGAGAACAGGCCTAGGCTGAGAAAGCCATTTGCTTACTGTGGAACCACGAGGCTAGTCTGAACTCGTTATCTCATTATCGTATATGACGTTTTCGCCGTGACGTAACAATCAAGCGGAAAATCATTTGGCAAATGCACCTGCTCCACGTTGGTCCACATCGTTGCACATTCAGCAAGTTTGACTATACATGTGTGTGGTATGGAATAGTCAACACCAGAAATAGGAACACATTTTTAAGGGAATCGAACCCAGGTTTAAAGCCAAGTGATTTGTCCCCTTGGTATGTGTGTGTATGTGTATGTGTATGTGTATGTGTAATATTTTTTTTTTTTGGCCTGCTCAACAATGCCTTGACTTAGAACAGGCCGCAACAATTTCTTAATGATAAAGTTGCTGTTTTCACTTTCCTCACTTATATTATTGAATTCCCATTCATCATAGCTATGAATCGTTGGGTACATTACAATGCTTATAAACATCCGGAGACGTCAGCGTCCGTGGCTTGACATTTCGGGCATCTCCAGGAGGTGAATGTTAAATGTGTTGCTAATCGTGTGCCAACCTAGCCGTTTCTTATCAACCAGGTCATTGGAGTGCTTGTTTGAGTGCTTAAGCCACTTGGTGAGCGCTCTCCAAACTACTTAGTTGTTCGTTTTGGTGAAAGTATCTGTGCTCTCAAGGGAACATCGATTAGATAGACACGTTTCCGCCTGTGTTGGGCCCTTACCATGCCTCGGGAGGTATCTCATCTGCTGAAAATGTGCAATTTTATTTTTACAGGACATCGTTTTGTTTAACCTTTTGTGCGATCTCCTAATATTGTCGTGGGCTGAGTATTGGCAGCGAGCACGACCGCTAGGTGGAGCAGTAGAGTCGGCTCCACCGAACACCTGGAATTCAGATCGTTACCATCGGATAACTCTGAAGGTATGGGTCCCTTACAGGACCGTGAATCGCCAATAATCCAGCCACGTGGGACAGGGTTATTTGCCAATCTTCAAAATACCCAGAGGCCCACGTGGCGAGCTACCGAGGAATCCACACCCTCGACGGAGATCGAGCGGAACGAGCCGTGCACGTGCTCAAACCGTGCGTAACACGAGCGGATGGTTACCGAGGTCCGTCGGTTCAAATGTACAACTACGGCGGTAACGGCCTTTGTAATCACCCAACACGCACCGTGCTAAACCAATGAAGGAAAGGACAAAGACGAGCTGAAACATTCAACAATAGGGGTATTTATTTACAATGGGTGGGGAAGGAACACATAAAGGGCAAAGTTAAACCGACTATAAAGGATGCAAATAATGTACAGAAAAAGCACTTAACCAGTTGCTACTTAAAGACGGGCCCAAAGGACACACACGCGCACACACAAAATAAATGGACCTCAATGGTCTTTATTCGGCTCTCCAGCCACGGAGGATAGTTCGGCTGGGAGTCAGGATGGCCGACTACCTGGCCACGAGTGCGCGGCTGGATGTCCATCCCCTCCCGGAGCTCCGGTCGCCAGAAGACGGACCAGGGCAGCCAGACGCAGACCAGTGCCAGCGACGAGATGAGGCCAGACCTGAGAACCAGACCATGTGCTCGAGCGAGCAGACGGGGCGCAATTATTTGTTCCCCTTTTTTTCGTCCCCTTCTCGGGTGCGGTCCGCTCATGCGTGGCTGGCTCTCATTGGGTGGACCGCATGTCGCAGCCCCGCCGTCTTGCAGACGACCGCCCCGGCTCTGATTCGCTCGTCGCCCATTGGCCGACAGGGGCGCCAAGTCTGCTGATTTGACCGGGTGGGCGTGACGGCCATCGCGGCCGACCGCCCCTCAAACAAGGAGAGGAATATGGTCCTGCATGGGCTACGCCTATTGGTCGACCGTCGGCAATCTCGCTCGCATCCCCCGGATGGGGCGAGAGACGTCAGGTCCTTGTGAACTCTGCCCATGTATGTGCTGACACGCACGTGTGCAATGGTGCCGGTGGAGGATGGTGGAAAGAAGCGAAGGCAGATGTCGTCGGTGTTGCTGTTATAAAAATCCTAACTATCAAAACAACTCCGCAGCGCATGAACATCCAATTCCCACTAGACTAGGGACAGGACCCTAACTAGAAACACACACTTCCCGATATAACTGAGCTATAGGGGACGCCTGTCTGTCTGTGTGCACAAGGCTTCCGAATTCGTAACAGTATAATCCACCCCTCACTTCGACATCGATACATATATAAAAACAAGGTCCATCCGACCAGGTGTTTGCCGTGATCTGGTTGGGAAGGCAGACAGGATAGATCAACATCTTGTGTTTTGTGCTTTGAGATATTTTTCAATTGAATTTTGTTAATTTCCCACTTCAATTCCTCTTTCAAAGAACTCTGTTTAAAGGTAAATCTTTGTGTTTGTCATGTTTATTGGGATTCGCTAGATATCCGTTATTGTCGGGTTTTCCGTCTGAGACAGACATCTGTGTGTGTGTGTGTGTGTGTGTGTGTGTGTGTGTGTGTGTGTGTGTGTGTGTGTGTGTGTGTGTGTGTGTGTGTGTGTGTGTGTGTGTGTGTGTGTGTGTGTTTGGTATCTACTTTTGTTGGTTTCATAATATGGAATGGAGTCCTCCCGACGTGAGCTCAAAGTATCCACCCTCATTTTGGTTCAGGGTCACGATTCATGGTCCAAGCTGTGATGTTTTCTGTTTTCAAAGTTTTGTGCCGAGGGTTCTCTTGAGGATCGTTACTGAGCCCAGGACGGCTTCTAACTGTAGTTTGTTTGTAGTGATATTCCCAGGGATGGTTGTTAATATCTCTGTGAGGTTCTTTGTCATCACTGGTACAACTTTGGGATTCTTCAGCTTCCAGGATCTTTTTACTTCGTGCTTGAGGTCTTGGTATTTGGTCATATTTTTGATTTCTACATCGTTAGTCCAAAATCACTGGCATTAACACCTCAATTAGCAATGCCTTCTTCTCTCTTTTTTTTGTACCTAAGTATGATATCTTGTCGAAACTCATTGTTTTTGATGTTCACGCCCGATGGGATCATTAGGTTGTATATGAGCGGTACTTCAATGTTTTCAGTGATTGCTTTTGGTTCATTTCCCCACAAATTTTCTGGAACTGGAATATCAAAGTTTTTGCCGATGTGCCAGCAGATTACTTCACAAACTCAGTTGTGTCATTGTGTGTACAGCTGTTCTGACGTGTTTTTTTTCATGTTCGGTCATTAAGCATCATATAATTCTCTTTGCTAACCCCACCTCCACCCCTCACCTGTCTTTATTTTTCTCCTCCCACCCACCTTTCTCTCTCACTCTGTCCCCTCCTCTCTCCCCCCTCCTAATAAAATGCAGCCCTCTTCTCCTCCCACACCTCTGTCACTCTCGCTGTCTCTGCCTGTCTCACTCTCTATCACTCATGCACCCCTGCCTCCTGCAGTGAATAGCAACGTTTGGTGAGGTGTTGCTCTCCTCATCAACCACCCGAGCACCCACTTCTTCATCTTCTCTGCCTCTCCTCCCCCCTCTCATCTTACACCTGCCTCCTCTCTCTCACTCTCTTTCTCTTTCTCTCCCTCTTTCTCCCCCCTCCTCAGTCCCCCTCCCCAAAGCGACCGGTTGTATGTATGTATGTATGTATGTATGTGTATGTATGTATGTATGTATGTATGTATGTATATATATATATATATATATATATATATATATATATATATATATATATATATATATATATATATATATATATATATATATATATATATATATATATATATACATACATATATACACACACACACGAGCCTGGTGTTGGCGCAGTGGTTAGGGCAGCGGCTTGGGATCCAAAAGGTCCTGAGTTCAAGCCCCGTTGGGCCACTGAATTAATACACCAGGGGGTTGACTCAGCCTGTCATCCTTCCGAGGTCGGCGAAATGAGTACCAGAATACTGGGCCGGTGTATACCCCGGTTAAAATAGGTGTACCATATCCCTGTGTCGTAAGAGGCGACCAGGGTTGCGTCAGGAAGGGCATCCGGTGTAAAACATGTGTCAAATCACTATGCGGATCATTCGGATGATCCGCTGTGGCGACCCCTAACGGGAGCAGCCGAAAGAAGAAGAAGAAGAAGAAGATATACACACACACATATACATATTGTTGCGGCCTGGGGTCGGGGTGAGATGACCACAAGGGGGGGAAAGCTATCTTGGGTTCCCACTCAACTCTCCGGAATTGCAGGCCATTGCACATGGATAACTCTGTGATGCAGTGGGTCGCTAATTGTCCGTGAATGCCCCCCCCCCAAAAAAAATTGTTATGGGAAAAAAAAAAATTTTTTGCACTACTACATGTTTTAAGTGATTTCCAACCCCCCCCCCCCCCCGCCCCAAAAAAAATTGTTAGAGAAAAAAAAAGTTTTGCAATTTTTTTCAACAAAATTTCGATTTCTTTTTTTGCATTTCTGCATGTTTTAAGTGATTTCCAACCCTACCCCCAAAAAAAATTGTTGGAGAAAAAAAAAATTTTGCAACTTTTTTTTCAACAAAATTTCGATTTCTTTTTTTTGCATTTCTACATGTATTAAGTGATTTCCAACCCCCACTCCCCCAAAAATAAAATGTTGGAGAAAAGAACTATAACTCTGTCAGCACTGTTGACATATTTAATGAATAAGATATAAGGTTCACTTGAGTGACCCAGCAGTATTGGCGGCAGAGGTTTTGCACTCTCCCAAGTGCTCCCCCTCTAGTTCAAATATGTATTGGGCCCAATATGTTCTCGTGGATCAGGCATTAGGTGGTGAAGGTATGTGCTCTACCGAGTGCCCTTCTATTTTCATATGTGATTACGAGTCGTCTAATTGTTCAACTAAATTTGTGTTAATAAATGATCGTAAATCAATTATATTCTTTGTGAAGCATCTTAAATACGAGTGGAAGTTACATTTGTGGGTGGAGTCATGGCAGCTGTCCAAACAATCGGTGGGAAGGATTTTTACAGACACACAGATGAACAAGAATATTATTATATAACATGTCACAATGGCGAAACTGCAAACACCGAATCCGCAAATGTCATGGGTGGAAACCCTTACATAAGTTCCTCATTCTGCTTCAAACTCAATCTCTATATTTTCATACCAAAGAGCATTATTCCAATCACAAATTAATACTATACCATTTATATAACAAAATACAAACACTTGGGAGGTAAACGAATATTGACACCATTCCCACATGACACCCAATACAGACTAATCTGACGGTGAGAAAGGGCGGATACAAAACACTTCATACGGATCGAAAATTAAAATCATAATTGTTTTGAGAAATTCATGAAACCTCCCACCCACCCTAGAATAGATTGTTCGTGTGGATACTCAAAATCACAGTTGTATTGAGATATTATCAAACCAGCGAATGTTTCTGCTGAACCCGTGATTGCGTTTACTTCCAGATCGGGAGTAGTTTCATACGGATCGAAATTCAAAATAATGATTGTATTAAGGTATTTATGAAACCTCCCACCCACCTTAGGACATCCACTGGAACCCCAAAAAGTTCCACAGAAAGTTTGATGGGGCTGTCCCCAAAAATGAGGGAGTAGTTTGGGGAGGGACAGACAGATGGACAGACACTCCTGCTTTATAGCATATGTAGTGGAGGATGCTTCCACACTGCAAGCAACTATTCGGGTGCATCTGACATGCAGATAGAATATATGAATATATCAATATATTGTTGCGAATTCTGGCCCGCCCGGCGTGCGATCGGCCATGTAACTCTAATCGCGACGTGTCGCCCACTGGAACGGACAATTCAGTCGTGACCCTCTTGGAACTACCGCCAAGGAGCTAGCGACGGGTGGGGGTTTAACCTCACCACAACCCAGTCCGCATTCTACCCGCGCGAAATGGGGTGAATCGCCGAATGTCGATGTACCTAAGTACCCGCGCGGGTAGCGTACCGAGGAGTTGTACCATGCCGCAGGTCAACTCCAGACACTAACTGCTTAAGCGGCTCGTTCTGTGCTGCAGGGATAACCGAGCGGAGTTATCGTTGACCTCAACGTTTCGTGATTATTTACCGGATGCTTACACCCTTCTCCCAATTTATTGCGCGATTCAAGATGGCACTTTCAAAAGGGAAAAAGACGACGAACGGAATACATTTCACACAAGGACATTTATTATAACACATAAGCAAGGGGCAGTCATGCAATTTACAGGCAATGCAATGAAAATTAATCGTGAATGGGATGCGGACAAAGACACGAGCAAGGCAAAAGCACTACAACAGACTATAATTATTATTTACAAGCACTTACACAGTTTCTACTTTACAAGACACGGCGCCACAAGATCCATACAAAACCCCGAAAAGAAAATGGTGACTTCCCTTTGGGCCGTCGAGTCCTCCTCCCACGACAGTCGGCGTGGTCGCGCCTGGCCCCGACTCCTCTCGCGGTCTGCGAGCTCTCTCCGGCACTCCTCGCCCAAACGTGCAGGTCCGCCACACCACCGCGTTGCCGCATCTCCCGTCCGTGCCTCCGTGGACAGGCCGCCCGCCAAACCGCGAGTACAGGACCAGAACGAGCCAAGACCCAGCCTCTACAGCTGCCAGAGCAGACGAGAGCAGAGGAAGAGGAAGAGCCAGCGAGGAAGAAGAAAGGTGAAGCCAGGAACAGGACGAGAGAAGAGGGAGTGAGATCCACACGGAAGGAGAAGAAGAAGAAAAAGAAGGAAGCACCCTACGCGCATCCGCCCTTTATGGAGCGGGGCTCCGGCCTTTATGGAGCGGGGCTCCACCCTTTGCTACCCCCATTCTTGGCTCCACCTCTCTTCGAGGCGTTTCCAGAAAGCTCTCGAAGGGGGGCATGCCCCCACTCCGACCGCCTCACGCCGTGCATCCACCAATCGGGAGCGAGCTGCTCCACCCCTCCCCTTCACACCAAGCGTGGTGGGGGGGATTCAGGCGGAGGCATGAGGCGGGGAAATTAGGCGGGAAAACCCCACAGACGTTGTTGGTTTTCTTCTCCACGCGCCGTACGCCCACGTTCTCGGACCCTTTCCAACGCGGAAAGGGTCGTAGCGTGGTCCGTGGAGAACAGCGTTCGGAGTGCGGGAAGTGGCGAAGGTGTTGCTGTTGTAGATTTGATCCAAAATAACGATAGAACAGAAAAATGGTTAACTCAAAGCGTCGCAGCCCGGATGAATCACACATATTCCCTCTAAACAACGGGTATGGACTAACTACACATGAACTTATCGATATATCTAACCTGAGGACCTTTCTGGTGTATTGCAAATCTCCACAGCCGTAACAATATATCTACATATATATATATATATATATATATATATATATATATATATATATATATATATATATATACATATATATATATATACATATACATATATATATATACATATATATATATACATATACATATATATATATACATATACATATATATATACATATATATACATATATATATGTATATATATACATATATATACATATATATATGTATATATATATGTATATATATACATATATATATGTATATATATATATACATATATATACATATATATATATATATATACATATATATACATATATATATATATATATATATATATATATATATATATATATATATATATATATATGCTTTACATAGTTGATGAAGTGGTTTGTGAAAGAGATTTATATTCAAGAGCATTAGGTTACAATGATATGCAACCCAAAGCAAAGCTAAAAATGTTGCATATTCATCGTTAACTTAATCAAACGATGAACAAAAAAGTGGCAAGTCATGTGACCCAAAATGCAATATAATTAAATATGCAATATTTAAAGTTTGCTATCGAAACTATGATTGCTTCGTCATTCACAAACTGATAATTACTCAGAATACTTCGTAATTAGCAATACTTAAAACACATCAATATTTGTGCACATCATAAACCAGACAAAGACAGAGCAATCACTTGTAATTGCTTCCTTTGTTATAGATAAAGTCCAATCTCCTTCGACAGTTTTAAAAGCCTGTCTTTCCAGAAGGACGGACACAGAAAGAGCACACAAAATTATAAAGAGCATTACTTCTCTAAGCAATATAAAATATATAAAATAGTGTATGGAATATTTTACTTTTTACAATCGAATATTGCAATCTCTTAAAAATGTACACTGGCAGGAGAGAGAAGGTCAAAGCACCACAAAACACATGTTGAATGTAGAAAAGGTCGAGCTCTTCACTGCACAACCGACCACGGTTGTTGCTGAAAGCAAAATGAAAAGGTTGGTGATGACAGCTATACATATATATTGTTGCCATGGCAATATTCTATGAAGCATTTAATTTCTTTGTCCATTGTCTTGAATCATGTGACCTGCAGTGGGCAGACAGAATCTACATCGGCTGACTTTTATTTGTGGATATTTCCAATTACGAAGATTTTCTGATCGTTTTGTTGTTTCTCCTGAGATATTGGTTTCCAGTTGTATCGGTATGCAAAACTTTCAGCTTTCTACCCGACCTATAAAGTACAAAATATTTATATCAGTGAGTGACTCAGTCAGTCAGTGCTTAGAAATATACAATGTATGTATGTATGTATGTATGTATGTATATGTATATATATATATATATATATATATATATATATATATGTACATATATTAAATATAATATGTATATATACACATATTGAAATATATAAAATATTTCATGTATATATATATATATATATATATATATATATATATATATATATATATATATATAAAGATATAAAAATATGATACATGTATGTATACACATATACATTATATGCAATACACATGTACACCTACAGGCGTGTGTTCTGTGCAGCATTCCAGCGACGTGGGAACATACACATATCGATAACACCCCACTTACACTGAAAACCATATAACGTGATGAGCATCATTTATACTCCATTGATGTATAATGCAGGCATGTTGTGGATTGCTCTTGAAATGGACATAATTGTGTTTGCACTCATAATCCCTAATGATTAAAAAAAATCCAGAAATGTATGTACACTGGGTGTAGGTTGTTAATTGGGGTGGCTTCCCTTGTTTTTGGTGATATTGATTTTTAAAATATATATATATATATATATATATATATATATATATATATATATATATATATATATATATATATATATATATATATATGTAGGAATAAAACAGGCAAGCATGCCTTAATTACCTCTGCCACCTAAGGTGTACAGAGGTTATGTTTTCACTCCTGTCTGTCTGTCTATTTGTCTGTGAGCAGGATATCTCAAAGAGTTATGGACGGATTGGAACGAAATCCAGTAAACAGTTTGGCTGTGTGACAAAGACGAATTTATTCGATTTTGGTGAAGATCCAGATTCGGATCCAGATACGAGAATTTTTTCATTTTTTAAAAGTGATTCTTCACCATTGAGCGCCGGATCAAAAACAATATGCAATATAGCATATTTCAAAAAGTTGTGGACGAGTTTTGACAAAAATTGGTGGATGAGTTGGATAAGTGAGGAGCACAAGCCTATTCCATTTTGGTTAAGGTACGGATCTCGGTCCGGACTATCAGTGGTATTCAAAACGTGAACTGTTCAGTCTGGCAGATGTATGCGCTCCACTGAGTACCGTTCTAGTTCACCATGCATTTACCACACATTTACAACAGCATTTGTATTGCCATTGTAGGTATTGCAGAGGAAGTACAAAATCTGCAGCTGGTGCTTTGTTCTCCATTCTGTCACAGTGACCACTAGTTGATGAGAGTGCGTTAAATTTCATATTGATTTTGGACTATAGTGACAGAAACGACGTCAAAATTTAAAAGCAGTGTATTAGCTGCGTATTCATTTCTTCTGTTTGGACCCTCAATGACTTGTACTGATAGCCACATTGATATAGTATGCATTATTAAACTTAAATAGTGTATATGTTTAATATCCTCTTGGTGGAGAGGTAAACCTATTATGTGTTGCATTACAAAACCCTGGTTTTGATGTGGACCAGCATCTTTGTAAGACCACCATGGTGTCACGAGTTCAGCAGCTGTGTGAGGTCACTGGAAACACGATGACAGCATCGCAAATCCCATCACCATTGAACACCATTGTGTGTCGAGATTGTGAGCCGAACGAGCTGGTCCATTATTTGTTGATTTAAGTAATAGCATTGGCCCATGTTAGGGTGTGGCTCACAGTGCGAGAGGCAGGACAGATGTTTTCTAAATTGAAACAGCAGTCGTTATAGGATGTTGCAGAGGATGGTGCACTTACCTAAGAAAAGTCTGGTTTGTGCTCGATTCGTGATCCGGCTCCAAAAAAACCTGTCAGATTGATGTTTTGCAGGCAGGTCAGTTGTATCACAAAGTGCACCATCCGGCGGATGGACGTTCAGCTGGGTGTCTCGTGTACTAGCATCAGCTGGTGGATGTTAAAGATCCCTTGATATATTTTGACAAAAAGTACGTGTTACCTCCAGTATTATGGCCAGATTCCAGGAATTCCTGTAATATCATACAGGAGTCACTGCATCAGCTGTACTGGTTTGGAATCACTTGCAATGAAGCAAGGATGAGGCTATGTGTTGCAAACAAGAGAAGAAACAGAGAAAGAAGAAGATACGGTGAATGTGTGAGCGAATGAGATGTAGTAATGGATTCAGGTACCACGGTTTCAGGAAAAGTTGCACTGACAAGCGACTTCAAATTCAGAAAACCGCTCATCTCAGTTTGACAACACAAACTCAACACCGCTTTAAGAATCACTCTTATTTCGGTTTCGCTTGTAAGCTGCTCCTGTTCAGGCATCATCATGGCGTTACCAGTTCATACCCAGAATTCCTTCCTTCACCACTCTGGGAGATCGAACAAATGCTATAATTTACTTCAACCTCATTGTCCACTTGTACTCTGGTGGCAGTGCCTGCTTTCGAGACTATAATGCCCCCATTCGTTCCACTTAAATTGTCCATGAATGGTTTAAGATGGATGGCAGATATCTTAGATATCTTCCAGGGCCACCATAATCCTCCGGATCTCATTCCTGTTGAGCATTTTGGGTTGAACTAAAACGATGCATTAATCATCCCAATCCATTGTCACCTTCTCTTCTCCAATTGCATGAAAATCATTGACTGAATGGATTAATGTCCCTTGAGACATCTTCCTGCACTTTGTGGAGACAATTCCATGTTGTGTCAAAATGGAGCAAAAGGTGGCTTAACTGTACATTAAAGGTGAGCAATAACATATACTGTATATCTATAGATTACTAAAACTCTCATCTTGTATGTATATATGTATGTATGTATGTATGTGTGTATGTTCCCGAAATACAGCCAAAACGGTACAC
>NC_140968.1:90271314-90276314 GCF_056783735.1 Eptatretus burgeri
AACTAACAATGGCGGAAGGAACACCCGGTAAAACATCCTTCTGAGGGACTTTGTGATGTAACCCATCCCTGCCTGTTAAACACTAATCCAACGGTTTATAGTCAAGTCAGGAATCGAACCCAAACGAGACAGTTCCAAGGGAATTGCACAATCTTTGTACCATTCTGTCAGAATTTAGAAAAACTAGAACGGGCACTCATAGAGCGCATACCTTCGCCGCCACTACTTTTTTTGTTCTTGGTATGAGTGTGGGGAACTGGTTTCATATGAATGGTCTTATGACACAAACCACATATCTATAATGTCATGACCCCCCCCCCGACTTTCGGGGGCTACGGACTAAACAACAATCAACTCACGTCGTTTTGGAGAGTCTTCACTCGCAAGCTCGGTGAATACGACGTTTCAACAAGAGAAGGTAATCTCGTTTGATGCTGGTTTCATGCAAATCGAATAAGAATTGACTGAGTTATGCCGAAAACCGCATATTTTTCAAGGGTGTGACCCCCCCCCCCCGACATTTTACCCCAACCGGTGACATGTGTTATGACGTCATTGTGTCACAAGATTGGGCATTAAATTCTGAACATTTTGGTGCTGGGTTCATGTAAAGCGGATAAGAATTGACCGCGTTATGACAAAAACCGCATATTTTTCAAGGTCATGACCCCCTGACCTTTGACCCCTAACTGGTAACAAAAGTATGGGCGTCATTGTGTCATATTGCATATCACAAGATGAAGCGTTGAATTCTGAACATTTTGGCGTTAGTTGCATGCAAATTGAATAAAAATTGACCGTGTTGTCGTAAAAAGACGATTTTGACCTTTTCGTGACCTTGACCTTTGACCCGAACGATCCCAAAATCTAATCGAATGCTTCCTGGCTAATAACCAATCATCCCACCAAATTTCATGCAATTCGGTTTAATACTTTTTGAGTTATACGAATCACAAGATTACAAATAAATAAATAAATAAATAAATAAATACACGCCGACCAAAACATAACCTTTCGCAGAATGCGAAGGTAAAGATGGACGAACTCTTTACTCAAATACTCTGCCTGCAAAACACCAGAATGGGAGTTTATTGTTGATGTGGGGGAAATCAAACCCAGAATAGACAACTTGAAGGTTAGAAGCACCCTACCTCCGAGCTGCACTCTCAGCCCATTCTGGTACCCGAGCTAAAGACAGGGGATGAATCTTTGGACTATTGATTGAAACAGAATTGAGTTTAGCGGAACCAAGATGAGGCCACGAAGCAGAACAAAGGCCGAACTAGAACAACTCAGAACCAGCACGACCCTTTGAACCACCGACTGCACAGCCAACTCGAAGAAGCGCCAGCAGAACAACAACCTCGAACCAACTCGAGCACCCTTGAACCAGGCCGACACTCCTCGACCAATAGGCCGAAGAAGATCCACGACAACCCGAACCAACTCCACCGATGAACAACTCTCCAATCAACCAGCTCCTCCGATGAACCACCAACAACCAGCCTGAACTCTCCCTTGAACAACTCTCGACGAACTCACGACAACCAACCAGCCACAAAACCCTCTTCCGATGAACCACCACCCGAACCAAGCAGAGGGTCCCTTTCTTTACCCTATCGGCCCCCTCCCCCGCTCCCGGCGTGACTCATGCCCTCGTGCGCCACACAACCGCGGGTGGGAGGGAGTTGTTTACGTCCTTGCATCACGTGACGGGAGGGTTCTTCTTCCTCTTTGCAGAGGAGGGGGAGGGTCGTTTTTCTTTGTGTTCTGATCGAATCCTAACTATGAAAATGAATTACAGCACATTTACATAGATTTACCCATTAAACAATGGAAGGTGAGCTATCTATGGAACACGTACTTAACGAGATAACTGAGCTAAATGAACCTGAATGTTGTGTGTAATCATGGTTTCCAGATTCGCAACAATATTATTGGAATGTTTTTGGGTAGACAACATTGAATGCTTTTCCATCAAGGGCGAGAACATGTAAATCATTTGGTGTTCCAACTCAAGAGAAATCCACATATCGTTGACCATGTGAAAAAGATATTCGAAATCTGTTTTGTTGTCAGACAATCGGAACGCACTCTCCACACAACTTTATAGGTGTATGGATCAAAATGGCTGATTTTTAAATTTTCACAATTCAGTAGAAATTTTTCATCTATCTATAATTCCAGCAATGTGTGTGTGTGTGTGTGTGTGTGTGTGTGTGTGTGTGTGTGTGTGTGTGTGTGTGTGTGTGTGTGTGTGTGTGACCGCTGTTTCGACAACCACTGGTCAGATCTAATTGAAACTTGCCAGGTATATTGCTGGGGCCCCGTGGATGTGACTTTTCAAGGTTTGATATTAATCGGACAAGAACTTCCCAAGTTATGGCCATTTATTTACCAACCAATGAAAGGACACGTTGCTGCGTAGGCCGGTGCGTGGCCGCCGGTCGGCCGACGATGACGTCACGTGCTGTGCCGGTTACGATGGGGATCGATCGGTGCCTTAGTTACTTTATAGATAAACACTATGCCCCAAGTTATGATCGTTTTCATATTAGACGGTGCATAAATTTCGGTAACATCAGAGTGAGTTGGTGTGCTCCGAACCAGGAAGTAAATTTTTTTTGTTCCTCTCTTCTCTTCTCTTTTTGTTTTTCCTTGTGACGACATTGCGAAAAGGCAAAATACATTGGCGCTAATTGAATAATTGGCCATTTAAAACTAAATTGCGAATAATCGTAACTGCGATATGCGAACTTCCGGACAGTGAGGACTTAACTTCCGGACTTCCGGATAGTGACGATTACTGTATTCTTTCTCGATTTTTTTCCTCGATTTATCGACTTATTGTATTCTTTCTTTCTCGATTTCTGTACTTTCTCGATTTCTTTCTCGATTTTCTTAAACACAAAATTGAGCATTAAAATGCCCCAATCCAGTCGTCGTTTGCGACAGCGAAGGAACGAAGCTGCGCTTCGTGCACGCGCAATGGAATCTAACAAAGCACGAGCTGCTCGCTTGACACGCAACGCTACTCACGTGACAAGGCGTCTTGCAGCTGAAACGGATGAAGAATGAACTGCTCGCTTGGCAGGCCACGCACGTACGGGCACGCACTAGTTAAAATAAAATACTATACATAGGTGTCTGGTCATCTTCTTTTTTTCCCTGTGTAGCACAAGGCTATGAATCGTATCATTATCTGAGGGCGTGGCAGTGCTGCCCATTCAGTGCCCCTGTTGGTTAGTGCAGTAATTTGGAATTTCGCCAGGATGTCGGAGACAGCTCCCCTAATCTTGGCGAAGGACACCGCAAAGGGATCTTTAATGTCCAGAAACTATTTCCGGCAGATGCGACACCCAGTTTAAAGTCCATCTGAGGAACACCACACACATTGACTAATCACCCTAATTGTAAAGCACCAGGATGACAGTTTATAGCTGGGTTGAAATTCAAACCCAGGCTCGGCAGCTTAGAGCGGGTGTGCATACCTCTCAGCCATCCTGCCGTGGAGTGTGGATGCATTGCTTTGTAGCCACTGAAAACATTTTTCAATTCTCTCTTGAACTCGTATTCCACTTTACTCCTTCTACTCCTCTAATTTATTTTGCCTTCCCCACTCCAGGGATTTCACCAGGGAGAACCTAGCCGCAGTCGGCATTCCCACTGCTCACACCGCGGGAACTTTCGTCTGCTTTTAAATTATTTTCATTGCACTCGATGAAGTTACACTTCGGGCATATTCCTTAATCTTTTCTTCACTCGATATAGTTATCAGAACAGTAGAAAAAGTTAAGTTTATTGCAGTGGCATTTTCTCATGTTCTTGTGTAAATATGGAGAAAGTGGAAGCGAAAAATATGCTTCCTTCAAGAAATATGCTCATATGCTTAGTTATAAGAATCAGTACTTTCTTAACATTTTCTGATTTCACTCCAGATTTTGAGACGTATTTAGTCCACAAGATCCCATCCTCAAATCCATCCATCCATCCATTGGGACCATATTCTCTGCAGAGTGTCGGTGTTGCCAAAGCAGTCTCCTGGGCTATTGGGCACAATCCTGGATGGGTCACCACTCCAACACAGGGCACATCCTCAAATCCGAAATCATATTTCGATTATATACTTAAATTAGTCTGTGGGAGTAGATCATGCTACCAAGGCAAGGCATTTTTCATAAGCCAAATCAAAATGGTGACCAGAACCCCTGCGAGATGAAGTTAGGCTGACCAAGAATAAGCCTTTAATGAAGGTAAGTCTTTAATTATCTTCAAAAGTGGTGTTTAAGTACAGCCAAACACCCAGCTTTCATTCGAGCACTCAGTTGGAGCTCCCTGAGTAAGCATGTAAAGTTTCGGGCCACTAGGTTTCATTGTATTGGAGTTATGGAGGAGACACACACACATTGTTATAGACTAGCAAATACCACCTGTCGCTTCGCTGATGGGTCTACTAAAGGGGGGGAGATAAAGAGGGTGGAAAAGAGAGAGAGAGAGAGAGAGAGAGAGAGAGAGAGAGAGAGAGAGAGAGAGAGAGAGAGAGAGAGAGAGAGAGAGAGAGAGAGAGAGAGAGAGAGAGAGAGAGAGAGAGAGAGAAGAGTGCAGAGGTGGAAGGGAAAGGAGAGAGGAGGGAGGAGGACCGAGTAGGGGTGTGGGAGTGAGGAGGGGTGGGGGAAGGGAAGGCAGCATGAGGTGAGAGGAAGGGAAGGCAGACGTGTGGTGGAGCGTTAATTAAGATTCATACTGTCTCATCAAAATGATTTCGCATAGAATAACAGTGACGATGGAAACAAAATAATGTCTGAAATCCATTTTCTATCAGTCATACTATAAACATGGCCCAGAGACAAACACTGCCAGGAAATGTCCAGAGACAAAACCCGCCAGATGCATATGGAGTCAAGCCGTCCAGACACAAACACGGCTCGGACACATCCGAAGACAAACTCCCGTTCGGATGCGTCCAGAGACAAACTCCCATCCAGACACATCCAGAAACA
>NC_140968.1:90278814-90351314 GCF_056783735.1 Eptatretus burgeri
ATTGTTGGGAGTGTGACCATGCCGCTGATGCAACGCTCCTGTTACCAGTAAGCTGGTACTCATTTTGCCGACCTTGGATGGGTGACAGGCCGAGTCAATCCACCTGGTGTTATTTCAATGGATTGACAGGGGATAAAATCAAGACCCTAAGACCTTAAGCCAGCCACCTTAACCGTTAAGCTAACACCAGGCATATGGCAGGACTGCCTACATGGTACTCCCCACTAATGCTACTCTCTCATCAACAAAACAACAACACCCAACTTCTCCACACTTTAGTTGCATCTAAAATCCTCATTCCATTCTTGCTAACAAGGATATCATATTTAACTCACTTGTGGTGTCTCACATGACAATGGCATGAGGTAGCGGCTACAAAGTCCAGCTTTTGCCCCAAAAATTCCCCAAAGATTCCGTGGGATCTTTGACGTGCACATGATTGTTAGGATTGTGTATGGAACAGCTGGAATGTTTTTTGATATGTTATCTTCTCCCGTCCCCAGTTCTGAGAAAGGGTAAGAACATAAAAGGAGGTAGGAGTGTTTAAAACCGATAACTGCTTATATGAAATATTGCGGAATACAATGGGCTAACACCAAATATATTAATAAATAATGAAACACCATCTCATCCCTTGATGAAGCCTGGTGTTGGCTTAGTGGTTAGGGTGACTGGCTTTGGAATTTTGGGTCCAGAGTTAGAGCCCCGTTGGCTGCTGAATTAACACTCGGTGGGGTTGGCTCAGCCTGTCATCCTTCTGAGGTTGGCAAAATGAGTACCAGTGAAAGGGGTACTGGTAGAGGGTCACAGCATCAGCGGTACTGCCACACTTCCAAGAAATGATCGCCACCTTGCAGCCAAGCTGCCAAACACAAGAACAGAACAGATCTCTTGACTATCGATGCACAAAGCAGGAGAGTGGATGACCGATAGCCTTTGTAAGTGGCTTATATCGTTATCGGTGGATGTCACTCACCACACTGCCACTGACAACTCGTCAAACAGGTCTGGCAGCACCATAGTCCAGAGCTCGGCCACATGTCAACAAAAATGGAACCAATATTTTCTGCCTTCGATGGCAATAACACTTCCTGGATACTGATCTATCTTTGGGTTATTCTTCCCTCTAAATCCCCCATCTTCTCTCTCTCCATTACTGAGCGCACAATTGGCGATTGAGTGAGTAAATTGCTCTCACTCATGCTGTGGGTTTGATTCCCATGGCTGCTCTTGAAGTATAAATTTATGCGACCAAGTGGCGACCTGTCCAGGCGAGATTGGTTCTAAGCTAGAGAAACATTCATGACTCGTTGGACCTGAGCCTCCATTTAGAGAATGGACCTCGACTGGCACCACTTCCCCTCCACTCTCCAGGCACTCGTGACGGAGCATACAACAGACTCCGCACAACCTTTTTCCAAATCGGAATTCTTCACTAAAAGGTGCGACCTGTTCCCGTGTTGGTGCCAGTGTGTCTAAAAACCGCAAGTGTATGAAAAAGAGCTTCCACAATGGAGTTAGAAGAAGTATTAAAATCGTTAAAATCCCAAATAACTCCAAAGAGAATTGAGATTGCAGTCTTGCATCTGGACAGTTTCTCGACTCGGAAATGAGGCATCAAAAGAGGTAGTAAATGTGTTTCAGCGAAACACTTTAACCCATGTGGCAGAGGCAGATAACGAGTGAGAGCCATTTCGTGTCACGAATGTAAAAAGGTCCACTGTGTCGGTGTGTCCCATATCTGCAAGCCACGCCATGAGTGATGTCGCTAAACTGGCATAACAGGGGTTATAGGTTCAAATATTTCCCCACTTGGTCTGTTCTACATTTGATGCCAGTCCAGACTGTAGTCGACTCTTAAATACCCCCAAAGCCCTCAAGTCAATTTGGGATGGGTAGTCCAAAAAGACAGCCTTTCCCCTAAATCCCCTATTATCTCGTGCTATGTTCCATTATGAGTTTGGGATTGGTGACTTAAAGAGTGTAAGATTGGTCAAAGTCTTTCCCAGCAGGGTACTTTACATTCGAATGGAAGATATCAGTACACAATGGCGTACAACACTTCGTCTAAATGCAACACACACACACACACACACACACACACACACACACACACACACACACACACACACACACACACACACACACACACACACACACACACACACACACACACACACACACACACACACACACACACTAACCGTTTTGTGCGCACCTTTCTCGTAGGTTACATTCATAATGTTTTTTGAAAGTGCTATTGTCAGCTTGATCAGCAAGGAAATGCAGATTTCCCCCCACCCCCCAAATAAATTAATTCGTGTACGCCCACAGATTCGAGGCTCGTGTAAGACCTAGAACAATGAATGGATCAGGATGCAACAGAACAAAAGGAACAGAAGAGAGAGAGAGAGGGGTGAAACACCAACAGCAGGATTGAAGGACAAAATAGAGGGAGACTTGGACAAACAATGTGTGTGGGAAGGATGCAAGGAGTGGACAGGATGGATAAAGAAGCAAACTGTCAGGACGGAAAACTGGAAATTTGGAAGGAAGTAGGTAGGTTTGGGGGTTGGTTTAACGGGGGTAGAAAAGATCATGGCTTTGGACTTGGGATGATCTGAGATGGTGGTGAACAGCTGTCTTGAAGACCTGTAGGGAAGAATGAGATTGAAGAGGATATGGAAGTTGATTCCCCAGGCAGGAAAAAGAAGAGGGACAGATGAGTGGAGGTGAGTAGTGATCCTGGATTTTGAGAGTTTTACCAGAAGAGGGTTGATGGTGGACCATGTCGCTAAAACATGTGTGTGCCTGCAGAAACATTGGGGGGGGGGGACAAATCATAGAAAGAGCAAAGGGTGCAAGACCAGAAAGGAGGTGGAAGACATGGAGACCACTGACCTGTCTGCAATGTAAAAGTGATAGGCTCATCGACTCAACTTCAACATGGGAGATTCCAATTATCTTGAAGACATTGGTTTCCATAGCATCGAGCTGAAAAAAGGTGTGAGGTAGGGGAGCCAACCCAGAGTGGAGAGCAGTACTATATCAAGCTGTGGAGGAAGGCCTTGAAGTTGGATACGAGTCCAGGTGTGCCAATAAGTGACTTTGTATGACTGAGGATGCCCAGTCGGTGGCTGGCTTTGGAGGCCAATGTTGAAATGTGGATTGCCCAAGAAAGATCATGACTGATAGTGAGACTCAGGAGTCTGAGTGAACTTCCTCAACAGAAATGGTTCGAAAGTAGATGGGAGGGTAACCAGATGGTCCTTTCAGAGAGAGATAGTAAGAGTGTGAGATTTGTCAGGATTGAAAGACATATTCCAAGTGTTTGACCAGCTTGTAATTTTGTGAAGCTCTGAAGAGAGGGAAGAGGCTGCAGCCTGCCTGTCTGAAGGATGAGGGATGTCAGGGCAGAGATTGGAGTCATCAGCAAAGAGATAAAGAAGATTTCCCAGAGAGTCAGTGAGATCGTTGATGAAGATTAGGCCTAAAACACTGCCTTGGGGCACTTCATCCTTGACAGCGAGAGAAGATGAAAGGATTCTGTTGAGTGCCACACGTTGGCTACGAGAAGAGAGTCGAGGAAGTCAGTCAGCCATGTGTGGAGTTAACCTTGGATGCCATAGGCAGATGCCAAACTGTATCGAAAGCATGAGATATGTCCAGAGAGACGGCCCTGACCTCATGTCTGACATTGAGGGCTTTCGTGCATTGCTGGGCGAGTAGAAGCCGCATGTTCAAGTGGAGTGACCTTGTCTGAATCTGAATTGGTGATCTGAAATGAGGTTGTTGGAGAAAAGGAAGGATTTAAAATCAACTGTGATGATGGATTACATGACCTTACTGATGATACGAAGTAAGATAATAGGTCTGTAGTTAAGGGGATTCGTTTTTGCACCTTTGTTATGTAATGCATTGATGTTGGCCGACTCCTCAGCAGATGAAGATAACTTCTGGCAAATAGTAGTGTGAAAAGAGCAGAAAGAGAATGTGCGAGAGCAGCAGAGCAGGTTTTTGTGATACGTTAGCTGATGCTGTCCGGTCCAGTTGCAGAATCAGAGTCGAATGTGCCAGAAACTTTTCTGCATTCTCCATCATGGGATTCATGGCTCTGTTCTTCCTTAAGACGATTCCACGAGCAGTCTCAAGTTTTTATTTTCATGTATTCTGATGTTTTCTGCAGTGAGGCTCCAGAATGAGTGTATAAATCTATTCCTGCATTGATTAGCTGGATTATGGGTCACGCTGCATTTCCGTGCCCATCCCAAGTTGCCCATGATGGCATTAAGTATGTATCAACCATAAAGTTTGGATCCCTCATCACGAGTCGACCAGACGATATGGTGCAGTCAGATAACACTATTCCTGAATGTCATTAATTATCTACCTAGGTTTTTAAGAGACAATCTGACAGTCGCATGACAAATCTACTGAAACGAGCTCAGTTTCAAGAAGCTTAAAATTCAAATCCCTAATACTGCTATCCACAGTCATGTTTAAAATTCACAACGTTGGAGATACCCATCCAGTTTCCCCGCCACGAGGCCACCACCGTAACCGTTTTCACTCATACAGAGCACATGCACATGCACTTCCATATGGTCAAAAGCTTTACAGTCAGATCATTATTTTCTTCCATCCCCTCCTTCTCCTAATCCTACTTATCTCATACATGTGCACAGAATGATGCATTCACCCAGCAACACATTTTGCAATCGAGTGCAAAATAGTATTCACTCAGAGCTACTGTCGTTAGTTTTTTTTCAAATCGAATTCAAATTGGTTGGCTTGTTAGTCCTCCAAACTAGATGCTTGGCTCATGATGTGGGGCAACCCATGTAACCTGATTAAAATACCATTAACCATTTATGAGTTATTTAAATGCCCAATATATTCCTTCTTGTGGGGTTGGCAGGCAGAGGATTTTGGCCAAAATCTTTCAGGGATCGGCTGGTCAGGACTGACGTTTCACCGAAGGTGATTTGGGAAGGAATTTGTCATTAGTTCATGGTCCCGGCGATATCCCGTTTAACGTCCATCCGAGAGACGGCACACACATTGATGAATCACCCTGCTTGTGAAACACCTGGATGACAGTTTAAAGCTGGGTCGGGATTCTAACCAAAGCCAGACAGCTTAGAAGTGAATGTGCGTACATCTAGGCCATCCTGTCAGCCCTGTCCACCAACGAATGGTAGTAGATGGGATACCTGGCTTAACGTTCATCTGAGGGACGGAATGCTTTGTGACCCCATGCCCTGCCTGCAAAACACCAATCCAACAGTTTTATAGCCGGATTGGGAGTCGAACTTAGACTATAGATCTCAAAGGAAGTGTGTGCACCTACCTCTGCACCATCATGTTGGCAAAACCCCATATGCCCTTGTAATTCATGTAAAAGCACACTGATGTCTGCTAACGTTTTTGTCCTACATATGACTTCCACACAAACTCCACCACGAGCCTGATATCGACGTAAAAAAAAAAAAAAAAAAAACATAATGAAAACAAATCTCACTCCGATATCCTTGGATTTTTTTCAGTTATCTCTACACCATGACAACAAATTCCCACAGCTTAAACCAATGGCAGATTTGCAGAATCTATACCCTGTGCTCGGCAGCCTCATCCCCTAAATTTACACACTAGTTCTCAGAGCCAACTGGGTGGACGCGTGTGGGTAATATGTACTCGTACCCACATCCAGATGTTTAATGCTCGATGCCAATCTGTACGCGTAGAAACCGAATATGAAGTCGGACAGCCGACCCTTGCTCGCAGAATTACACGTGTTTCACATTACATCAGGAAGGCCTCAAACCAGCCAATGTCCCTGTATGTTCACTTACACTTAATTAATCCTCTCAAGCATTTGGAAATCTGAAAAGCCTGTAAGCACGGGCAAGACAAGACGAGTGTCAGAACGAATTTGATTTCCTTGGAAAGGTCCCTTTTTGTCGGTGTTAAAACTTTTGAGCATGATTCAAATGATTATGTACACGAAAACGTCGTCTCGCCCACAATCCAGATGGTAATAATTGACACTGGCTGTTTTCAAGGTTAATTTAAATTATTAGGTGATATAATAGCTGACAAGAATAATTCTGTGGATGTGGTTAAGCACGTCTTATCATTCGTAAGACTGAGACAGAGAGAGACATAGAGAGAGACATAGAGGGAAAGGGACGGTGAGAGGGAGAGAGACGGTGAGAGGGAGAGAGACGGTGAGAGGGAGAGAGACGGAGAGAGGGAGAGAGACGGAGAGAGACGGAGAGAGACGGAGAGAGACACGGAGAGAGACGGAGAGAGACGGAGAGAGACGGAGAGACGGAGATGGAGAGAGGGAGAGAGACGGAGACGGAGAGAGGGAGAGAGACGGAGACGGAGAGAGACGGAGAAAGACGGAGAAAGAGAGAGAGAGAGAGAAAGAAAGAAAGAAAGAGAGAGAGAGAAAGAAAGAGAGAGAGAGAGAGAGAGAGAGAGAGAGAGAGAGAGAGAGAGAGAGAGAGAGAGAGAGAGAGAGAGAGAGAGAGAGAGAGAGAGAGAGAGAGAGAGAGAGAGAGAGAGAGAGAGAGAGAGAGAGAGAGAGAGAGAGAGAGAGAGAGAGAGAGAGAGAGAGAGAGAAAAAGAGAGAGAGAGAGAGAGAGAGAGACAGAGAGAGAGACAGAGAGAGAGAGAGAGACAGAGAGAGACAGAGACAGGAACCGATGAGACCTGTGACACTGAAAGGTCATCCGTTTATTTTATTCCTACACAGGAAGTTGATAAACAGGAAGTAAATCTGTGAGGCCTACAGTAACAGGCCAGAGATTTGATTGGCTGGTTTATTCACCTAGGTCCGAGATCCTTTGGTCTTTTTAGAAGCACAACGACCTTATTTGATCGATCCTTCATGGGTAGTGAAACTGTACGTCTGTCGTTGACACGTTAGTGGTTATTCACACCACGTTCAAACGTTAAAGTTGGTGTATATTTTACGTCGCACATCGACGTACAGACCTGCCATTAAAAAAAAAAAACTCCTCAAAAGGAAAGACCAACCGAATAGGTTAAAAAAACCAAACGGAATTCCGTGCAACGCTTTAAAACGCTGGAACTAACTACACCGCCGTGGCCAAAATCACACAATTCAACGTCGAAAATGTCACCAAGAGGTCAGCGAAAATGGATCGAGAAAGGTACGTACAGTTAATAACGTGAACGAACATCGAACATCTCTGCTCCAAATTAATAAAAGGTCCAATTCCAACTTCATCCAGCCCAACCAAATTGGCCGATGAAGATATACACACATTGAAGAGGTGAATGTCGAGTTTCAAGGGAACTTGTGAAATTCCGCCGCTTTCTTCAAATCCTCAAGCTGTTAAAGAAGTTGGATATCTCCCAGGAAGGGCACAGAGTGTGAATCAAAAACAAGAATGAGGGCAATTATGTGGACATTTATAAGTTGCATGCATTGTTTGGACTGGAAAGATAATACTGTATACCTGCACCTCCTTATTCTTCTTGTTCTTCTGTCCGGCAGCTTGGCTGCCAGGTGGGTATCATTTTGTTGGGGCACAACTATGCCACTGATGCTGTGCCCCTCCACCAGTATACCGGTACTCATTTCACCAACCTCAGAAGGATGAAGAGGTGAAGTCAACCCCATCTGGTGTTAATTCAGTAGCCAATGAGGCTCGAACTCAGGACCCGAAGATCCCTAAGATTCCTCAGATCCCAAGCCAGCCACCCTAACCACTAAGCCAACACCAGGCTGTTATATCTGCAGCAACAGGAATAATGAACCAAAATTCCCATACAATGGTATTGAGGGATTATTTGTGATCGGAGGAGCGATGATTCTGCCGAATGGAGGTTTGTATGCAGCGAAAGGCACGTGTTCTTTGTTACCTGTCGGTGGGGGAAAAAAACGCCTTTTCAAATGTGTAAACGTTCACAAGCAGGTGTTTCTCCGTTCACAACGGAATCGGGCAACCGCAATTCGAATTACAGTCGCGATCTGTGCGGGGCCACAGAAACAAGCTTTGCTTTTATCGAGCTCATTCATAATAAAAGATGAGTGCAAATTCACGCTGCCCTGGGATGCTACGAGCGGTCCAGCCGAAAACGAGGAGTGCACCTCCAAGCACGATGATAAGCGAGCCCATTCGCCAAAAACACGACCTCGGACAACCGACTGTGAAACAAGGGCGTGGGGCCAGGCAACGCAGGGGCAACACAGGGCGGGACAGGGCCAGGCAACGCAGGGTGGGACGGGGCCAGGCAGCGCAGGGCGGGACGGGGCCAGGCAGCGCAGGGTGGGACGGGGCCAGGCAACGCAGGGTGGGACGGGGCCAGGCAGCGCAGGGTGGGACGGGGCCAGGCAGCGCAGGGCGGGACGGGGCCAGGCAGCGCAGGGTGGGACGGGGCCAGGCAACGCAGGGTGGGACGGGGCCAGGCAGCGCAGGGCGGGGCGGGGTCAGGCAACGCAGGGGCAACGCAGGGCGGGGCGGGGTCAGGCAACGCAGGGGCAACGCAGGGCGGGGCGGGGTCAGGCAACGCAGGGGCAACGCAGGGCGGGGCGGGGTCAGGCAACGCAGGGGCAACGCAGGGCGGGACGGGGCCAGGCAGCACAGGGCGGGGCGGGGCCAGGCAGCGCAGGGCGGGGCGGGGCCAGGCAGCACAGGGCGGGGCGGGGCCAGGCAGCGCAGGGCGGGGCGGGGCCAGGCAACGCAGGGGCAACGCAGGGCGGGGCGGGGCCAGGCAGCGCAGGGCGGGGCGGGGCGCACAGACGTGTGCACCATGTGCTGCGCATGCTCCTCCTCTCCGGACAAACGTGTCGCCTTTCTCCGTTGACGGTGTTCTGAAATTGTGGGCAGCAGAGAGGCGGTTGCCATTGCTCTGGCTCAAGCATGTACGGTTCTCTTCAGCGCAAATACGTACTGACCTGGTGTGTGTTCGGAGGGGGGCAGGGGTAGAGGGAGGTGGATTAAATATGGGGTTGGGGTGGGGGGTTTAGCCAAACCCCCACGAAAACAGTCCTCACAACCCACTCCCGTCGAGGTAGGGCGATGTGAGAATGCATAACAAAAGATGTTCAAATCCACCATGAAGTGTGGAATTTGCTACGAGTGAAAGTGCACGTTGAATGAAGTTAGGCAGAGCGGAGAAACCGAGTACAGTTCAGGAACTATAGCAGGCGGTCAGGAGACCGCACAACCTTGCTTCGAAGGACGACGGTCTCTCGGCGCACATCTTTCAAGCACCGGTTACGGACAGAAGAGGGGACAGTGCGGTCGTACGCTGCGGGAACAGAGGTCTATCTCGAATACAATGTCCGCCCAAGATTTGGCGGAATAGTGCACGACAGCGTGCGGTGCAAAGGGTCATTTTCTGGGTCCAAGGGTCAACGTATGGAATTCATTGGCCCGCCATCTGTACGCCCAACGACATCAAATTAAGGGAGAATTCGGAGCACATGTGTTGTTCCACTCGGGTGAGTAACGGCACACTATATAGCAATAAAAAGGAAGGTCCAAAACATTTCACTGCTCGCTCGTGATGATGGTTCCAGGCGGTACACCCAGGCCAGCTTGCCGTGTGGAAGACCAGTGGTCGGTGCGGGTCTCGGAGGCCAAGAGCGCGATCTGCCATATTTTTCACCCCGGCGTGCGGCATGAAGCAACTGAGGGATGGATCGGTCGGTTTTGGTGTCGCGCACAAAGGCTTCGTCGATCGTTTCGAACTGGAGGAGGAAGAGGATTGTTGGACTGATCCCAGCGTAGGTGCATTTGATGGGGCGTGGCACCCCGTCCACCTGGCAATCAAGGCGCAACCTGCAGGCGAACGGCTGGACACTTTTGGAGCCTTATGTCGGTTGTGGAGGCAAACGATGAACCAGCACTGCAATTATAGCACCCGGCAAGGTTTGCCCGCGACTTTCCACCTGCTCAAAGTGTCAGACCTCTCATTTTGCGCTCGTCCACCGAGGCGCACACACTCCCCGCGTTTACATCATCCAGCATTTCAAACGTTTTTGCTGCCGCTGCAGCTTTTGCTCTCTAACAAAACAAGTGTTTATTGCTCATGGTGGTCAGTCCGCGGTTTCCGACTGTGCAATATGGACGTTGTGCCCTGACGACCCATTGAGAGGCACCTTTCTGAAATGATATTCTTTTCGCATTTGCGCAAAACGACAAACGCACTTTCATTTCTCCACCACGTTTTTTTGGCAGCCTTTTTCTCCTGCTGCCCCCCCCCTCCCCATCCGTCCTCTTGAGCGGATAACGTGTGATATCCGCCCCAGAGAGCTTGTTAAGTCCAAGACATGTCGTGACGATACAGCCTCCCATGTGCAGGGTGGATTCAGGGTTACGGGCTTGTTAGATCTGCTGCCGATGAGCAAAGTCATTCAAAGTGCATGAGCAGTAAAAGACAATTCTATCGGCGAAGGCATCTCTTCTTTCGTTGCATCACTTGCTCAGGTCTTTGTGTATAGCCGTAAGTGAGCCGATATAAGCCGATCCGTGGAGATTTTCAATTGCAGCAACAATAAGTATATACAGTACTGTAATTGTTGTATATATATATATATATATATATATATATATATATATATATATATATATATATATATATATATATATATATATACAACAATTACAGTTGTAATTATATATATACACATTATATATATATACATATTATATATTATATATATATATATATATATATACACACACACAAGGTGTGTTCAAAATGTATCCAGCCTTAATTTTTCGTGCGTAAACAAATGAAGCTAGGGAGGCGTGGTTTGGTGCACCGATGTTGGCGATCCTAATCCGTATGCGTGAATATTTTCCCGCCTGCAGAAGCTGTCAGTCGCCGACAGACCGCCGATGAGTGAGGAAGTAGAAGTAAGCGCCGTCGGATTTTCGTTTTTGACAAAATGATGGAAAAACTTGAACAACGCTACTGCATCAAATTTTGTGTAATGCTTGGCGATTCCCAAGTGGAAACGATCCACAAGATTCAACAGGCCTTCGGGAACGAAGCAATGGGCACCACACGGATAAAAGAGTGGGACAACCGCTTCAAAGATGGTCGCACATCAGTGGAAAGTGAAGCACGTTCTGGTCGGCCCTCAACATCCCGAAATGAGATCGTCATTGACCAAGTGAGGACCCTGCTGATGCAGGATCGTCGAATCACAATCAGAGAACTTGCAGACTTTTGCAATGAAAAATATGGCGCACGCCAAAGCTGCTAACGATCAACGTGTGGCCCTAAATGGAGTTCTTTCATCCCCTCTTCCTGTCCAGGCTGGAGTTCCTCAAGGTAGCGTTCTGGGCCCTGTTCTTTTTCTGGTTTTCATCAATGATCTCACTGACTCTCTGGAAAATCCTCTATATCTCTTTGCTGATGAGTCCACCCTCTGCCGTACCATCTGTCATCCCTCAGACCGGCAAGCAGCAGCAGCATCTTCACTCACTGCAGATCTGGATAAAATCACAAACTGGTCCAACACGTGGAACATGTCTTTCAATCTGGACAAATCTCACACTCTCACTATGTCTCTTCGAAAGGACCATTTAGAACCCCCCCCCCCATCCACTTTCTCAACAATCCTCTGGAAGAAGTCTTTTCTTTCAAGCTTCTGGGTCTCACTGTCTGCCATGACCTTTCCTGGGAAAGTCACATTTCCAACCTCACCTCCAAAGCCAGTCACCGACTGGGAATCCGTCGTGCAAAGTCCTTCCTCGGCCCTCTTGAGCTCCTGACCACTTACAAAGCTTTTGTCCATAGCCTGATGGAGTATTGCTCTCCCCTCTGGGCTGGTGCTCCTGCCTCCCAACTTTCCCGGCTTCACTCTGTCGAAACCAGGGCATTTAGGATCATCTGCATCTCCCGCAATGAAGCTGAGTCTTTGGACCTCTCACTCAATCACCGCAGGTTGGTCGGTGGTCTTTCTGTCTTCTACCGTCTCCTCTCCAGCCTTGCCCCCCCCCCCCCCCGTGCTCTCTCTGCGATTTGTCCCCACCACATTTCCACAGGGCGCTAAAGGTCCGCCAACAACCCCCTTCTGGTAAAACTACCAAAATCACGAATCACTGCTCACCTTCACTCTTTCATTCCTCTTTTTTCCCGCCTTTGGAATAAACTCCCACACCCTCTTCAGTCCCATTCATCCCTCCACGCCTTCAAAACAGCTGTTCACCACAACCTCTTATCATCCCCCATCCAAATCCTCGATCTTTTCTACCCCCAATAATCCACCCAAGCCCACTTCCTTCAATTCCCCTGCTTTCCTTCCTGAAAGTCCCTGTAATGTCCATCTTCTCTTCCCCATGTTCCCCGTCCCATTCCTCTCCCTTCCACAGATTTCCTAATGTGTCTGTTCCCACTGTTTTGTCCCTCCCACTCCCGCCCCTCTTGTCTCATGCCCCCTTGCTGTGCGTTGTGTTTTAGCTCTCATACGAGCCTCGACAAGGTATACAAAAAAAAAAGATGAGGCGGGCGTCAGCATTGTATCCGTTCATTCCATTGTGACTGAGGATTTGGGCTAAAGGAGAATCTCAGCGAAGTTCGTGCCAAAGCTGCCAATGATGAAGCAGAAGCAACTCCGTTTGGAGATCGCACAGGAGATGCTGGAGACTGTGAACAGCGATCCCAACTTCTTCAACACGGTGATCACTGGCGATGAGACCACAGTGATCCGTCATTTTGTCAAAAACGAAAATCCAACGGCACTCACATGCATTTCCTCACTCATCAGTGGTCTGTCGGCGACTGACAGCTTCTGCAGGCAGGAAAATTTTCACGCATACGGATTAGGATCGCCTACATATGTGCACCAAACCATTCCTCCCTTGCTTCATTTGTTTATGCACGAAAAATTAAGGTTGGAAACTTTTTGAACACACCTCGTGTGTATATATATATATATATATATATATATATATATATATATATATATATATATATATATAGACATATATATATATATACACATATATATATATATATATATATATATATATATATATATATATATATATATATATATACACACACATATATATATACACACACATATATATATATATATATATATATATATATATATATTGTTGTGGTTACCAAATTCGCAAACCACCATTCAGGTCCCTTAGGTGAGGTATCTCGGTAAGTACATGTGTAGTTAGGCCCAAACCCGTTGTCTAGTGGGAATACATGTCATTTATGCGTGCTACGACTCTTCAGGATAGCCGTTTTTCTTTTGCTATCTTTATTTTGGACCAACCGCCATGATTACCACCACAACCACAACATCAACCACCAACCACAATGCCGCTTCACCACAACCGCCACGACCTTCCCGTCACACCTCGCAACCGTAGCATCGCCACCGTTCTTGCCCCGCTGTGGGTACCGGTGTTGGACTCGTGCAGGGCGCGCGTCGAACAGCGTGTACAAAATCACGGATTTTGTGCTTCAAAAACGGATCAAAAACGACACACGCCCACTTTTTGCCGTCCAATCGGTGAGCGAGGGGCGATTTGGCCCCGCCTCCAGGGCGATCGATATATGCAAATTTATGGATCAAAAAGCCTTCACGCCCACTTTTTCTCGGGCCAATGGGGAGCGAGGTGAAAGGTCAAAGGGAGGGGGTCAAAGGCGAAGCTACGGGGGGATAAAAGGACCGTGTTCGTCAGTCAGAGAGTCGAGAGGCGGAGAGTAGAGGAGTCGGAGAGTCCAGAGGCGGAGAGTAGGAGAGTAGGAGAGTCGGAAACAGAGAGTCAAGACTTCGCGGGCGGTGGAGCTGCTCGTCGTGTGCGTTGGAGTCGGAACGGAGGGGACAGAGCTGTGGAAAGGCGGCGACACCAGACGAGGGGGTGCTCGCGTCGTGCAGGAAGCTGCACCCGAGGGAAGCCGACAGCGCGACCTGGCCGAGGTGGAGACGCTCGTCGCGGGATAATAAAGACCCTCTATACCCCGAGCATCAGCAACCCCCTCCTGTTTCCCCCCCGCGCTGAGATAGTGCGACCAAGGGGGCCCCTTTCCCACCCCCTACCAGACACTGTCCGCGAGGCCCGCGGAGTTGAGGCACCATCGCCGCTCCGCGTCTCATCACCAGACGGGTAGGCGCGACCCGGTCTCGGCCTCAGGCCCGCCTCATCCTTGAGGGTATTTCTTTTCCTTGGTTTTGGGTATGTGTTGTCGGCGCCGTCTGTGAAGTAGAATTGTATAAGTGTTGCCGTGTGCTCGGTAGTCGGTATTAACTCTGCATTGTGTTTTCGCTTTTATATTTGCTTTTTGTGTAAATTGAATTGTGTTTTTTCTATGTGCTTTTGGTGGAATCGAATATGTGTGCTTCCCGTGTGCCGCGAATAAATGTGCTTTTGTGTTGAACTGTTTCCCGCTTCGCTTCGTCATTTCTCTCATTGAATCCTCATCTTGCTTCACGTAAAGGGTTGGTAGTGGGCTGAATACGCCCGATAATTAATCGAACCGTCGAGGTCGACGATAACACCGCTCGGTTATTCTGATAGTACGGAACGGGTCGCTTAAGTGGCCCGTGTCCGAAGTCGACCTGCGGCGAGGTGCGATCGCCCGGTCTACCCTCCGCGTGGGTACTTAGGTAGGTCGAATTTGGCGAGCAACCCTATCCCACGCGGGGGCTGATTGGCTCGATCGCGGTGAGACCGAAAGGTCCACCCGTGACTGGTTCCCGGCGTTAGTCCGAGAGGGTCACGACTGGATTGTCCGTCCGGTGGGCGACGTGCCGCGATTCGAGTTACGTGGCCGTCAGCACGCCGGCGGGCGCGAATCCGCAACAATATATAGACATATATATATATATATATATATATATATATATATATATATATATATATATATATATATATATATATATATACATATAGACATATATATATATAATTTCTGTTAACGTCTGCGCGTAATTTGACGTATCTCCTCCAAAACTGTGGGACGGATTGTCGCCACTTTCGGCATGCAGGTGCTCTGTGGTCTAATGAACAGCATGAGCTATGTGAGATCGTGCCAGACGGACAGGTTTGGGAATTTTGGGCGATTTTCTAATTTTTACGTTCGTTTGCATGGCGACGTGTGACGTCACCACTGAGAGGCGTTATTCCGTCATGACATCATCGGTCATTCGCTGACGTCATTAAGTCTGTCGTCGACAGACCGTCACCACTGAGAGGCGTAATGCCACTCTGAGAAAACAGCGTCTGCAATGTAAAACCCTCTTCTGCACATGCTGACTACCTCAGGTGAATTTGACACAAAAAAAATGTAACAAGAAACATTGTATTGATAGTAAAGATTTTTTTTGAAGCATTTTTTTATTTCTGTTAACGTCTGCACGTAATTTGACGTTTCTCAACCGCCATCATTGCCTGTGTTGTGTCTTGCCTGTGTGATCTTAAAATTAAAGCGTCCAAGCGGTGTTCGGTCGTCGGATGTGCGCCACAAAAGTGCCGTTCATTGAAATTTGCATTCTGATTCTCGGTCACCCTCCACTGCTCCTGTTCAGTCGAGGGCTAGATCTATATCATGTTAAACTTGCCCCATCAGACGCCAACCTTCCAGTCACACTGCAGAGGATGCAATTTCCAGTCAGACTCGCATACTCGATGACCATAAACAAATCCCAGGGCCAAACATTGAACAAACTCGGAATATACCTCCCAGCCCCTGTGTTCTCCCATGGCCAACTATATGTTGCATTTTCACGTGCAAGAGGTTACTCCTACATATCTATCAAAGTGGACAATAATTCCTCACAATGACTATTCAGCAACAAGACACACCCAAAATATCATCCACAGGGAGGTCCTTTAGAAAACTAAGGACAGGTAACCATCGTGCATCACATCCCCAATGACACCCGCCCAAGCTTCCCATAACATCAACTGTTATGCCTCATCCACCTTTTGCCACCCATTCAACTCCGTGCGGAACACGGGTATATGCTAGTATATATATATATATATATATATATATATATATATATATATATATATATATATATATATATATATATATATATATATATATATATATATATATATCGATCTATCTATAATTCCAGCTGTGTGTGTGTGTGTGTGTGTGTGTGTGTGTGTGTGTGTGTGTGTGTGTGTGTGTGTGTGTGTGTGTGTGTGTGTGTGTGTGTGTGTGTGACCGCTGTTTCTCAACAACCACTGGTCCGATCTAATTGAAACTTGCCAGGTATATTGCTGGGGACCTGAGTATGTGCCTTTTCAAGGTTTGATATTAATCGGACATGTGGTTCCCAAGTTATGGCCATTTATTTACCAACCAATGAAAGGACACGTTGCTGCATAGGTGTGGCTGTGTAAGCCGGTGCCCGGCTGGCCGACGATGACGTCACGTGCCATGTCATGCCCGTTCCGATGGGGATCGATCGGTGCCTTTGTTACCGTGGCGTAGGAGTGGCAATGGTCAATGGCAGCGAATGTCATGGCAAGCAAAGACAGGGCGGTAAACTTGATTTTAATTTTGATTTGAATTAACTCTGCGTGTGCATCACAGCAGTTGTTACTTCAATGAAAGCGATAATTCGTGGAATGCATGTGAACATTCCATTCGGGCACACACCACTTCCGGATGGTGATGACAATGTATTCTAATAATTTCTCGATTTCTTATGCGCATTTATAGGTAAAACACAATGTCCCAATCCAGTCGTCGTTTACGAGAGCGAAGGAATGGCCTGTGTGGTTGTTTCTGGCTCGCGGTTTGAAAGTTTTTTTGGGGGTGGGGGGGTGCACGTACGGGCACGCGAGCGTGAAGGAATGGCCTGTGTGTTTGTTTCTGGCTCGCGGTTTGAAAGTTTTTTTTGGGGGGGTTTGCAAGTACAGCCACGCACGTACGGGCATGCACTGGTATATACAAATAGATGTAACTGATATAAATATACAGTAGACTAGGCGTAAGTCGTCACCATCGGGACCGAGAAAAAAGTGACGACTTAGAAATGTGACGACTTACGTGTATGCGAACATTCATGATGACTGTGGGGTGAAGAATGAAGTCGCGCCTGGCCTGGACACGTATGTGTGAGAGCCGGCTATTGTACCAAAAGGAAAACACAATCCTCGGGGCATAGGTGGGGGTTCATTGGTGAGTTGGAAAGTGATCAAGCAAAGATGGAATTCATGAATCAGTTTATCAAAAGTAAACATAATGAACAACTGTAAGACAACAACTTCGACTGCTAATTATCACCATGATGGGATTGACCAACGAACCCCAGAGACTTTTCTGGCGGCATCTGCCAGAAAAGCCCAGTCTCATCGGCATTGTACACATCCCGAGGCTGATACCTTTCCAAGATGTCTTTCAATTTGCCATCCTTCCAGTCGTGCACCACTGCCAAATCCACGCTGCCTGATTCGCCGCACTTCTTGACCTTGCCGATTCCCCACCTCACCTTGAATCTGTCTATCCAGTGCATCGGCAAGGTCTCGGCATCATCATGCCCGAGGTCCGCAGCGAATTTACGTGCCTTCAGCAGCAACATTTCACCGTCCAACCGAATATTTGGCTGTGCCGACATTTGCCGAAACCAGATGATGAGCGCGTCATCGACATCTTCAAAGGACACACGTTTCACGTGTTTCACACTTACCACCGGCCTCGCGATCTTCTCCACTTGTCCAAACATCGTGCCCTTATTCTTCAAGATATCGTTCAATGTCTGCCGTTTGATGTCCAACTTCTCAGCTATGGCTGTTTTCTTCATCAGTGGGTTTGCCTCGCAATACTGGATAATGTCGTATTTTTCTTGGTAGGTTTTAGTTGCAAGCTTACGCTTAGTCGCCATTGTCCTGCCTGCAGTGCGATCAACGTGTGTACGCAGTTATAAATAGCCTATCACTGGCGGTGTAAACCAATGAGCGAGCATCACGATTCCATGAAATCGGGCTTCTCACGAGGCAGCAGTTCCGTGTGACGAGTTAGGAGTGGTAATTTACTTGAGTTTCCATTACGTGGGAACGGACAACATCTGACGACTTTGAGAGGGATGACCCTTTATTCATAGGGACTTAACATGAGATAAATTCGGGACTTTTTGACGCTGCCGACTTCGGCGAAGTGACGAGTTACACGCTGCCGACTTACGCCAAGTCTACTGTATATGTATATATATATATATATATATATATATATATATATATATATATATATATATATATATATATATATATATATATATATATATATCTTCTTCTTTCGGCTGCTCCCTTTTCGGGGTCGCCACAGCGGATCATCCGTATGATCCACATACTGATTTGGTACATGTTTTACGCCGGATGCCCTTCCTGACGCAACCCTGGTCGCCTCTTACGACACAGGGATATGGTACACCTATTTTAACCGGGGTATACACCGGCCCAGTACACTGGTACTCATTTCGCCGACCTCGGAAGGATGACAGGCTGAGTCAACCCCCTGGTGTATTAATCCAGTGGCCTAACGGGGCTTGAACTCAGGACCTTTTGGATCCCAAGCCGCTGCCCTAACCATTGCACCAACACCAGGCATATATATATATATATATATATATATATATATATATATATATATATATATATGTATATATATATATATATATATATATATATATATATATATATGTATATATACACACACACACACACACACACACACACACACACACACACACACACACACACACACACACACACACACACACACACACACACACACACACACGGCAAAAATCTCAAACTATTGTCCTGCTTTTGGACGACTTGCACAGTCATGCGATGCCAGCGGCTATATAAAGACTTTCTCGCCGCTTTATACGGGAGTTATAGAGACTTTAATTGAAAAACTTTTTGTCGATTTTGATTCCTGATTTTTCAAAATTTTGCCTGTTTGCCTCTGGAAACAAAGCCGATCTCTAACATTTGCTAACTCCTTTGAAGGCCTGCACGTCTTGTAAGAGCCGAGATGCAATTTCGAAGCCGTATGTAATACATACATGAAGCGGGTGTAAATGAGTCCCACCACGTCCATCTAATTGCGTCGTACATGCTATTAATTCGCGCCTCAAATGATGCACGCAATTTGCATTTGCAAGAGTTGTCCTCACGGAGATCAAATCCAATAGAACGAAAAAGCTGTATTTTCATGCAGCTGCAGATTAAGACCTGAGAATCTTGCCTGAAATTTATTATTATTATTATTATTATTATTATTAATGTACTCATTGTCAGTCCAAGGCGATTTATTATGCAGTACGTGTGCATCAGAATGAAAATGGAGGAGCATTTTCACCGAGGATTGTCCCTGCACCGTGGGAGTGTTGCAAGCAGATCGCTTTCGACATCTCGAGCCTCGGGGCCTCTGCTCAGCAAGCACCGTACAGGGCAGTTTAAGGACAAAGGGCAAGCCTTTTGGTCCACATCTCCAAAGGCAGATGTGGCCCCCCCTGCCTCCAGGCAATGAACAAACCAACCCTGTCTGGGGGCAGTTCCCTGACAAGAGTGTGCTCTGTGCGTGCCTCGACGCAAGCTTCTCGGTCGTTCAAATGGAAACGCATCCATTTTTAACCTTTCCCCAAACTTTCCGGCGTCCGCTCTCATGACTTCGACGAAAACGGCTGGTTTGTCTGGTAACAGGGGAGGTTTTTGTGTGCAAGTAGGACGCCACGTTTATCGAACTCCTTGTGTTCTCTCAATGACTCTCCCTCTCCCTCTGTGATTGAATGACCTTCGGACACAACTAAGGTTGTTAACCCACCATTCGGAGAGGTTCTGGAGTAAAACGATCCGAACCTTGATGATGGACGGTGCCCAGCTGATGATACTGGGGTTCATTGAATCAAGCACTCAAAAAGCTGAAAGCATTCTTCAGAGATAAACTCATGAAAAAAAGTTCTAATCCTGTTAGTATTTTGAAGAAATCAAATGTTTTATATTCTAATTTTTTTGTGGGTCACACCCACTAAAGAATGGGTCGGGGATCATTTAATATTACCTTTCAGAGAGCTACAAAGGCTGAGGCACTCCAGAGAGATTTTTAAAATATATCCAACATTGCTTTAAAAAAATTTATATTTTTTTTTGCCAAAAACACTGATAAACTTCTGAAAGTTTGACAAAGATCTGTTTGGCCATCTCTGAGAAAAATGGCAACACACACACACACACACACACACACACACACACACACACACACACACACACACACACACACATACACACACACACACACACACACACACACACACACACACACACCTCTTATAGTATAAATACAACCACATCGTGATGAAATATGCATGTTCAGAGCAAATGAAAATACAAATTCAGAGGTTATATTGTTGCGGGGCCGGACGTCGGCCGCGAGCACAACTGCGAGATGGAGCTGCAGAGTCGGCTCGACCGATCGTCCGGAATTCAGATCGTACTTCTTCGGAAAACTCGGGAAAAGTACGGGTCCCTTTTTGGACCGTGAAGGGTCAGTATTTCTACCACGTGGTGCAGGGTTATTCGCCAATTTTCAAAATACCTAGAGACCATGTGGCGATTTACCGAGTCTCCATACCCTCGACGGCATCCGTACGGAACGAGCTGCTCAGTGTACTCGTTCCGTGTGCGATCCGAGCGGTTTCATCGCCGAGCTCCGTCGATCTCGAATAACCTGTTACAATGGTACAACGGCCTTGCTAACTTTCCAACACGCAGCACACGCAGTCAATGAAAGAATAGACGCAAACGAGCTGAAACATTCAACAATCGGGGTATTTATTCACAATTGGGGATGAGGGGAGCACATAAGGGCAGAGCTAAACCGAATATTACTTTGCACGTATGGAAGGTATGTACAACAAGGGCACTTATACAGTTCACTACTCACGATACTGGCGCCACAAACACACATACGCACACACCCAAAGAATCGGACCAATGGTCTTTATTCGGACCTCCAGCCCGGAGGACAGTCGGGCTGAAGACCAGATTCTGCCTCGGACCTGCTCACCTTGTGTGGTCTTCGAGTTGTTCGGACCGGGCACCAGCATGGGCGAGCTGAATCAAACCACCATGAGCCGCGATCAGCTTTCCGAGCTCCGGCGGATCCCCTCACGCTCCGGAACACTCGCTGATGAAACGAGGCCCGATCCTTCCCAGTTCGCTGTGTCGATTCCCCCGAAGAACCACCAACCAAGAAGAGCAAAAGAACCGAACCAGAACAGAGCGAACAAGACCCACGAACAAGAACCAAGGAGGACTCAGAACAACAACAACAACCAATTTCTGTCTCTCTCTTCCCTTCTTATCCCTCTCGGGCGCGGCTTGTTTCCGGCGTGACTCATTCGCCAGTGGGGGCTGTCGCATCCCATTTCTTCGAGTTCCCCACGCGAGCCGATTTATGTCCATATTAGGGCATGGAATTCAGTTCGTTCAGCGTTGGGTGGGGGCTGTTGTGACCAATTTCTCGGAGCCCCCCACGCGAGCCGATTTATGTCCATATTAGGGCATGGAATTCAGTTCGTTCAGCGTTGGGTGGGGGCTGTCGCAACCCATTTCTCGGAGTCGTTGTTATCCTTGGTGTTGTTAGATAAAAGAAAACCTGACTATTAAAATAACTTCACAGCACATTTACATTTATTCACCCATTAGACTAGGGGAAGGAAGCTATCTATAAAACACATACTTACCGAAATAACTGCGCTTTCGGACCTGTATGTTGAGTGCAATAAACTTCCAAATCCGTAACAATATTACCGTCACTGAAGAAAAGGGTATTGCATTTGTGTCCATTTCTTTGTTTGTTTGTTACTTGGCAAAAAATAGATATATATTTGACAAGTATGTTGATTGCCTCCGCTTGTTTGTGTGTTTGTGTGTTTGTCTGTTTGTCTGTCTGCTCACCTACAGCCCAAACTGCTCAACCGATCGCTCTGAAATTTTCAGAGATTAATGTCACTGACACTGCGACGGTTACACATTGAAGGTTCGTAAAATTCGGTCGACCAAAAAGGTCCACATCGGCCAATCGGCCAATTTGAGCCAAATTTTCTAAAATCCTCAAATTTCATCCGATTGACTTGAAATTTGAACAGGATTTGCATATTACGTTAGTGAATTCAACCACCTATTACTTTTGAGGTTATCTTAGGTCAAACGGTCAACATAGGCCTTAAGGTCAACCAAAAAGAAGCCAAATTTTTTAATTGTTTATAAAATCCTCAATTTTCATCTGATTGACTTGAAATCTGAAGACCATTTGCATATGAGGTCACTGAACTCAACCACCTATTAATTTTGAGGTCAACATAGACCAGATTCCATATTCATCTTCAATTTTCATCCGATTGACTTGAAATTTGAAGAGCATTTGCAAACCAGGTCTCCAAATTCAACCACCTATTAATTTTGAGGTAAAAATAGGTTAAAATGTCAACATAGACTAAAAGGTCGACAAAGGCCAGATTTCTAAAATCCTCAATTTTAATGCAATTAACTTAAAATTTGAAGAGCATTTGTACATCATGTCAATGAATTCATCCACTTATTAATTTGGAGTTAAACATAGGCCAAAAGGTCAACATAGGCCAATTTGGGCGAAATTTTCTAAAATCCTCAATTTTAATCCAATTAACTTGAAATTTGAAGAGCATTTGTACATCAAGTCACTGAATTCAGCCTCTTATTAATTTTGAGGTAAAACATAGGACAAAAGGCCAATTTTTTCTAAAATCTTCAATTTTCATCCAATTGACTTGAAATTTGAAGACCATTTTCATGTCATGGAATTCAACTACCAACTAATTTTAATGTCAAAAGTTCAACACAGGCCGTCTTTCTAAAATTGGTAGATAGGACCAAAAACTAAATATATCACTATATCTCAAAGAGTTGTGGACGAGTTATGACAAAACAAGGTGGATGAGTTGGATAGGTGACAAGAACAAGCAGATTGGATTTTGGTTCGTATCCAGCCCATCAGTGGGATACAAAACGTGAACTGTTCCACCTGACAGAGGTATTCGCTTTACTGAGTGCCATTCTACTTTGTGCTGTTTTGCCAAGTTGTCACTCATTGAGTGATTTTTCATTTGTTTGTTTGTGTGTTTGTCTGTTCGCTCGCCTCCAGCCCAAACCGCTCAACGAATCGTTTTATAATTTCAGAGAATAATGTCACCGACCCTGTGACGGTCCTGCATTGAAGTTTCGTAAAATTTGGTTGACTGAAAAGGTCTACATAGCAGTAGTAGAACTTTGGGACTTCTGGTGCACCTAAAAAAATTTACTTCTTAGTGAAAAGGGGAAAAGGGAAAAAGTTACAGAATAACACGAAAATCCTCCCAATTTCCTCTCTTTTTACTTCCCTTTTAACACAAAGTTTCCCAAAATCTTCCTCCCTTTTTTCAGAGGTTCTGAGGCACTTACAAAAATGTACATGACTGACACCAAAACTCATCATAGTTCCAACAAATATTTGCTCATGGTTACTCATCACCGTTGAGTATACCAGTTTGAAAAAAAGGCAGCAGTAGCCTGTTAAAACTCCCCAACTCTTGTTATATTTTATGGATATACATATATATATATATATATATATATATATATATATATATATATATATATATATATATATGTCCAGAAGGGAGGCTGTCAATCCCATTTTCTAAAATAAACCTCTCATCATCAAAGGCCTCAAATGCCTTCTTATTTACCTCCTCTGTTTATAAATGATGCTTATAACTTCTTATTCATTTTTCTATACTCTTCTTTCAGCTATAAGGTATATATATACCTATATATAAGGTATATTCTATATATATAAGGTATATTCTATATATATAAGCTATAAGGTATATTCAGCTATAAGGTATAAATATATAGCTCTTCAACAGCTATATATTTCTATACTCTTCTTTCAGCTTCTATAAGGCTAAACAATTGTAATAATGTTCAAAATTTATTATTTCTCTGATTACATTTTTCTTTATCCCCTTTAACTTTTTATCACTCTTTTCAATTTTATTATGAACATATTTATAGGCATTAGCCTTTGCTCTCAATCCCACAAACTCACTAATTATCTTTTCACCCAACTCATCTTTAAACTTTCCAATAACCTTTATCTTCTTTGTGGAGAAATTTGTTGTCTGATTTATAATTGCTTGTATCATAAATACCAACATTCTGAGACATATTCTTTAAATATCTTCCACATTGATTTTCAAAATAAAACTGTCTGTATCCATATCAAGTAAATTAACCCAATCCACATATTTTTTCTTTATGTTGTTGTGGAAGTAGTCATACATTAACAACTTTGACAAGTCAATAACTGATTTTCCTATATAGACAGGTTTATCCATTTCAATACTTTCTTTGTTCAAATGAATAGCACAAAAGTTCTCTGGAAACACCTCCGCTCTTTGAAAACTTGGTTTATTAATTAATTTGGATGCTTGTTTCCAAGATGTAGCAAGTCTTTATGTTTTGTCTATTCCTAACATTTTCCATAGCCTTCCCAAATATAGCATTATTAACATGATTTATAAAAGTTCTTCTCAAAATCATTTGTCACAAATGTTCTCTTTTTTGTGTTAACATCAAAATACTTTTTTAACCAATGACTTTAATTTTCAAAATCCTATGAATTTTCTTGACTCAACGCAGCAGATAAATATTGTCTTAAAATTCCTTTGATGTAAAACATAATTCCCTTTATCATATAATGTAGTGAGTAATTTTTCTGTTGGTTTGCCTTTTGTAAGAAAAGATTGTTGATAACCACTCAGCCATTCCTTCTTTAGACTTTCTTTATCAGGCACATATGGTAAGTCTTTATGTTTCTTATGGAGTTCTTCAGGATATTTTAAATCAGCCTCAAAATAATATCCTACTTTGGCTTCATCTAATTCTTTTTGAGAGGAGATAACAATGTCCTGTAAAATGTTTTCATAATTTTTCTCCTTAACCCATCTAAGATTTCCAAAAGGTAAAGATTGAGACAAAGCCCATCCATACAAATTGTTAGTATCATAATACATCAAGAAAGAACTCTCTTTTTTAAAATCATAGTTGGGAAGATATTTGTTGTTGACTTTAGCATATCTCTTTGAACAGACTTGCGATATTTCACCTCTTTTTGCTTTCTCTATCATCCAAAGCATATCTATATCACCGATTAATTCCAATGGTTGTTTTGTCATTTTTAACACTGCACTCCAAGCCAATCCTGGGGCTGTGTGATCATGAGCAGGGTCGAATCCATCGGAATTTTTATTATGACAGACTGTTCTAAAAGTCTCAAATCCATAGCCAATAAAAGAACATCAGTTTTAAGATACAAAATTGTGATATTCCCCATGGTTTTTTATATTCATCTTCTTCCAAACATTTTGTGCTTGTGCATAATCTTTATCAGCTATTTGACTTTCATTTAAGTCATTATAGAAACTTTCCTTTAAGGGAAGTTGTGTTTCTTTAAACTTCCCAAATGAGTTCCTATAATCATAAGGATAGGATTAAACCTCCCTTTTGTGATAGGAGACCAATCTCTTCATGATTTGAGAAATGTGATTGGAGAATTGGAAAGTTTTATATATTTGATACCAAGTCAGATAATGGACTTGACATAAACTTGAATGCGTCAAGAAATCTGATGAGTTATAGGAGATGAAGGGATTGTTTTTGTGAATGAAATGTAATTCTGGTTAGTGTTAGGAATGGCTGAAATGTCTCCACTGGTTTTACTCGATTCATTTATAAAAAAAGATGTGTGTCATAGTGAGCATTGTTGTGAAGAAATACTGGAATGAAGGAGGGAAGTATTAAATTGAGATTACAACTCTGATGAGCAAGACATCTATATTTACCAATGAGATGGCAATGGTCTCTTACCTTGAGACCTTCACTAATGTTGTCCTTACAAATATGACAAATATTGTTTTTCCTAAATTTCCTTTTCTCTTCTTTTGTTGAGGACATTGGTTTTTAGTTTTTTTCCATTACCTGAGATAATTGAATACAGTCTTTTTCCAGTTGTGTCACAAACTCTTGGGAGACATCTTCTCCTCTGCAAAGTTCTAACTTCTTGTATTCATCACCAACAGATGATTTGATATCATAACAGAAACCACAAGGAGTATGTTTTTGATATTTATTTGTGAATTATTGATTTGGATTTGGAGAAACAGTGTCTATCTTTTCAAGGATACTTTCAAAATCAGAGTATATCACAAACAGATGTTTTGTAGATTGGTTAAAATCTTTGTATGACATGTTTGAACCTACTTTTGGTAAATTGATTTCAGCTGATTTATTACTACAATATTTCAAATGTTGGTTTAATCGTTCTTTTGTATGAAAGGAGTTGAGACATCTCTTACAAGGATATGTTTTACATTTTCTATTGTATAGTTGTGATTTGGTTAATCTTGAGAAATTTTTGATGTGAGCATAATGTGATTTTTTTTTTCCTTTGAGGTGAAGTAGAGAACGTCAATGTGTGTTTCATCATTTTTATAGTTGTGTGAAAATTTTAATATCTGAACTTTGTTTGTATCTGTTAATCCGTATAAATTGATAGATAGATTATTTATTTTCTCAAATTTAGGAATATCTCTCAATAACATTGGAAACTTGAAATCTTTAACATTTCATGTATTCCCATATTTATTAGAATGAGTTACTCTTTCAGCATTCCTTTTTGGAGGTTGTAGGTCAGCAAGAACAGACCATATAAAGCATTTATCATCATTGTTTTGAATATTAACAACTGCCTTTTTAAGTTTTATCTGTTTTGGTAAATCAATGAATGAGGAAGCATTGAGAAGATCTGATTTGAGGATGTGATTTTCCAAAAAGATTATTTTTTCAATAACGAATCCACTACCTTCCATGTAGCAATTAACATTTTGCTCATATCTTAGAAGTTCATCATATACATCACAATCTAAGAAATCTTGACATGTGATAAAGTGAGGGTTTGTTCTCATGCAGGGAGTTTCTTCACCACCTTACCTTACCGTCATTTTAATTTTTACTCCCATATAAAACTTAAAAGTGTTGATTTCGCTCAATGTATTTTTAATTCGAATTTCAATTCTTGGTTTAACCATAATAATTGTCTCAATGATTGATGTTGGTATCTTATTTTTATATGTCCTTTAAAGGCTTCATCAATATTTTCAATAGAGTATCCAAGTATCCCCTCTTCATTCTTCTTGTGTTTTTGTATTTGAAGGTGTCTATGAAAATTTCCTTGAAGAATATCAATGTTACATGTATCACAATGCATGTATTTTAAAGATATTCCTTCAACAGATCTTTTATGTTTTTGGGTTTGAAGGCCTCTTCTAAAAAAATTTAAGAATATTAATATTACAAACATTGCACTACGTTGTATTCACCATATTTATATAGGAAAACTTTACTTAAAATAAAAATCAATTATTGGCACAGGTCCATGTTAGTTTGTCTCTTTGAAGGAGACTGTTTAAGTATTAGAACCTTATTTTTCAATTTTTTTAATCATCTTTGTCTTTTGCAATTCCTGTGAATAAAATGAAATTTTCTTGATGAAAATATTGTAGTAATTTATTGGTGAACCCACCAACTTTTTATTTAATAAATACAATGTATCAAGACACAAAAGCCAAGTTTCACTCAATTTGTAAAATTTACTGAGAAATATGTCGAGGTTGTAAAATTGAATAAGGATAAATATAACAACTATTGGATAAAGCCCATTATGACTGATAATATGAGTTCTTCAATTTCCTTCAGTGGAAGTGCTTTTAGTATATCTGGAAGAACATAAATTAAAGTGGCCGTAACAAAAGTTTCTCCTCTCCTTCTGGCAATATATTCAAAACTAGGAAAAGCAATGAAACAAGAAAAAGTATCAAAAAAGAAAACCCTGATGGATGAGGCTTTAGAAAGAAAAAGATATGACCAGCACCAATAAGCAAGGAGAAATTTGTATGTTTTTTTCAACAACCCGAAAGATGTAAATCTTGAGGAAATAAAGGATGTTAATATATCAGGTGAAATGACATTTCATTCAGTAGTAGTTCAGGACCATTTTATAATTACCTTTAATATAGAAAATATAGTCGTTGAATCTGTTAATGAAAAAGAGTGTATGGATGTAGATGGTAATGCTTTTTCTACGAATTAAATGAGTCATTTTTCAAGTGAAGATTTTGAAGACTATGATGGTATCTCTAATGGAACAGAAGACAGTTATGATTCTGAGAGTTTGTGTTGAAATGATAGTAATGAAAGTTGTTTCATTGATGATCATGAAAGTACTGATGAAAGTACTGAAGTTCATACTGAAGATGAATTTTATTTTAAGTAAAGTTTTATGATATAAATATGAATGGTATACCAGATCTTGAGCTTCTTGAATTTACTGATTCTCCATGTGACAAATTTGAGAATTATCCTGCATGTGATAGAGTGTGATTAGCCAGAGTCAAAATCCAACAAACAGTGTATATTTTATGATTATCTTCGAATTAATGAAAATTAAAAAAACATATAAAAAGGAACAAAACTCTTTCAAAATTACACCGAAAACGAATTACTTTACAAGATTAATAAGATAAATGAACGTTAAGTACGAGGGTGATAATACACCTTTTCTTACAAGAGAAGAGACTGAACAAATGGCGATAATGTTTCATTGATTGATGAAGTATATTATTCACAATTGTCATTTTCAGGGAAATATCAACACAAAATAATGCACAAATATAATAATGGATTATCTTGAAATTAAACCTGAACTCAGGATAAAACATAGTTTCTAAAAAAGCCAATAAAAATTCAAATAATTTATTTTCCAAATTTACAAATTAACGATTTTTTTTACCCATTTGGGAAAATAAGATAACATTTAACAACCACAAAAATCTTCCAAACTCATCAAGATGTCTCATAGTTGGTTCAAGTGGAGATGGAAAAACCTGCCTGCTTTTAAAGATGCTCCTTGCTCCCAACTTTTTAGATTTTGATAATTTAATAATTTTTGACAAAGTCAAGATTTCAACCTGAATATCAACTACTCTCACAAGGTTTTAATGCTGGTCTTCAAAAAGAAGACATAATTGGTTCATTTAAACTTCAAAACAAACTAAATGATTATAACATTGAAGATTTAATACAACTATTTTGATACACAGAAATGTAAAAAGTAATCAAAGCCTATAACTTGTATTCTTATTGATAATACGGATGATATACCTTCACCCCATGATTTGGATAAATCAAAAAAGAATCTCGTTATTTTTGATGATTGTGTTAATGAGAGAAACCAAATGGTTATGGGTAGTTACTACACAAGAGGGAGGCATTCTTCTTGTAATTGTATTTATCTTCGTCAATCATACTTTCAACTCCCTTGCCGCTCGATAAGAAATATTGCTCATACTTTTATTTTATAAAGTTAAATTCAGTAGATATAAATAATTTTTCGAAATTCAATTGTTCTACATTGTGTAGTAAAAAATGAATTTGAGGAGTATATGAAACACATGACTGGAAAATATAAATACAGTGTTGTGAAACAACATGAGATACTGAGGGATATTTTTTATTTTATAAACAATGACATGCATGAATAAGAGTTGTTATTATTAATCTTGTGGGTAAATCTGCTTCTGGGAAAAACTTTTATAAACTTTGGTTCTTGATTCATGAAAATGAAAAGATGACATGTTTTTTTTTTAAATACCCCGTAATATGTCTTGTATCTACAACAACCTGAGTAATGCAACCAGGAGAAGTAGAAGGTAAAGATTATTTCTACATTTGAATGAAGGAACATATGCAATTTGAAGGAACATATGCAAATATCATTTGAATGAAGGAGGAACGAAGGTCAAATATTTGAGGAGGACTCTCTTGGACAAACAAAATATTCACATTGTAAGAGTAAGTTAAAGAAACTAAAATCTGGTGGTCTTAGGTTATTAGAAACTAATCCAAAAGGAATGAAACAAATTATTAAACATCTGAGTGGTAATGGAGTGAAGATTTTATCATTTGGTTTTGATGTTGATGAAGAAACTCAATGCAAGCATATGAAAAGCAGAGATACAAGTATTAGTGAAGAAGAAATTACAACTCGTATGAATGTTAATTAAGGATTTGATGAAATATTTAAAGAAAAGAATTGATTTGAACACATCTACTTTAATGATGAAGAAAAGGAAAATTTCCCTTTTGACCTTTACAATTCATTAAATTATATTTTCCAATAAATAAATGGATGCGAAAGAATGAGCAAGAAGATTTAAGGAACATCAAGAGTTGATTTCAAAAGTTGTAAATCAACAGGAAGGCATAAAGTAGAAATGCAGACAGAAACTAACAGGTGAAGAGGTGTTTGAAAGAAAATATAAATTTTTTAAACCACTTAAAAAAAAACCTTCCCAACAAATGTCTACAGTTCCTATGATAGAATACATCCCTAAAAAAACTTCAAATGACAAAAGATTTTCATCAAATGATGGAGCCAGAATTAGAAGATATAGGAGAATTAGAATATGATGATGAAGGATTATTTCAACAACTGGAAGAGATAAATCAACCCCCTGATTACGTTGTGAATACTCTCCAAAACAATGAATATTCAACACATTCAAAAACCAGAGCAGGTCTCATTCCAACAGAACAACAAGCAATATTCCATCTTGTTAAAGAAAAGGTATTGATATTTAATGATGAATTAAGGTTCTTGAGTTTTGTTCAACCACCTGTTAAATTAACTCTGAGATTAATGTTTCTTCTTACAAAATATGGAAGACAAGGTTCAACTGTGAGGGGTAAATCAAGTTATTTCGATATACCATTGAATATATATATATATATATATATATATATATATATATATATATATATATATATATATATATATATATATATATATATAATGAGGATGACAGTATATGTTGATTCACTAAACTTGCTTGATTATGGAGTTTCTGTTGTGAGTAAAGGAAGGAAGAATGAAAAGGAGAAACACATTATTGAGGCTTTAAGTAGGCTTGGTTCAGGTGTTAGTTTTCTTCAAAATGACCCATCACAATTAGTTCATTGACTGTTATTGTTGTTCGGAAGGAAGAAGGCTGGAAATTACAATTGTGTTAATGAAGCATCAGTCATTTTTGACCAGTTAATGAATATGAAAATAATTAATAAATATCAATACAAAGATATTTTATCCCATGTTAATGAGTTTAATTCTCTCTCATGATGAAAATGAAACCAGAGTTGGTGTCAAAGCCACCTAATGCTCGCCTGTTTATACATTTATCGTTTTTAAAAGACTCGTCTAATAATTAATATTTTTTATAAAGCATTGCAGTGAAGTCTGATCCAAATAATTTTAAAGCAATATATGTATTTGTATATTGTAGTCAGGAACAAGAGCGCAAGTGAGCACAATATATGCCCGAACAAGAAGGTATATACAGAATTGTGCTACGACATGGAAAACAGCATCCTGGTTGCCATGACAACCACTTTAGATGACGAATGTATGTCAGGACACACCGTCTCCACAGTCTGCACCTATGTACCAAATATGAAACGTGAAAGTTGAAAACTTTGGGAGTTAGAGTGCGGACAGGAACAGATGGAAAACAGCATCCTGGTTGCCATGGCAACCACTTAAGATGACAAATATATGTCGTGACACACCTTCTCCACAGTCTGTACCTACGTACCAAATATGAAACGTGAACGTTTAAAACTTTGGGAGTTAGAGTGCGGACAGGAATGGACGGACGGACGGACGGAGGACACATAATACGCCCCGACATATATATATATATATATATATATATATATATATATATATATATATATATATATATATATATATATATATATATATATACATATAGATATATACATATATATATATATATATACACATATACATATATATATATATACACATATATATACATACACATATATATACATATATATATATATATATATATATATATATATATATATATATATATATATATATATATATATACACATATATATATATATATATATATATATACACATATATATATATATATATATATATATATATATATATATACACATATATATATATATATATATATATATATATATATATATATATATATATATATATATATATATATATATATATATATATATATATATATATATATATATATATATATATATATATATATATATATATATATATATATATATATATATATACATATATACACATATACATATATATATATATATATATATATATATATATATATATATATATATATATATATATATATATATATATATATATATACACACACATCGGGCATATAAAAAAGTGTGGTGGATAAAAACATTAGAAAGGAAAAAATAACTTGCACCAAGAATTTTAACATTTTCACGCTCACACTCACGCCGGGGGGTATCACTATAGCTCTCTGTTCTTCGAACAGGCGAGCTATAAATGTAATCAATTGTAGATGCTAATGAGAATTATTTTTTATTGTTGAAAGCTGATAAAGAAGTATATATATATATATATATATATATATATATATATATATATATATATATATATATATATATATATATATATATATATATATATATATATATATATATATATTCATAGATAAGTATACAGTAAGTCCTTGCTAACCGGAAGTTCGCATATCGTAGTTTCGATTATTCGTAATTTAGTTTTAATGACCAATTTTTCAATTATCGCAAACATTTTATGCCTATCGTAATGTCATTGCAAGGAAAAACGCAAAAAAAAGTTTCAAACTGCCTGCAAAAAACAACAATCACACAGGATGCGCATAAACTGTATGCTGTACTGTACGTATTCTCTTCACGCTCGCCTGCATACCTTCCAGTATGAATCCCAAGCGACCCGCAATTCTTTTGCCGAGCACACCTCGTTTCAAGATACAACGAAAGGCTGTCACATTGAAGATGAAATTGGATATAATTAAAAGACATGAACGAGGTGAAGGGACAACGGAAATCGGCCGCGCGCATGCAATCGCTGCATCGACTGTACATTTGATCGTTCAAAGTTCGGCAAAGATAAAGAAAATATCACAGATTGCGACCAGTTCGAGTGCAATGACACTAACGAGAATGAGAGATGGTGCTATGCACAACATGGAGCGTTTATTATGTGTGTGGATAGAAGATCAAACTAAACGTCGCATGCCTTTATCTCTTGCTGTGATACAACAAAAAGCGCGGAGTTTGTTAGGGCATTGACCCACGATTACGTGATCAATTACTTCTCCAATCATGTTGAGAAGTACTCCAAGGAGAACAACATTGACAACAAATCTTTGCTGCTTGTAGACAATGCTCCTGCCCATCCTCAGCAAATGGAAGACTGGTGTGAAAACGTGCAGGTAGTATTTTTACCACCAAATACTACCTCACTTTTACATCCTATGGATCAGGGAGTTATTGCTGCTTTTAAAGCCTATTATGTTAAGCATACCATGCTGCAGCTTATCAAATAAACTGATAAGGACAAGCCATCAATCAAGGAGTTTTGGTGAACATACAACATAAAAATGGCTTTGGAAAACATTAAGGATTCATGGGCAAAGGTGAGTGCCTCCACAATGAATGCTGTGTGGAAGAAAGTGTGGCCTGAGTGTGTCCACAATTTCACGGGGTTTGCTGATGTTCCATTGATTACAAGTCAAATTGTAGACCTGGCGCAGGAGGCTGGTTTTGAAGAGGTTGACGAAGAGGACGTGGATGACTTACTGGAGTCTCATGCAGAACCCTTAAGCAATGAAGATCTTATGGAGTTGGAACAGCAGTGGGCTCTTGAGGAAGAAGAAGATGCTGTGACACCTTCATCTGAGCATCTCACCATGAAAAACCTCAGCCAAATCCTCAACTCATTTGAAAGTGCCATAGAATTTGTTATCGAGCAAGATCCAAATCTTGAAAGAAGCACTGATTTGAGCCGTGTTGGTAATGATGCCCTTTGTTGCTACAAGGAACTATATGCAGCAAAGAAAAAGAAAGCCATCCAGTCCAATCTCCATGCATTTTTCAAGCCAAAAGATGCAGCACCAACTCCATCCACCATCCAGGATGCTCCTTCAACCAGCTGCCAAGAGACCGTTCCCGCTGGTGAAGAAAGTGACAGCACAGTGTCAAGTGAAGAGGGGGACGATTCTGCCACTCCGCAAGTGTGACTTGTCCACCGCAATCAACTCCGTTCCTCCAGCCTCGGGGTAAGTCGCCACTACTCGAGGAGTGTGTTTTGTTTATTTGTGTTTATGTCAAAAAAATTCCGAGCCAAAAACACATCTCCCCTTTAACCCATTGGTTTCGATGGGAAAATATGTTTTGTTTAACACAGTTTCGCTTATAATAAGGTTTTCCAGGAACGCAACCCTTGCGAAAAGTGAGGACTTACTGTATATATATATATATATATATATATATATATATATATATATATATATATATATATATATATATATATATATATATATATTCATAGATAAGATAAGACACAGTAGTCTAATTACTGCCACTGAATGTTGGAAGAAAAATGATTTGTTTTATCTTTTTTTCAGGACTATTTAACAAGTGTGGTGTTTCAGAAAATAAAAAAAGAGATTTATAATCATTATGTACAGACTTTTTAAAACATAAATGAGAAGCACCATTCTTAGTTTTAATTTCACGAGTGATCACACATCTTCTTTCCCATACCCACTACAACTTGATGCAACAAAAGAATATGAGGCATCTTTATTGTCAATGGAAACTTATAAAACCTTGTTTAATATCACAGAGAAAAATGACAAGTTTAGTGATAATCCGGGAAGCGGATACAAAATGATAACAGTTTCACCCGGAGCATATGAGATTTCTCCAATGTCTTCCAAAATTGCTCGCCTTATGAAAGAACAGGGTGATGAACCAAAAAATATTGTTATAGATATTCAAAAACATATTTCAAAATCAATTATTAAACTTAAAAATAACTACACTTAATTTCACAATTGATAATTCATTTAGAGAGTTATTGGATTTCTCCTCAAAAAGATTGAAGCTAATGGAATGTTGGATAGTGATAATGTCATTCAAATATCCGCAGGCATAAATTTGGTATTAATTCACTGTGATTTGATTGATGGTGCTTATAATGATGGAATAAGAACAAATACAATATTTTCATTCAGTGCATACTCAACCCCAATTGGTTATAAATTCAATATGGAACCAAAAAAATCTGGTTTATCTTTCCGTGTCTGGACAAAACCACATATAGAGTAAATTTTCAGATAACCGACCAAGATTATTGCATAATTTATTTTAACGGAGAAGTTATATCCATCAGAATTCACCGACGTGAAGTTTTCCAATAAATAAATACGATGGTTATTGCAAGAAAACACGAGTTGGGAAAATAAAAAATAATGACAGGGGATGGGAAGTTCCTTTCCATATACTATAAGGGTGAAGGTATGCATATTGGGAGAAGATACTATAAACCTAAGAGACAATAGGGTGTAGGACATCAATTTAGAGAAAAAGGAGATGGGATAATTGATACTCTAATGGGTATCGGTTCTACTATTCTTAAACATTAAGACCGAATTGGTTCAACTGATTCTGCTGTGGGAAATATAGTAGGTGCTATAAAGAGTATAAAAGATGCCCAAAAGGAATCCCATAAATTGCAAGCAATAAAAGAAATTAAGAAAGGAAAAACTCAGTTGTCTCCCCAAGAACGACAGAAAATAATTTAAATACTTGGTTCGGCGTTTCAAAACTTTTAACATCTTGCATTTATTTCGTAAAAAGAACAAAAAAGTATGGAAGCAATTGATAGTATCTATGATTTGGATGATACCATTGTCATCTCAAACTCTACAGTTTACAAGACTTCTTAAAGGTAAATGCTAGGACAGGAAGAGAATGGAATATAAATGGAACAAAGAGTTTTGAACGAAATAATCAACACACTTATTTGAATCCAGCCGATAGCTTCTTGTTGTAGAAATTTACATTCACTCAGGCTGGGAATAACACAAACGCTACACTCGTAAATGATTTCTTCTGGAAAATGTTTGATCGTGTTCGTTTGCATCTTGGAATCATGGTTGATTATGTCTCTGATGCATCTGAAATGATGAAATTTACACTATATTCATTTTGTGATAGAATGGGTAAGGGGGCTGTCGATGGTTATATTCCTGATATGGCAACGAAAACAAACACAGACCCTGGTTATAGTCAAAGAAAGGCAATGTATAATGATGATACAAAAGCAGGTAATAATTTTAATGTGGCAGTTCCTCTTAAAGGTATATTGGATTTTGTGATTATAATAAAGTTCTGTGTGGACTTAAAATTAGATTTCAACTACAAAGGAATGATAATGAAAATACATTTCTTTTTGATGTTGGTAATGCTTTTGGTGCTCAGAATAAATTTGTTATTGATGAAATTAGTTGGTATATTAGTGAGTATATTCCTAATCTTAAAACAGAAGAGATGTTGAATGGAAGACTTAACTCAAAGAAACCACTAAATGTATCATACCAAAAAAGTCCACACGTCAAACTGAACCAAACCACTTGCATGTGGAATTTTGGTGTTCTGGAAGGAAAGCCACGATACCTTATGGCTCATTTTAAAGAAACCAGATGGAGATGCTGCTTCTGATAAGAATAATGCATTGAGTGATAATGCCAAGGTGAAACAATTTTGCGTTTTTCTGGATGGAACATTTTATCCATGAGATAGATTGGAAAAAAAATGATTATGCTGAAGCATACAAGTCTTACCAAAAGGTGTGTGAAAGCAAAGGTGATAAAGAACCCATTTTGGATATGGTTGCATTTAAAAGCTGATATATAATCTACGTGATTGACCTGAGCACTCAAAAAGAAACCATAAAGTCAAATTGAGTGGATACTTCCCTCTACATTGAAAGAGGAGAGAGTGAAGAAGTTGATTGATATTGTTTGCTTTTGGAAGAAACAGAATGACAGATTAATACAGATAATGGTGTTATGATTAGTGTTACATAATTTTTTGATAAATAAATGAGTTGTAAAGTGCTAACTGGGGTATATGTTAATCAAATCAATCTTAATAAACGATCATATTGTATTCAAAATCAAAAGCCTTGTATGATTAACTTTAATACAATTCATAGAAAAGGAGTGGAAAGAATTGATGTTTTGCTCACAAGAGAACAGGAGAAAATCTTGAACGATACTGGCTCACCTAAAATTATAATGTCAAACCAATGTTGAATAAATATTCAATAAGAGAGATGAGTGGACGATTTCTCCCATTTCTAATTCCTTTATTTGCTGGTTTAAGTGCAGCTGGAGCATTGACGGGTGGTATTTCAGCAGCGGTGAAAACTGCCAACGAAAGGAAGGCTCAAATATAGTTGGAAAGACATAACAAAGAGTTGGAGAAACAAATTAGTGGAAGTGGTGTTATTGTAGATTTTGCTGAAAAACTTGAAAGCCTACCTGATAAAGCGAGATTGTTATTTGGAAATATGCTTTCTTCTATCGCACAAGCAGGTGTAAAATTACCTAAAAGGAGTAATGGATTACATCTTTCTCATAAAAATGTAAGCATTGATGAGTGGTTTAAAGAATTTGGAAAGAATACAACATCAAATCTAGAACTTGCCAAATATTGTAAGAAATTAAAAACTGATAATGTGGTTATATGTATGACAGATGAAGTAACAAACTTGTCTAAATATACAAAGAATATTATGAATTTAGAAAATAATAATAGAAATGGTTCCCATTGGGTTTGTATTGATAATAATCAGGTTAAATATCATTTTGATAGTTCTGGTCTTCCACCACCTGCTGAAGTCATAAAATTCTGACTGAATGGTTTTTATTTTTTATGATGTTACTTTTTAATCAAATATAAATGACTTATGTTGGAAAAGATGGTTCTACCTTTGGTGTATCCCAAGAACTGGATATTGATTTCTCAAATTATTACACAAAAGCACAGGCTGAACGACAGAAATATAGGAAAGCAAAAAATGTTAATATGAAAAATGCTTACAAATTAATAAGTTATCCAAGACCAAATCAGGTGAATGACGGTAAGATCAAGTCATTTATCACAACATATTGTTCCGGGAATCCGCCGCGTTTGGCGTGCGGACGACCGTTCTAGCCAAATTGCGGTCGCACGCCCACCGAAGGCCGCAATCCAGTCGTGACTTTCCGGACCAACCCCAAAATCCAGTCATGGATGCCTTAACGCATCATAAACTAGCCAATTCTTCTGTCCACGTGCTACAGGGTCGATCGCCGAATTATCGATGTACCTAATTATTCGCGCAGACAGAAATACCAGGAGTTTATACCTGGATGGGACCTGCACAAAAACGAGCCACTTAAGCGGCTCGTTCCGTTTGCGAGGCCGAGCGGTTATATATCGCCAAGTCCCGTCAGACGAGATTATTACGTTTATCGGCTTTAATTAGCCAGTTAATTCCCCGAACGCACCATGGCAGTCAATGTGAGGAAAGGGACGCAACAAGCAGGTTCACGTTCAAACAATGGGTATTTATTTCTACAGGTAAGCAGTCAATGAGTGGGGGGATATGGGGACAAGACACAAGCAAAAGCCTACAGCCGATTGCTATTTCATTTACAGCACGCACTTAATACAATTCTACTTAGAGGGACAAGGCGCCACAGACTTTCATACAAAAACCCAAGAAAGAAAAGACACAGGCTCGTAAGCCTCTAATATTCCTCAGAGCCGGGATGACCAAAGGGGCTCCGAGAGGCTGGGCCGGTTACCTTGCCGCCCTGGTGGCGACTCGATGGGCTTTTGTTCGGTGACCCTGGGTATTTGCTTCTCGCTGGCTCATTGCCAACACGGCAGCGGTTGTAATGGCGGCTTGGTTGGTCCAGTGCCTGGCAGCACGCCCGACTTTCCACGGCCGTCTCCCCGACTTGGTTGGTCAAAGGCCTGGCAGCACACCCGACTTTCCACGGCCGCCTTCCCGACGACTCCAATGAACTCAACTCCATCGACCAACAACTCCGACCAACTCCTCTCCTCAACTCAACTGCCGCTTTCAAGTCAACTCCTCCAGGACCAACTGGTCCGGGGCGTTTATCGGGTCCGGGGTGTTCGTCCTCCCTTCCCGGCGCGCGGGGGAAAATCCCAGGAGTGATCGGGTTTACATACTTTTAGTAACCGCCATCCCTGTTTACGCCGTTCTGAGGGACCCGCCCCAACCGTCAATCCTGTTTTCGTCCCAGAATATCGGGGCGGGAGTTGTCGAGTTGTTTCTTTTCGGAGCATACTGTTCGTAACGGACGTGGAGAATGTGACTCCTTTGGCGGTGTTTGTGGAGATGGCGTAGTTGTAGAGATGTTGTTTATTTGAAATAAAAGATAGAACAGAATAACGGCTCACTCAAAGATTCACAGCCTGGCACACGAATAATTCCCTTTATACATCGGTGGGGAAATCTAACCTGGAACACACACTTATCGAAATAACTGATCTCTGGGGAACCTGAATGGTGTTCTGTGAATTTCCACCACCGTAACAATATATATCCCAAAATAAAATGGCTGTGTATTCCAAAGATACAGAAATGTTGATTTTATCTCGAGGTCATACAGAATTCACAGTTCCAATTGAAATAAAATTTTATAAATAAGGGTGTATCGTTTGAATGAGAATATAACATTGGGGATATGATATGAATGATTTCGGGTATAATTGGTCATTTAAAATATACCTAGAAGACCTGAAAGAATTAAATCAGTCTTGTAAGGAAGAATATTATCAACTTGGTGCCGAAAATGAGATTTGTGGAAGCATGATTAGCAAACAACAAATTAAATAATTTAATAAGGCTAAAATCAATAACTGCTTTGCCATAGTTTATATCATGAAAACACAAAGAATAGGATTTATTTCAGAAGTGAGGGAATACAAATTGATTTAACAATGGGAAGATGGGGAGGTATTGCCTGTCATCATATCAATCTGTCATATATTTCTGAGACATAAATGACGGCAAGAAGGCTTCAAGAAAATTATCATTTCTGTGTCCAAGCATACCTACAAGAAAAGGGTATTTGGTATTTTAATAAATATGTTCTACAACAAAAGAATGGGGTGTTTTCAAGAAAATATTGGCTTTACACTGATGTTGCTAAACCAACAACTTTGGATTTAACTAAAATGTTAAGTAATGAAAAGGTTTTAAAATTGAAAAAACATCTTTCAGAAATTCAGAAGAAATTTTACTGGTTTCCTGTTGTAAAACAAGGACAAATGTGTCCACAAGCAGCGTCCGAAAGGTTTTGTCGGCTAAAAATATATATATATTTAATTTTTTTTTATTTTTTAAAACAACAACAACTTCCGATATTTCATCACGTGCCTTGATTAAGCCAATAGCGAAATGTGTCATAATGTATTTACGTATTTACGATATATCGTGTATTTACGAAATAATTAATGTATTTACGAAATTACAATACGATAAATGGAATAATCTTTAAATAGTAATGTGAACTTTTCGAAACTTTAAAGCAAATGTCCGAATATATTTAAAAGTTCATGATAGAAGCTCTCAAAAGGCACCGTCTATGTGAGGATGTGTACATGTGCTTCGTATTTAAGGAGATCTGGATCTTGTACAAGAGCCGAGTCCTCGAGATTAAAGTTTTGTCTTCAGAAGAAGAAGAAGAAGAAGAACAACAACAACAACAACAACGCCGAGCTCTCTATGAGCAGCGTTCGCTACGCGAGACACTGCTAAAAACAAGGACAAATGTGTCCAAGAGCCGCATCATTCCACCAGTCAAAGGTTTTGTCTTCACCAGAAGAAGAACAAGAAGAAGAAGAACAACGCGGAGCTCTCTTAGAGCCAGCGTTCGCAACGCAAGATGCGGCTAAAAAAAATTGCATACAGGAATATCAAGAAATCCAGATTAATATGTGTATGATATTCTATGGGGTGAAAGTGATTCAAGGGTGGTAAGGGATGAGGAAGGAGTTGAAAAAATGAGGCAGGGGAGAAAGAAGAGAGGGAGAAGAGGGAGAAGGAGGCAAGGGAGACCAGAAGTTTTGCGAGTGTGGTTGGGGTCATTACCCCAGGCAGGCGCTATGCAACGGCGACATTAAGTCTTTACCTTCCCGGGGTTTGACTTGTCCAACCTTCTCTTCAGTGGGTGTTTTTTTTAATTTTCTTACGGCTCGACGAGTGGCTCGTCTCATCTCCTCAAGAAGGGGGTCGTGTCATGATCACGTGTTGAATGCCTATTCACCCAAATCTGGGTTCTCCCCATTGTCCAATCTTTCGGTAGAAGTTCTTCAAAGCTTCATGAGACAAATTCGCATACTGCATAGTTCAACTGCTCTCAACACTCTGAAACAAACAAAATAAAGGTTACAAACTGATTAGAATTCAATTACTCGTAGTGGGCCCATGTATTTTAATAAGGCTGACAAAGGTTCTTATAGAAGCATCTAAGTTGCATTACATGTTATATCAAAATTTTACCTTTCTTTTATTAATTTTTATACCTAAACGACATGCTAAAATCTAAAGAAGTCTCAGTTGTAGGTATACTCAAAAATAATCATCTCATTTGTTATTTGCATGTAGAAAGGGCGGAAGTTTTTGTCAGGGTTCCAATTTGCACAATTCTAGAAAGGCCTCTTCAGTTTTTACCATTAAAGAGGGGATAATTTTCCTCTCAAAACATGAGGCAATCAGTGAAGGTGCCTTTAGTGGGGGCAATGTTGTTGTAGCACAATTGAAAAGTACTATGATAACAAATAACATGTCCAACAAAAATCAACAATTTTGTCCACCATCCTCCAACGATCCCTTATGGTCAATAAAAAATATTCCATCATTTGTATAATAATTATGAAAGTTAGCTTCTTCTTCTTTAATTTTCAATGTATTTTAATTTGTCTGAGCTCTAAATACAACATTCAAACCCAACAACAGGACAGACTCCCCCCTGCAGAACAAGTACCAAATCCAAAGTGATTCGATTTTTTGCACAGTTATCATTTGCATTGCAATAATGTTAACATTCATATCTGCAAAACAATCCGCAGTTTCATTCACAAGCAGTTCCAAGGCAACTGCCATTTTTTATTTGTTTATAATTATGCCTCTACTAAAGGTAAAGATTCCAACCAAATTACTTTGAGTGTCACGCCGAGACTCTTTGTCTGATCGGGAGAGGATGCCAACCTTTAAATAATGTCTGTTTGTTTGATCAGGACAGCTCGCCAACCTTAAAACACACCAACTTTTCAAAAAGCAGAAACAGAATCTTTTAACAACCCCGAGCACAACAAATGGTTTAGACTCTTTTGTACAATTCAGAAGCAAGTTTACCAAATGGTTGAGAGAAGAGGCATGCAGGGAGGGAGGATAAATCCACCGATACTCCCCCAGGGAAGAAATCCCTTTCCTTTATGGTAAGCTCACTTTTGTTTCCCCCTTCTCCAACTACATGCCACTGATCTCGATTCACCAAGGCAAATTGCATCCTGTCACAGTCGCCAAATTGTGAAAGAAATTCAGTTCTTCTCTGTCGGAGTCTGAGACAATTTATTAACAGCAAACAGCAACAACAAGCAACAAACATGCGCATGGAGAAAGAGGATAAACAAACAACAAACAATATCAAACATAATCCCCTTTCTGCTCAAAATGCACATAGCAATCCCCTTTATACTATTTTAGACAGTAATAGTCAAGGGAGGCCGAGACATCTGCCAAGGGTAAATGGAAGGGAGGGCAAACAAGCATGAAATAATGTGAACACCAGTTCAGCCTTGAGGAGAGGGTGATAACTGGGTTAGGACAAAACACAGAGACCAGGTGGATTACTTTCTGCTAGACAATGTGTCAGCAAGGCGTTCTCCACTTCAGCAGCTGGGCAGTTTCATTTATACATTGGAGATACCAATCTTGGCTATGTGTATTTCAGTGAGATAAAGGCACATAAGAATTAGTAAGATACAATTCTATTTTGCTTGTATTCAATTAAAAGCAGAAAGTGAATGCAACTGAGAATACACGAATATAATTAATTTTTCTTCCACAGTGGGATACAAAATGTAAACTGTTCAGCCTGTCAGAGGTATGCGCTCTTCCGAGTGCCATTCCGTTTCGCTGCATCATCACTCCATGAGTGATTTTTCATCTGTTTGTCACACGATTTTTGGCCACAGTTTTCAAGCAAATGTTATGAAATTTTTTGTTTATGTAGGTGACCAGCCAAGGACAGCATCGCATAATTTTGGTGAATATCCGAATCCGGATCTAGATACTAGAATTTTTTTTTTTAGCGATTCGTCACCATTGAGAGACAGCACCAAAAATGATATATAGCACAATATCTCAAAAGGTTATGGATGGATGCTCATGACACTTGGTGGCCAGGTTGGGAGTGCCACTAGGAAGAATTGATTCGATTTTGGTGAAGATCCAAGTCTGGATCTGGATCTGAGAATTGTTTAATTCTTAAGTGATTCTTCACCATTGAGAGATAGGGCTAAAAACGATATTGCATGATATCTCAAAAAGTTATGGATGGAATCGAATGAAACTTCATGGGTAGGTTGGCTGTGTGACAAGGCGGAATTAATTCAATTTCGATGAAGATTCGAGTCTGGATCTGAGAATTTTTGAAAAGTGATTCTTCACCATTGAAAGATGGTGCCAAAAACTATGTATAGCATGATGTCTCAAAAAGTTGTGGACGAGTTGGTTAGGAGACAAGAACAAGCCAATTCGATTTTGGTTCAGGTCAGGATTCAGATCCGACCCATCAGTGGGATACAAAATGTTCACTGTCAGCCTGGCATTGGTATGTGTCCTACCACGTGCCGTTCCTTTCCCCAAGTGTCACTCTATGAGCGATTTTTAATTGTCTGCTTGTTTGTTTGTCTGCGCAGAATGCGAGTATGGTTTTTGCCTGCAACCGCTTGTTGGATTGACACAAAATTTTCAGCAAAGGAGCGACTACTCATGTACAATGTTTTAATGAGCCTCAGCAAAGTATACAAAAAAAAAAACATGAAAATTATGGTCATATGTTACGTGGTGTGGTCGCCATGTTGGAAAAAAGGAAAACGTTTGGACCTCTGTATCTCCAAAACCACACCATGGAAAAAATTGAAACTTGGCACCTGTCAAGTACTCTGCATTGGGGAATAAGTGTGATTTTTCTTATGGTTTCATCGGTACCTTCGTTATGACATCATAAATGCAAATGCAGAATCAGGATGAAATCTTTTGAGGGTCATTTAGGGATAAATTGGTCAACAGAAGATAAATTTGATGGCATCATCGATCACGTGGTTCGGTAGCCTTTTTTAATTCTTTTTTTAAACCCTAAAACAATATTATTCTCAAATGGCTGAACAGAATGAGGCAAAACTTTACAGGCGTGATCACCTATCCATGAGGAACAAAACGTTCTCACCCCGATGATGTCATAGGTCACATGGTTTGGCAGCCATATTGGATTTACCCTGAAACCTCTTTAAAAATCTTCTTTTCCAGAACAGCTGGAGAGATTGAGGGGCAACTTCATACACATTCCCCAAATCTTGAGGACACCAGGGTGTTCTCAAATAATTAATAAGTCACATGGTCGCACAGTCATATTGGATTGAATGAAAATCTTTTTAAAATATCTTCTCTTGAATCGCTTCATCGAACAACGTGAAACTTTACTATTATGATCTAGTTGTGTTGGGGAATGTAAGTTTTAGATTTCAACGTAATCGGATGCATGGTCTCGCAGCCAGAATATATATTTATAATATATATTTATATATACTTTTTTAATTCTGCATTATTTTTGACTTTTTTAAATGAGGCTCACTTGGCTGCGCTTGGATGGGTTTGTGGGTGGAGGAGTAGCAGCTGAAACCCGAATCCTATCCAGGTTCCTCCTGATGACTCCATCTTTGGTTTTTGCTTGTTCCTGTTCCTTCTGACAACCCCAATGCAGCACTGCACCTCCAGTAGTTGGTCTTCCATTTGATTTTAATCCCATTCTGAATTCAGTTGAATAACAATAAACATCATAGGTCAGGGTCAAGTGTCCGATCAAAGCGGGGTTGCATCAAAGCAGGATGTCTTGTTACCCGTTCATCACTGCCAGCAGTTATTAAGTGGCAGTTCTGGTTATGTCTATTATTAATTACTAGTGCATGCCCGTAGATGCGTGGCCGTATGTGCAAACCCTCCACCCCCCCCCCCCCGCGCGTAAAAAAACTCAAACCGAGTGCCAGAAACAACAACCACACAAGCCGTTCCTTCGCTTTCACATGCCCGTATGTGCGTGGCTGTACGTGCAAAACAATATATATATATATATACTTTAAAACCGCTTGCCAAAAACAACTACACAGGCCGTTCCTTCGCTCTCGCGTGGGCGTACGTGCCTGGCCGTACATGCGTGTCCGTACGTGCATGGCCGTACGTGCGTGCCCGTATGTGTGTGGCCGTACATACAAAAAAAAAACTCAAACCGCGTGCCAGAAACAAACACAAAGGCCGTTCCTTCGCTTTCGCGTGCCCATATGTGCTGGCCGTACATGCAAAAAAAGAAAACTTTCAAACAAACACACAGGCCATTCCTTCGCTCTCATAAACGACGACTGGATTGGGGCATTGTGTTTATCTATAAATGCGGAAAAGAAATTGAGAAATTATTAGAATACATTGTCATCACTATCCAAAAGAAGTGCGTGCCCGTACGGAATGTTCACATCATTCCACGAATTATCGCTTGCATTGAAGTAACAACTGCTGTGATACTTACACACAGAGTTAATTAAAATCAAGTCTACCTCCCTGTCATTGCTTGCCATGACATTCGCTGCCATTTACCATTGGCACTCCTACCCCACGGTAACTAAGGCACCGATCAATCCCCATCGTAACCAGCACGGCACGTGACGTCATCGTCATCATCGGCCGGCCGTGGACCGGCCTACGCAGCCACGCCCACGCAGCAACGTGTCCTGTGATTGGTAACTAAATGGCGCATCGGCCACGCCTACGCAGCACGTGTCCTGCCATTGGTTGGTAAATAAATGGCCATAACTTGGGAATCACTTGTCCGATTAATATCAAATCTTGAAAAAGGCACATCCTCAGGTCCCCAGCAATATAGCTGGCAAGTTTCAATTAGATCGGACCAGTGGTTGTCGGGAAACAGCGATCAGACACACACACACACACACACACACACACACACACACACACACACACACACACACACACACACACACACACACACATTGCTGGAATTATAGAGACTAGTATGTGCCCGTAAAAAAAAAAAATAATAATAATAATAATAATAAATAAATAAAGAAACCACACAGGCCGTTTCTTCGCTCTCACGTGCCCGTACGTGCGTGACCCAGAAGTTCGATATTATTCGCAGTCACGATTATTCGCAATTTATTTTTAATACCCAATTATTCAATTCGCGCCAACGTATTTTACCTTTTCGCAATGTCGTGGCAAGGAAAAACAAAAAGAGAAAAGAGAGAAAAATTTTACTTCCTGGTTCGGAGCATACCAGCACTCTGATGTTCCCGAAATTTATACACCGTCTCATATGAAAACGATCATAACTTGGGCCATTGTGTTTATCTATAAATGCGTATAAGAAATCGAGAAATTATTAGAATACACGAAGTAATCACTCTCCGGACGCCCGTACGTTGTAACCCGTAATGGGGAACGTGGCTGAGCTTCCCTTCCCCATCGGCCACGCCCACGCAACAACGTGTCTTGCCATTGGTTTGGTAAATAAATGGCCATAACTTGGGAAGCACTTGTCCGATTAATATCAAACCTTGAAAAGGCACATACTCAGGTCCCTAGCAATATATCTGGCAAGTTTCAATTAGATCGGACCAGAGGCTGTCGAGAAACGGCGGTCACACACACACACACACACACACACACACACACACACACACACACACACACACACACACACACACACACACACACACATTGCTGGAATTATAGATCGATGAAATGAGGTCAATGAGATGATAAATGAAGGGGTTGAATGCAGACTGCAGAGCAATGAGTAAGGAAACCCGTCGTTGTGAATCGTTTTTACCACCAAGTTGAGATGTATTTCGTTGGCAAGCATGTTGACTGGAGCTGAATTCCTTAACACTTCCAAAGGCCACAGCGTTTTGACAATTGGAAACAAAAAGTTGTGCACTTTTTTTGGTAAATTATTTTTGGAACAATTTTTCTTCAATAAATAAATAATAAAAATCGTCTCCATGTACATTGTACACACCTTTATCTCGTTAGCACCTCTTCATAAACAACATCGCTGAGGAAACGGCGCTTCTTCTTTGTTTCCTCGTCCAGGGCAAGAATACAGAGGCTTTTAATGGCCAATTATTCAATTAGCGCCAACGTATTTTGCCTTTTCGAGAGGAGAGGAGAGGAGAGGAGAGGAGAGGAGAGGAAAAACCCGTAATGGCGAACGCGGCTGAGTTTCTCTTCACCATCGACCACGGCTACGCAGCAACGCTTCCTGTCATTGGTTGATATAAAATGGCCGCATCAACGGCTCCTGTCATTGGTTGGTAAATAAATGGCCATAACTTGGGAACCCCTTGTCCGATTAATATCAAACCTTGAAAAGGCACATCCTCAGGTCCCCAGCAATATATCTGGCAAGTTTCAATTAGATCGGACCAGCAGTTGTCGAGAAACGGCAGTCACACACACACACACACACACACACACACACACACACACACACACACACACACACACACAGATTGCTGGAATTATAGATAGATGTAACACACCAGTACACAAACACCACACAAAATACACTACACAAAACTTCACAAACACCACAATAAACAAGTCCTGGCGAGCGTCTGCAATCTCTGATTGGTCTTTCTTGTTTATGCTTTTGCTTATCATGGTAAAATATGTGTATTTTATTTATCAGGCGCCTTCACGATGTGTACTTATTCCTTGTACACAAGTTTGCACCCCCGTATCCCCCACATCATTCCTATGTGTCCATTGATCGCTAGGTTTGTACCATTTCTGATAGCATCTCGTGTACCCTTTTCCCTGTACTTTTCTTTACAAATAAACCCTTTTAAAATATAAGAAAACGTGTTTGAGCCATCTGCTTCTCATGCGTATGCTGTCAATGTTGGCTCAATTGGGTGACCTTGGGGAACGGTAAAGAATAATATCTGAACACAGTGCAGTAGGAGACCATTTGCCCATTTCCCAGGACGAAAGGTCTCAGTGCCGAGGTATTATTAGGAGGAAACAGTTGCCTGCAAGTAAGAGGGTTGGGTTAGGAAGGATAAATGTGGGTAATAAAGATCACGGGTCAGGATGGAGGATGATAAGAGATGGTGGTGCACTGCCCGCTTGAACTCCTCGCAGGAATATTAGTAGTTTGATTGAACAGTCTCAGGAAGGCGGTTGCACAAATGAGAGAAAAGAGGAACAAAAGAGTTGAGGTGAGCCTGGATTTGAGAGTTTAACTCAGAGGAGGTTGCTGGAAGAATGCATGCATCCTGGATTTCTGGGGAGAGTCAGAGAGCTGAAAGAGCATGTGATGGAGTGAAACCACAGAAGAGGCAGGTGAAAAAAAAAAAAAAACACAAGACAGACCACCAACATGTCGGCGATGGAAGATCAACAAGCCCTGTGCTTCATGTCGTAGTGGGAGATGCCAATAATTTCATCGACATTGTGTTTCTTTCAAAGCATACGACCATGCTTTTAAATATGACTTTTTTGTTGCTGAAGGTGAGCAACACCCTTTGAAAGGGACACAAAACCTTCAACCATGAAACCCTTTTCGCATTTGCGTCAAACCCAAAGGGAATGTAACACAGAGACATTGCTTACAACAATGTGTTCCCTTACAAAAAAATTCAATGTAGGAGGTGGTTATTAGGCCCATCAAAGCCTGCGCTATGGTTGCCAACATATGGTTGTTTGTCCATGTGCTATCGTTTTGTAAGTGTTGGCGTCAAGAAAAGAAGCAGCAGGTTCAGTTTTTAAGTCTTTGGTATGCCTCAACTGGGGTACGATCCGCCGACCTCTCAGACTCAGAGGGGAGGCTCCAAACAATTATGCCGAGTCTGCTATTGTTCTAACCATACAGCAAGGAATTGGTCGCGAAGGAACGCAGGAGTGTCCTGGGCGATGGAGACCAAAGTCTTTGGGTTGGTTGCGAAGAGGGCAGTGTGGAGGACGAACCTTCATCTCGGAATCCGACAAAAATATTTATCCGCCCACCCTGAAATCCCCTCCATTACCCTCCACGAACGTTATCCTCCTCTCTCTCTCTCCCTCTGGGCAAGGACACCCTCCCTCCTCCCACCCACACACGTGGGTCGGATTCCAAGATGCAAAAATCGACTGGATAGCCTTTTGTGTACACAGGCCAAGACATGAATACCACGATGAGTTTAATGACGTTTACAAATCCCTTGCTATTTGCAAGACACACAAATGGCTATCCAGTAGGACCTCTCGTTTTCCTACAGCAGCAAGTTCTCTGAATGCCACCACCGTTCATGGTAACTGACCACACATTTGAAATGTCAGGAACGAAGCAAACGTCATGACATTTCCTCCAGCTTTACCAAGACGGCTACAGAGCATGCGGATTGCAGGCCAAAGCGAGAAACACAAGCATAAGGGAGAGATCGACACTCTCTCATCTGGGAACCTGCACAGGATGTGGAGTGTTGGGATATACCATAGTTCTGCCCTTACATCTGGTGTGTGTCTAAGCATATGTAGTGCTATCCGCTACGGATGGTTATTTTGGCAATGAGGTGATACTTAACGCAAACACAAACCCAACCCTTCTTTCCACGTTTCCCTTCCCTTGTAAGGAATGACTACGACAATGTGAGGCTTTAATCTCAACTTTTTGATTATTCCAAAGCTTGTTCCGTCAACTGCTTGCTGGTGAGCACTTCATGAAAGGGAGCATGTCATGGTGATGTGGTTCCAAAATGGAGAAATTCTGAAGATTACAAGTTTGAAAACTTTGATTAATGTGAGGACCGAATGAATGGGAAATTTAGGATGTGTGCATGCATATATCGCAGCATGAAATGCGTCATTGCTGCCAAGATCACATGTCGTTTTATTCTTGCCCGACTGATTACATGGCTTAAATGGTTATTTTGAACATTTTGAAGAATTACAAATACTGCATCCCACCTTTTTCCAATAAGTATGGTTGGAATAAATATATATATATATATATATATATATATATATATATATATATATATATATATATATATATATATATATATATATATATATACATATACATATACATATACATATACATATACATATACATATACATATACATATATATATATATATATATACATATCAGCAGTGGTCTTCCCAAGATCAAGTTCTGATCATGTTATTGAAGCAGTTTTGTGGCAAGGATCAATATAGTGAGCGGTTTTCCGTTAACTTCTTAGGGATCAATAGTCAGAGCAGGGAATGTAGAATTCATTCATGATGCCAGCAACAATTGCCAATACTTGAGAAAAAAACACCATGAGCAAACTTGGCACTCAGCTTAACTTCTTTCCGATGGCCCAGGTACTCATTGATGCAACACCCTGCCTTTGAAATCTCAGGATAACAGTTTACAGTTGTGTTGGAATCAAAACCATACTCAACTTTTCAAAGGTGAAAAGGTGAGTGCATTCTCTTTGAATATATCATATAGGGATGGCACAGGGGGAAAAAAATGGCTGCCCCATCAAATGTGGACAAAATGATATGCTGAAAAGCTACGATAGAATGAAGTCATAAACCTTTCAAAGCCATACCTTTTATTCTCAAAAGTTTTCATAACTCACAAAAATGAAAAAGACGACAGAGCACATCAGTAAAGTACCAAATCAAAAGATCGCAAAATCGCCAAATTGTTCATCCACAGAATTGTTGATAAATATCACCCAGCTGAGCACAATAATGGCTGAAGCAATTACAATGATTCCAACAGAAGGAAGTGACATTGTCTCTTTGGTATTGCACCAGGACATAAAACAATTTTTTTTAAATCAGATTTAAAAAATAATACAACCACAAACTGTTGAACGCTATTTACACATGTGCAGTAATAATCTCTCCTGAAAAACTCACTGTCTGCTGTAAAGTCTTTGTCGTGGATTCGCTGATGGATTTAATCAAAAGACAGCATGTCGTACTGTACTTCACAAACATTCTGCTATATTCACCCGATCATTTGCCAAAGGTCATCTTCCATCTGCTTGGAAGTCAGCTGACATCACCTTTGTCAACCAAACTTCTTATTCTTATTTAACAGCCACAATTATTCCCACGTTCTTGCGGGGTTGGCTGGGAGGAAGTTTGGCTCAAATCTTTCACGAACTGGCGAACCAGGCCTGACGTTCGACGAAGGTTATGGCAGGAAATTGTAATTTGACGAGGTTGCAGGCAAAAGACTGTGGGAGCTATAATATCCACCAACTAATGCCAGCAGACCGGAAGCCCAGTTTCATGATGGCACACACCCAACCTGTGAAAGTATTGGAGGACAGTTTATAGCTAGGCTGATATTCTAACTCAGGCTGGACATCTTAGAGGTAAATGTGCGTACCTCGAGGCTATCCTAACATCCATCTTGATCCACCATCTTTGCTACTTTTATATAGCGCTCGAGAAAAAAAAATCACTTCCATGTCAGTGTGAAGCTTTGTTTGTATTATTATGTTTGTATATCATAAATGTTTGTATTATTCTCACTCACATTTCATCACCGTAATGCATATTGTTAAGTTGTTTCAACTTTATGTATCAGTTTTTCATCATTCAGAATGATTCGTGAGAATACAGTCAAAATGATTAGTTACATTACTTATCTGCATACAGTGGCCGACAAAGGTATTCATCCCCCTCCAAAGTTTTCATATTTTGATGCCACCTGAGCATATTTCATGGTGCTTTCAAATCAAACTTAACATATGAGTCTTCACAAACTACTCCAAAGTGATAAAGCGAAAAAATTCAGATAAAATGTGGATAAGTTAAATTAACAGAGAAAAATCAGATGATCCTCAGTTTCATCAGTATTCAAACCCTTTGCCTTATTAACCCCAAATCACTTCCGAAGCAAATTATTTGATTGAAAGGTTACAAAATAAGTGTCATAGGTTTCACCTCCATGTAATCAGTGGTTTAACTTAAATATTAAGCTCCCACACTTATCTAAGGAGTTTTAAGGTGCAACTCACTTCGTCAACCAAAAAGTCAAACATGAAGACCAAGGAGCTTTCCAAAGAAGTTAGACATAAAATGATGGAGAAGCACCGTTCAGGAGAGGGTTATAAGAACATTTCAAAGTTACTCATTATCCCTTTGAGTTGGTGAGATCCATCATTAAGAAGGGAAGACGTATCATATCACCCAGACTCTACCCAGATCAGGTCACGCATCCAAACTCAGCAGCCAGGCAAGCACAAAACTGGTTCAGGATGTCGCTGCAAATCCAACAGACATTGAATTATCTGCAAGGCTCTATGCCTGAGATGAGGGGCAGTGTTCATCAATCAACAATCTCCCACCAATTTGCAGGTATTCGTGACATGGCACCTCACCGTTCATGCACGTGATAGACAGCCATTATCCCAATGGAGACTCATTCTATGCCCTTTCCATCAAGACACATTGGCTTGGAAATACACAATTTATTTACACATTTTATTTTGGTCATCATTTTCACATTGGACTTGCAGGACATTCACACCACAAGCTTTTTCTGGACAGTTCATTATGATGGTCAAACATAGCTGTGGTCTTGGATCCTGATGAAAGTTGGTCAGAGATCCTGATCAGAGTTGGTGAGATCCTGCTCGCAGTTGGGGAGAGATCCTGCTGGCAGTTGGTGATAGATCCTGCTGGCAGTTGGTGAGAGATCCTGCTGGCAAGTGGGGAGAGATCCTGCTGGCAAGTGGGGAGAGATCCTGCTGACAGTTGGTGAGAGATCCTGCTGGAAGTTGGTGAGAGATCCTGATCACAGTCGGTCAGAGATCTGGATCGGTGTTGGTGAGAGATACTGCTGATGGTATGTGACAGCTCCTGATGGTTGGGGACAGCAGCGACGGCAGTTGGTGACAGTTGGACTGTTCCTGCTGGTTCTGGTCGGCACATGGCTCTTGGCAGACCTCTTGGCGTACCTGGTTCTTGGTGTGCCTGGTTCTTGGCGTGCCTGGTTCTTGGCGTGCCTGGTTCTTGGCGTGCTTGGTTCTTGGCGTTCTTGATTCCTGGGGGTGATGACGCGACATTGATTGGTGTTTGAGCCTGTTTGCGGGTGGGTGCACGGCGAGGCAGGGCTCTGACAGTGGAAACGACCCTCCCTCCCAGAGTATATTGCTACGTGTGGTAAGGCGTCGCTCTCCTTCCCCCTTCCTCGCTTTCCCCTTCCCTCTATCTCCTTCCTTTATTTTGCAGGAAGATGCATCCAACAAAAGAAGAAAATGTACAAGAAGCGAACTTGACAAAAAACGACTTGTGAAGCTGCATCTAGAGCAGCCTCAACTCCTCAACAGCAAGAAGCAAGACAAGAAACAAATGCGGCAGCAATGGCTGCATCCAGAGCAGCCTTAACTCCTCAATAACAAGAAAGATGACGAGAGGCAAATACTGCAACAAAAGCTGCATTCAGAGCAGCCTTAACTCCTCAAGAGAAAGAAAGAAGATGAGGGGCAAACGCAACAAGAATGGCTACATCCAGGAAACAGCCCTGGAGGGGAAAAGAAAAATCTGCATTCTCCTTCAATCCAACCTTGGATTGTGCTTCTGATCCATTTGTTTCTATTGGTTCAATGTCGATGACTTGCAGGCACTGTGATGTGATGAAATGGACAGGAGAAACTTCAGGGATATGCTGCAATGGTGGCAAGGTTCAGCTGACCCAAATTAATGCTCCTCCTGAACCTCTTCATACATTGTTGACAGTCAACACTCCAAATGCAAGTCATTTCCAAAGCAACATCAGAAGATACAACTCGTGTTTCAACATGACATCTTTCGGCACCACAAAAGAGATCAGAGAATCTTGCTACCTGCCCACATTTAAAGTGCAGGGACAGGTTTATCATCAGATTGGCAGTCTACAGCCACGACCAAATGAAGAGCCAAAATTCCTACAGATCTACTTCATTGGTGACAATACAAAGCAGGCTGAACAGCACTGCAATAATGTCATTCAAACGAAGTTGGAAGTGGTGTTGCAGTTGCAAGATATGCTCCACAAGGAAAACCACTAAGTTCAGAGTCTCAAATGTGCCATGGAGTAGATGACACCTGAGTACCAAATTGTCATTTATTCAGACAAAACTCCAGCTGGGGAGCATGAGCGGTGCACCCTTCAATGCACCCTCCACATCAGAAGTGGCTGTCATCCGAGCTGGTGAACATCATGGCGATCGAGATATTGTGCTGCAACTCAAAAACAACTCCCTCTCGAGAATTGTTGAGACGCACCCATCATATGAAGCACTTCAGTATCCACAAATTTTCTGGCAGGGTGATGATGGATATGATATTAAACTGCAACAAACATACCCAGCAACAGGACTGCCAAGTGAAAATAACATTTCTGCCAGGGACTTTTATGCCAACAGGATTATGCTGAGAGCTGGTAATTTCAATCATATCTTGCATTGCAAAGATCTCTTCCACCAATTTGCTGTGGACATGCATGCCAAAATTGAGGCAGAAAGACTGAGATTCATTCGAAAGAAACAAAAAGAAACTTCGAGTCGAAAACTTGGATCACCTTAGGGATGCCATGAACAATAATGGAAATGCTGCCAATATTGGCCAATTGGTCATCTTGTCTTCCAGTTTCAGAGGTGGTTCCTGTTACATGCATGAGCACACTCAGGATGCCCTGACATATGTGCGAAACTATGGCCATCCTGATCTCTTCATCACCTTCACCTGCAAACCAGCTTGGGAGGAAGTGGCTAATGAACTGATGCAAGGCCAAAGACCACAGCATTGCCATGATTTGCTGGCAAGAGTATTCCGACAAAAAATGAAGACATTGATGAATGTCATCACCAAGGGAAAGATTTTTGGAGCCATTAAGTGCTACATGTACACAGTTGAGTGGCAAAAGCGTGGTCTGCCACATGCCCACATTCTGACTTGTCTTCAAGATGAACTTCATGTGCACAGAGTGGATGACTTCATTAGTGATAAACTTCCAGACCCAGTAATTGATCCACTTCTGTTCAGCACTGTCAAAACACAGATGGTGCATGGTCCCTGTGGAAGCATCAATCCAAATCACCATGCATGAAAGATAACAAATGCACAAAAAGGTTCGCACGATATCTTCTGAAAGAGACACTGACTGGACAAGATGGATACCCACTGTATCGTCGGAGAGAACCAGAAGGTGGTGGATTCATAACAACCATCAGAGTTTGTGGTTGTGAGATTGAAGTTGACAACAGGTGGATTGTTCCATACTGTCCACTCCTCACACGGCTATTCAATGCACACATCAATGTTGAGTGCTGCCACTATGTGAAATCCATAAAATGTGTGTGCAAGTATGTCAACAAAGGATCTGACATGGCTGTATTTGGCCTGACAATGGATGGGACTGTGCATGGTAAGGTTCGGCAATACGGAATGGGAAGATACATTAGCAGCAATGAAGCAATCGGGAGCATCCTGAACTTCCCAATTCATGAGTGACACCCCACTGTGGTTCATCTCAGTGTGCACCTTTGAGAATGGCCAGTGTACTTCACCGAGGAGAATGTATGAGCGCGCCCAAGTCCCACAAGACACAACTCTCACTGCTTTCTTCAATCTCTGCCAGGATTATTAATTTGCTAAGACACTGTTGTGTCATCAGATACCCAAGTACTACACATGGAATGTTGGCAGCAAGAAGTGAGTTTTCCACAGAGCAGGACAAACTGTACCAGACCAGTCAGACATCAAAGCCAGTGATGCACTTAGCCGTGTGTACACTGTCCATCCGAATAATTTTGAATGCTTTCACCTAAGACTGCTTTTGCATGAGGTCAAAAGTCCACCATCTTCTGAGGACTTGCAAACAGTGGATGCCACAATCTGTGAAACTTACAAACAGGCTTGCCAGCTCAGAGGATTCCTGGAGGATGATAAACACTGGAACAGCACATTGGAGGAGGCAACTGAAATTCGATCACCATGGATGCTGCGAAACCTATTTGCCATCATGTTGCAGACATGTGCCATGTCAAATCCTCAACAACTATGGGACAACCACAAGGAGAATCTGGCAGAGGACATTTTGCATCATGCACAAGTGCAAAATCCTAACCTGGAACTGGACTGCAGTGATGCCATCTTTAATCAAGCTCTCATTATTATTGAAGACAAGATCAAGGCTTTGGGTGGCTCTGACCTCAAAACTTTTGGCCTTCCTGACCCTCAACGACACAATGACAATGAGCTCACAAATGAAATTTTGAGAGAGACCGACTACAACATGGAACAGCTTGCTGAATACATTCAGGAGAATGAGCCATGTCTGGTTCCAGACCAAAGAGAAGCTTTCAATAAGATTGCACAAGCAGTTTTCAATGGGAGTGGTGGCACTTTCTTTCTGGATGCTCCCGATGGAACTGGTAAAACTTTTCTCATCAATCTTCTTTTGGCAAAAATCCAGCAAAGAAACATGATTGCCCTTGCAGTGACATCATCGGCATTGCTGCCACACTGTTGACAGGAGGAAAAACAGCTCACTCAGTCTTCAAGTTACCCTTAAATCTGGCAAGTATAGAAGCACCAACCTGCAACATTGGCAGGGGTACTGGCAAAACTAAGCTCCTGCAGGAGTGGTGGCTCATTATCTGGGATGAATGTACAATGTCTCACAAAGCTGCCTAAGAGGCTCTTGATCACACCATGCAAGATATTTGACATGCTGACAGAAGAATGAATGGAGTGACTGGTGTTGGCTGGGGATTTTCGACAGATGCTGCCAGTCATTCTGCATGGAACCAAAGCTGATGAACTGCAGGCCTGCCTCAAGGCCTTATACATTTGGAACAACATTCAGTGACTCAGCCTAATGACAAACATGCGAGTGCTTCTAACAGATGATTCATCTGCTGTGGAGTTTGCTGCAAGCCTGATCAAACTGGGAAATGGAGCAATGGCATCTGAAAATCAAGATGGAACTATCTCAATGAACAACATTGGGAAAACAGTTGCAACACTTCAACAACTACAAGATGCAGTATTTCCAAATGTTGCACACAACTTCCATGACCACAAGTGGCTATGCCAAAGAACCATCTGGGCACCAAAAAATGATGCCACCAATTCCACAAACAGAGGCCTTCTTACACAGTTAACTGACACTATGCAAACGTACAAGTCGCTTGACACTGTACCAGACACAAATTAAGCAGTACACTACCCCACATCATTTCTTAACTCTCTGGAACGACCAGGTGTGCCTCCTCACAATCTGGAGCTTAAGATTGGTGCACCCATTATGATTCTCAGGAATCTGGACCACCAACACTCTGCAATGGAACACATTTGGCTGTCAAGAAGCTTATGCCACATGTCATTGAAGAGGAAATTATGACTGGCCATGCAGCAGGACAGGATGTCTTCATTTCACGCATTGAAATCACCCCTCTGACTTGCCATTTAAATTTAGAAGGCTCCAGTTCCCTGTCCACCTCAGTTTTGCCATGAGCATCAAGAAGGCACAAGGACAATCACTCAAAATTGTTGGCCCCAACCTGCAAAGCCCATGCTTTTCTCATGGCCAACTCTACGTTGGTTGTTCCAGAGTTTACAATGGCAAAAACCTTTTCATCTTGGCTCCACATGGAGAAACATGCAACATTGTCTATCCTAAAGCACTGCAAGGATTGAAAAAAAAAGTCAAATGGCAAACACTGTGATAAAATGTGATGTGAACCCATCAGTGCTGAAGAATAACAAACAATGCTGGAGAAGAAAGGCAGAAAGAGGAAAGAGAAGAAAGGCAGAAAGAGGAGAAACAAGAAAGGCAGAAAGAAGATAAAGAAGAAAGGCAGAAAGAGGAAAGAGAAGAAACGCAGAAAGAAGATAAAGAAGAAAGGCAGAAAGAGGAAAGAGAAGAAAGGCAGAAAGAGAAGAAACAAGAAAGGCAGAAAGAAGATAAAGAAGAAAGGCAGAAAGAGGAAAGAGAAGAAAGGCAGAAAGAGGAGAAAAGAGAAAGACAGAAAGAAGATAAAGAAAAAAGGCAGAAAGAGGAAAGAGAAGAAAGGCAGAAAGAGGAAAGAGAAGAAAGGCAGAAAGAGGAAAGAGAAGAAAGGCAGAAAGAGGAAAGAGAAGAAAGGCAGAAAGAGGAAAGAGAAGAAAGGCAGAAAGAGGAAAGAGAAGAAAGGCAGAAAGAGGAAAGAGAAGAAAGGCAGAAAGAGGAAAGATAAGAAAGGCAGAAAGAGGAGAAACGAGAAAGGCAGAAAGAAGATAAAGAAGAAAGGCAGAAAGAGGAAAGAGAAGAAAGGCAGAAAGAGGAAAGAGAAGAAAGGCAGAAAGAGGAAAGAGAAGAAAGGCAGAAAGAGGAGAAACGAGAAAGGCAGAAAGAAGATAAAGAAGAAAGGCAGAAAGAGGAGAAACAAGAAAGGCAGAAAGAGGAGAAAGTCTCATGCCCTCGATGTGTACTCGACTTACCGGATCAGGTGCAGCCGAGCAGAGCTGCGAGTCATGCACCAGCTAATAAGAGCAATTTAGTGCAGCAGAACTTCCTGGCTAACCTGAGTGCGGACTACACTGGACCAATGGAGGAAAAGACAGAACGAGCTGGGTACATTAAAACACAAGCAATTTTTTACAACAAAGCATGGGCAAGGAAAAAAAAAACAGCATGTGGACAATAAAAGGGATTTAATCACAGCAATATGTACAGCAGGGATTTGTGTGGTTCAGCAAAATAAATGCAAATATTAAAAAGAAGACAGTGCAGAGCTAACCTGATACAAACTTCGACAATCTTATCCTAGGCAAACATTACAGGTGCCATTACACACACACACACACACACACACACACACACACACACACACACACACACACACACACACACACACACACACACACACACACACACACACACACACACACACACACACACACATCCGAGGAACTTAGAATAGGTAGAAAGATGAAAGAAAGGATAAGATGTGAACGACCTCTGTGGTACCTGGTGCGGCTGATGGGCCTACGCTTCCCAGTCACTTTGGAGGGGCAAGAGGAAAGAAATCTGGGGGTGTCTATAGTGCATGAGTGAAGAGGTGCAAAATGAGGTGTAATGAAGTGCAAGTGGGTGCAGAGAAGGAAAAATTGATTGGTGCATATCTGTAGTTGCTCTTTTCGCTCTTGTGCATCCACAGCAGACAAGATAGTAAGTTGGAGAGACAAAACATGTAAAGTGGTAGCTTATAATGGCGTGTGAGATAATTATCTGTACATGCAATTACTCAGTGTATTGGTGGTCTGGCGATCCGCCTGCTCAGTGCTCTGCTTCGCCTTTCCCCTCATGCCACTGTTCAGGTCTGGACCCTCTTTGTCCAGCCCTCCACATTGAGAAGCAGCCACCTCACACCCAGAAGATTCTCTGACCCCTCGTTGATGGCCGTGGGAAGGAGACCGACTGCAGCGGACTGTGTGTCGAAGACTGACTGGCGAAGACTGAATGTCTGTGGCAGAGACTGACTGAGGCGGACTGTCTGGCGAACTCTGACTGGCAGACTCTCACTCCAATGGTCCTTGCACAGCTATTTTATAGACGCTGGGCAAAGGAGCCCAAATTCAGATCAAAACGCTCTGTAGGCATTCCCCAGCACCCTCATTGGTGCGCAGATGCTTTCACGAGAAGTAGCCCCACCCCTGGAAGGCCCCAAAGCCGAAGATGGACTCATTCACCCCAGAACTCAGTCAGGCGATGGAGCTCTGAGATTAGCATGGGGTGTGGGTTTTTGGGAGTGCTTTCTGGCCATGAACGTGCACTGGGCACCAAATGATGGTCTATATTTAGCGGAGCGTCAGGGCTATCCAGTCAATGTGGAACGGACCCCAGCACATTCTTGCAATCTGAGCTATACGCCAATATGTTCCGAACTCAAGCATCCACCATGGTGAGTAATGCGTGCCGATGGACAACGAAGCCGGAACACCGGGAAAAAGAAAAAAAATCATAGAATTATCAGACAACATCCGTAAATGAAAATAGAAATGAATGAAAAAAAATGCAGGTGAGCAACCCAAGACAATTTGGAAGCATGGTTTTTCTGCTTCCACAATGTGTAAGCATACCCCACATATAATATATATATATATATATATATATATATATATATATATATATATATATATATATACATATTGTTGTGGTTACCAAATTCGCAAACCACCATTCAGGTCCCTTAGGTGAGATATCTCGGTAAGTATATGTGTAGTTAGGCCCAAACCCGTTGTCTAGTGGGAATACATGTCATTTATGCGTGCTGCGACTCTTCAGGATAGCCGTTTTTCTTTTACTATCTTTATTTTGGACCAACCGCCATTGTTACCACCACCAACCACAACATCAACCACCCACCGCGGCGCCGCTTCACGTCACACCTCGCAACCGTCGCATCGCCACCGTTCTTGCGCCGCTTGTGGGTACCGGTGTTGGACTCGTGCAGGGCGCGCGCCGAACAGCGTGTACAAAACCACGGATTTTCCACTTGAAAAACGGATCAAAAACGACACACGCCCACTTTTGTTCCGTCCAATCGGTGAGCGAGGGGCGATTTGGCCCCGCCTCCAGGGCGTTGGAGGGCGATCGATATATGCAAATTTATGGATCAAAAAGCATTCACGCCCACTTTTTCTCGGGCCAATGGGGAGCGAGGTGAAAGGTCGAAGGCAGGGGGTCAAAGATGAGAGAGCGAAGCCACAGGGCTGATATAAGCGACCACGTTCGTCAGTCAAGTGAATAAGAGTTAAGACTTCGCGGGCGGTGGAGTTGGGAAGAAGAAGAAGCAAGAAGGAGTTGGTCGTCGTCGTGTGCGTTGGAGTCGGAGCGGAGGGGACGGAGCTGTGGAGAGGCGGCGAGGGCAGACGAGGGGGTGCTCGCGTCGTGCCGGGAGCTGCACACCAGGGAGGCCGACGGCGTGACCTGGCCGAGGTGGAGACGCTCGTCGCGGGACTCGAGGCAGAGTGGAAATCCTCTATACCCCGAGCATCAGCAACCCCCTCCTGTTTCCCCCCGCGCTGAGATAGTGCGACCAAGGGGGCCCCTTTCCCACCCCCTACCCACTGTCCGCGAGGCCCGCGGAGTTGAGGCACCATCGCCGCTCCGCGTCTCATCACCAGACGGGTAGGCCCGACCCGGTCTCGGCCTCAGGCCCGCCTCATCTTTGAGGGTTCTTTTTCTTGGTTTTGGGTATGTGTTGTCGGCGCCGTCTGTGAAGTAAAATTGTATAAGTGTTGCCGTGTGCTCGCGTAATCGGTATTAGATCTGCATTGTCGCATTTGCTTTTTGTGTAAAAATTGCATTGTGTTTCTTTTCCTTTTCTATGTGCTTTTGGTGGAATTGAATATGTGTGCTTTCCGTTCATCGCGAATAAATGTGCTTTGTGTTGAACTGTTTCCCGCTTCGCTTCGTCATTTATTTCATTGAATCCTCATCTTGCTTCACGTAAAGGGTTGGTAGTGGGCTGAATACGCCCGATAATTAATCGAACCGTCGAGGTCGACGAATAACACCGCTCGGTTATCCCGATAGTACGGAACGGGTCGCTTAAGTGGCCCGTGTCCGAAGTCGACCTGCGGCGAGGTGCGATCGCCCGGTCTACCCTCCGTGTGGGTACTTAGGTAGGTCGAATTTGGCGAGCAACCCTATCCCACGCGGGGGCTGATTGGCTCCATCGCGGTGAGACCGAAAGGTCCACCCGTGACTGGTTCCCGGCGTTAGTCCGAGAGGGTCACGACTGGATTGTCCGTCCGGTGGGCGACGTGCCGCGATTCGAGTTACGTGGCCGTCAGCACGCCGGCGGGTGCGAATCCGTAACAATATATACACATATACAGAAACATATGAAGACCACAAGGGGAAAACCAGAGATGTCACTTTTTATAAATTTCAGGGTTATTGCAAATGCCAATCGTTGGCAACATAAGGTTTCCTCTCACAATATTACTTTAACAAATAACCAGGGGTGTCACATAATTTATATGGTATAAAGTTTAGCCGTGCAATGAAAAAACAAGTGTTGTCAAAGCTGAACAAGTAGAACCCCAGAGTTGTCAGTACTTTACTCCTGGTTATCTCCCTTTCATTCATGTTAACTGTTCCACCATAATATTCAGAGTTGAGAAACTAAAAAATGAAAGGTTGTAAAACTTTTCAAAGCATAAACTCTGAGCACTACAATAGCGTATTTGGTTAGATCACGGGCTCCGTAGTTGGTGCATATTGTGGTTCAAGCCTGGTCAAACCTTTATTGTGACTTTTATGGGTCCCACGCCGTGGCTTAATGGTTAGCACGTCTGAGTACCCATCCTCATTCGATGTACCCACCGCCCAATCAACCTGCTTAGGTATATGAGGGAGTCACATGTGGTGACTTCGGCTATCGCGGGGGTGGTTTATCCTTGGTTTCTTCCCGGTTTTCCATCCTATTAAGTAGTACGGAGTAAGAAATGGAGAATCCGTCGTCATATAAGCGAAATACCCTTGAGTATGGCGTTGAACACCAATCAAACAAAAAAGCAATGACCGTTTAATGTTGAAAAAAATAATCTGTGATCACCAAAGTCATGTAATGTATGCTAATAACCAACAAGCATGAATTTGCTACACATCCTGGGTTAAAATTGTATGGCAATTATTAAACAAGGGAATAACCAGTGATGTCAGTTTGCAACATTGATTCGTTCTTTGCTCTTCAATTAAATAACACAGAAGCTTGGCAAATGCTACATGCTTAATTTGATCGGCCAATGATCACTCTTCCTTTTACTGGAAAAGAAATCCATATGACAGTTATTAAACAGTCCACCAAAGTCTTGAAACTTTGTCTTTCAGTTTCTTCAAAATTGACTTATCCTGACATCTCTGGTTTTCCCCTTGTGGTCTTCATATATATATATATATATATATATATATATATATATATATATATATATATATATATATATATATATATATATATATATATATATATATATATATATATATATATATATATATATATATACATATATATATATATATATGTACATACACTGTATATCTTCCCCTACTTCCCTTTACAAGGGGTGACATCTGGTGTGGCACCAAGCTTCTGCCCTATCTTGACCACAATACTCCTCCACGTCCCTCTGTCCTCAACCGACTCTCTCCGTTCTCCAACCTCCCCCTACCTTGTGGGAATCTGTCCTTACACAATCCTACTATCTCAGCCAAGGTCTACCTCTTTTCCTCCTACCTTGCTCCCTCAACCTATCTGCTCTCTTTGCCATTCTGTCTGCCCTCATCCGTACCAAGTGTTCAGCCCATCTCAGCTGGCACTTCACCAATCTCCCCGTCAAACTCATCTGCACACCAATCTCCTTCCTCAGTTCATCCATCCTCCTTCAATCCATCCTACTGACCCAGTTGTTCTGGCAAACCTGCAGCCTCTGTTGTTGTCTCTCCATCAGTGCCACCATCTCCAGACCGTAAATGTAGGCCAGCATTACACACATCAGAATCTTCCCTTTCAATTTTCTTGAAATCCTTCTGTCTGCCATTACTCCCTTCACCCTCCTCCACACAATCACACCAACCTGACTCCAACTTCGCACCTCTACCTCAGACTTACCATCCCTGGTCAGTGTTCTTTCGAGATACTCAAACCTATGTCCCTGCCTGATCTCCTTCCCCTCAAACCTGATATTAATTTATTTTCTCTGCTGTTTGACCCACATCACTTCAGTGTTCTCCATACTCATCTTCAGCCGATGCTTCCCAAATGCCTCCTTCCACTCCCCCAGTATTTCCTGCATCTTCCACCCACTCTCCACCACTAGAGCCAGATTGTCTGCATGCAGCATCCTCCCCATATCACCCCTTTAGCTCACCTTCCTGCTTACCAGCTCCATCACCCTGATAAACATGAGTGGTCTGAGAGTGCCTCCCTCCCTCAAACCGATGTTCACGCTGAACTCCTCAGACATCCTAGGACCGACCAAAACTCTTCCCTTCATTCCCTTGTACATCCCTTCCACCAAGCTAACTTCTGTTACCGGCACTCGGATGCATCTCAGTGTCGCCATCACCATCTCACATGGGACAGTGTCGTAGGCCTTCTCCAGGTCCACAAATCCCAATGCAATCTCACTTTGCACCTAAAACCTCTTCACCACCAGCTGTCTCAGTGTGAACATCCAATCCCTCATCCCACTACCCTTTCTAAACCCCTACTGCTCTTCTCCATTCTCCATCTCCACACTCTTCCTTGTCATCCCATCCAGATTCCTCTCCAGCACCTTCATTACATGACATAGGAGCATAATGCCCCTGTATTTCACCCTTCCCCTTCCATATCAGCACAATTAACATTGTCCTCCACTCCTCCGGAATTGAACCCTCTCATACACATAGTATATTCACCAACCTCTTTGTTAAACTGACTCCGACTTTTTCCACTGCAATGATCATCTCTGTACACACATCATCAATGCCTGTCACTCTTCCTCTCTTCAATACCATCTACACGTCCTCCTCTGTGATCTCCACCAACTCCACTTTTCCCTCCACATAATATCGTAGCTCCAGATCACCATTGCTTCCTTCCAAGTTCAACAGCTCTTTTAAATATCCTTCCCACAGCTTCAATAATGCCCCCTCTCTCTGTCACTAGCCTCCTGCCACCATCCTTAATCACCACCCTCCCCCCTTCATGTCCTTACAATCATACCTGTCATGAGCCAATTTACATATCACCTTCCTTCCACCATCCTCTTCCAGCGTGTTGTTCACCTCCTTCTTCCATATCATTCCTCACCTTCTCCACAGCTCACCTTGCTGCTTTCTTCTTCTGCCCACATAGGTGCAGCAACCCCACCTCCGGCTGCCTCCCCTTATCCTTCATCTTATCTATCCTCTTCCAAAATTCCTTTTCACCAACTTCCTTCACTTCCTTCTCCGTCCACCATACTTGGATTTTATCCCTCAACAATGCACCCTTTCCTGATGTCGTTCCACACAATTTTTTTTGCAATTCCCCTTAACGCCTTTCCGTACTTCTTCCACTCCTCATGCAAACCTTCCGCTTCTTCACCAAGTTGCTCATACCTAGCCCTCAACATCTCCTTGTACTCAACGATGACGTTTCCTCGACACTTCCCACACCTAATAATCTTCCGACTCCTGCCCCGAACATCTCTCCTTTACTTCATCTGTCCCACAAACACCACAGGCTTGTGCTAGGTGGTAACATGCTTTCCTGCCACCGCTTTACAATCCTTAACCCTCCACAACTGTCGCTCCTTACCGCTACCAAATCCAATTCTGTTCTATGTTGTCCACTCCGAATGGTAATCTTGTGGCTTTCCCGCTTTTGAAAGAATGAACCAGCTATGGCCGGCTAGCCCATCACTTACCACCAGTTCAACCAGCTCTCGACACTCTCTATTCCTCGTTTTCCAACATCATTTCCTAACGCATTCCTCTTCCCCAAACTCCACCACTTCCACATGCATGTTAAAGTCCCCCACAATACACAGCCTCACATCCAGCTCAACCATACTCATTATATACAGTTTGTAAGAAATGACGAGACCCACAACAGATGGCGATGAATTCACCAGGGCCAGACGTCAGTCCTTTCACTTTGTCTTCCTCGTGGATCCTACGAGCGGACTTCAATTTATTGTGAATATCGGGGCAGAGGTGAGCATTGTGCCGCCGTCTGCCACTGAATGGTAAAAAAAAATCGACATGAATATTCATTATATGCCAACAAGAGTACTATTGCTACTTTTGGAGAATGTCTCCTCCAGCTTGATTTGGGCTTACGCCGCACATTTTCGTGGGTCTTCAGTTTTAGTACGATTGTCGACACCAGATAGTCCATCCTAGGTTCAGATTTTTTGCGTCATTTCAATCTTCTTGTAGATATCAAACATCGCCGTCTATTGGATGCCTCAACACAGCTTAGTGTTCTCACTAAAGCATCCACCTTTTCGTCACTGAATAACATGTCTTGCATCGACACCCACATGCCCTTTTCAGAAAGTACTTTATGATTTCCTGTCCATACATCCATGCATACATACATACATACAAGTAAATGTAATATATACATGAGAGTCCCAATGCTACTCACCCCCCTCAGCCGCTCGACCAGTTTCATCACTTGTTAGTGAATCATGAGCGACAGCGTAGACAGAAACATGTACCTGTATGTACGACTTGTGAATGTTTGCAGCTGTAGAAGAAGCACCTGGGTAGGGTATGAAACAGCAAAGGTCTTATACCTTGTGTAGCTTTTATTGGTTGCCTTATGCAGCTTTCTTTGGCTAAAACAGCATGGAAGTTTATATTATGCACGCACGCACGCACGCACGACCTCAGCTTATATATGTACATTGGATTTTTGGGTGGGAAGCCTTTAAGATGTTCAATATCTATCAGGACCCAGTCACAGTGGCTACTACTTTCCTTGACAGTACTACATATGAACAGGCCTTCTGAAGGGACTGTACTAACCAGATGTGATTTACCATAGTGTGTAAGCAACACCACATAGTGTTGCTGTCATCATTCAAGCTTGGTGTGGTTTTGCTTGTACTCACAATAATGTGCATTTGATATATTTGGGCCCAGGAGTGTTTTCTTATTCGTTGTTTAATTTTTTTGTGATCTTATTTGGAAAGTAGTATTCATTCATAAACCTTGTATATGCTTCCATTAAGCTTCTCCTGAAATGCAGTTTATTGGGAAAGGATTATATTTTGTGTCATGTTTGCTTATTCCCAACATCTCTCCACCTGCAAAGCATCATTGAGCTTCTAATATATTTGCTGGTTACGAGAGCAACAAAGACAGATTGATTGAGCTTGTTACCATAGAAACAAGAGTATAGAGAGGTAGACGGAATTTGTAAAAGGGAGAGTGTGAAAGAAGGTAAAAAGCAAGGTTGTTAATACATTGTTTGCAAAGCAGGACATAGTGCTGAGTGTCCATGTATATAAAATCTCCCTACTCATTATAAATAAATCAGGTGAAAATTGTTTTCGAAATTTGGCTGCCGTTTCATAAATTGAAGTCACCAATGTCATCTCAGAAGCCAAGAATGTGGTGTGTGTGAGTGTGTGTGTGTGTGTGTGTGTGTGTGTGTGTGTGTGTGTGTGTGTGTGTGTGTATATATATCTATATATATATATATATATATATATATATATATATATATATATATATATATATATATATATATATATATATATATATAGTCATGATTATGGGGGTAGATGGAAGAACCTAATAGAGAATAAATAGCATTGTGAAGAGTTGCTTGGTCAGTGGACGAGTAGAAAGCATCTCAATGTAGTCAGAAGGGAATTTGTGAGCTTAAGTGTTACGTGTCACCACACGAGGGGTGGTGTGGTGTTTATTAGCTTAGGGAGTAAGAATAAGTTCCCCAGTACATGATTTCCCTCTGTGATTTTTTCCTTGGTTTTTAAATTTCAAGCCAGGCAATAAAGGTGAGGGGAAGAAAGCCCCGTCCCTGAAACCACAACAAATGGGCAGAAAGCTCCGCTTTTCCCGCCTTTCCAGGAGCAGGCCATGCCCCGGAGGTAGAGGACATAGAGGCCAGGGAGAGAGAGAGAGCACACAGGAGAGGTTGGACATTTGAAGAGAAAGGCAGCTTGTGCATTTTGAGAGGATTATAGTGGCGCATTTTGTAAGGCGAGAGAGCCAGAGAGAGAGAGAGAAAGAGCACAGGAGAGGGTTGTGCATCTTAAGAGGAAGGAGGAGTTGGCTTGGCATTTTGGGAGAGGTGTGATCAGGGTGGAGGCACGAGTTGCATTGTTTGGAGAGGCGAGAATGGAGGTTGAGTGCACACCGAAGAGGACGACGCAGCCATTGAATTCGTGTTGAGGCGTTTTGGCTCACGTGGCAAAGTAAGACGCCGGCCTTTTGCTTCTGGTCGGGTCGATGATTATGAGTGGAGCGCCTGAAGCCACTACACTGGGGCTTTGAGTCTTTGTGTGGAGTGCCGCTCACGGATTGCCTAGTGTGCGTTCCAGTTCCACAACGATCAGCTCTGGGTAAAGTTAAGTAAAGCAATAGTTTGGAGGGAAGGTTTTGCTTTTTATTTTGTTTCCCCGTTATCCGTATTTGAGTCTGTGTGTGAGGCCTTGACTGTCGGATTTATTTATTTCATATTATTATCATTTCCTTTTGAATTATCGTTCTTTGTGAATGTTTTATTTTCCTGAAATGTATTTTTTTAAGAGGCTGTATCTCTGCATCTGTTTCATTCTCTACGCTCCTCCACCATCCGCCATGCCCTTTGAGCACGTGTTAAAATCTCCAAGGATCAATGTGTCTGCCTCTTCTGAAGGAAAGACCGCTCGATCCTCCGGGGGCCGACGGTGTTAACCGCCCATCACCACAAATTGGGTTGGGGGGTTATTCTGGGCGACAAGATATATATGTGTATATACATATATATGTACACACATACATATATATATATATATATATATATATATGTATATATATAATATACATATACATACATACATACATACACACACATCAGATGCACTTCCTGACTTATGGTGAGCATCGCCATAGATTATATCTCGCACAGTAAAACCGCATAATCCACAAAGAACAACTGCCCGTCTGCCACCCAAATGATAGTTCCCGCTAATGCAAATCATTCAACCAGAAGGTACGTGATGTGATCGGCGGGAAAATTGAAACTTGTGGAGTGTGACGAGCACTCCCCCAATCTTGGTGTAGGACTATATCCAATGGAGATCGGGGAAGTGCTCAACACACTCCACATGCTTCGTGTATATATATATATAAATAAATATATATATATATAAATATATATATATATATATATAAATAAATATATATATATATATAAATATATATATATATATATATATAAATAAATATATATATAAATATATATATATATATATATATATATATATATATATATATATATATATATATATATCGTTGTGGTTTCCCGCCCGTCGGCATGCGGGCGACCGCTTCTAGCCAATGGCGGCCGCTCTCGCCCACCGAACGGGCAAACCTAGTCGCAGCTTTCAGAACAACGCTGAAATCCAGTTACGGATGTGTCCCTAATCACACCACAGCCTTGTCAATACTCTACCCGCGCTACAGGGTCCGATCGCCGAATGGTCGATTTACCTAATTAATCGTGCGGGCAGACTACCGAGAGACTGTACCTCAACGGGGCCTGCTTGGAAACGAGCCGCTTAAGCAGCTCGCTCCGTTTTGTGATAAACCGAGCGGGTTATTATCGTGAAGCCCCGTTGGACCCGATTCTCTTATCGGCTATTAAAGAGCCAGCTATATTCCGAACTAAATTATGGCAGTTCAATGAGGGAAAGGACGCAACGAACAGGTGAACATTTAAACCATGACATTTATTTCACACCCGTAAGCAGTCATGCAGTCATGAATGCAACCAATGCACGTATGCAATCATGCAGTCATGTATACAACCAATGCAGGTATGCAATCATGCAGTCATGTATGCAACCAATGCAAGTATGGGACAAAACACGAGCAAGACAAAGAACTACAACCGTCTATTTATTATGCACACACATGCACTAAACAGTTCTACTAAACGGACTTGGCGCAACATCATTCATGCAAAAAAAAACCCCAGAAAAGGCAAGGGGGCAGAACTGGACCTCGTGGGTCTTTATAAGTCACGGAGCTGTGGAGACCGCAAAAGCTCCGAGACCGCGCTGGTTACCTGTCGCCTCCGTGGCGACTCGCTGGGCGCTCCTCGATGTCCCATCCACACGGCAGCTGGCGTGACCGGGGCTCAGCCCAGGCCTCGTCATGTCAACAACGACAACCCAGGCCAAGTCGACAACGCCTCAGAGGAACGAACGGGCCTTTGCTCCTTCAGAGTTGATGCTCTCTTAAGAGCCCGCCCGTTCCTCAGCGTCGTTTGGACTGTCCCGTGGCCGGATCACCTCGGACCATTATGCCGCTGGTTGGCAACTCCTCTCCGGCCTCTCTCCAGCGACCCACTGTTCCGCCCGGCAGGTCGCGCTCCGAGCTCCAGTCTCCTCCGCTCTCTCCAGCTCCTCACCGACTGCAGACTCCAGACTGACCCAGCTCCCAACGCGACTCCACACAACTGCGCGCTTGGCGTCTCTGCGTGCCCTTATATTGGGTCCGTGAGGCGAGGTTTTGATCTCCGATCTCTCACCTCTGACCCCCCGCTGGCTCCACCCCTTTCGATCTTTTGATTTGAATTGTCGTGAAGCTTGGAGAGAGCGGACGTGGGTGAAATCATCAACCCTCGCCCCAACGAAGGCATCCCCGCGTCTGGTGGCAGAGATGTTGTTTGTGGGGAATTTGCCGTGGCTGGCGCAAAGATGGCAGCGCAATGGAGATGAACGTGAGGCGTTGCTTGTTGTGGCATAGGTGGTGAGGGGATGTCGTGGTGGTCGTTGTGGAGATGGTTGATGAGAGCGATGTTGGTGGTGGAGGTGGTTGTTGTGAAGCGGTTGGTCCAAAATAAAGACAGTAAAAGAAAACACGACCTCAAAGATCACAGCCCTGTTACATGAAAAATTCCCGCTAGACGATGGTGGAGAAATCTATCTGAACACAGACTTATTGACATAACTGATCTAAAGGCCCGGTCACACCTTGACGTTTTAGCCAGCGATGGCAACGTGTTAAAATTTATGTAAAATGCTGGCTTACATTGAACTTTTGATGTTTTTTTTTAAAGATTCGGACGTATTCATAGCGACTTGGTCTTATGTATAACGCATTGGTAACTACACAGAACGTTTCGTTGTGTTATAGATAACTTATACCAACGAATGCTGAACCTGTTGTCGGCCTACACAACCGATGCCCAACGATAGTCTAACTTCGGCATAGCGCGTTGCACGCATCGCCGACGATGTCGTGACGTAGCCTATTAAAAGGCTGACACACAACGATTCGAATCATAACTGCCGTAGAAATGGAAGGGTCAAAATCGTGGTCACACCTTGGCGATCTTGCCAGCGTATGCCGACGTAACAAAAAGTGTGTCTAAAACGTTGGGGCACGTCAAATACGGTATGGGTAAGTTTGGTATGCGCGAGTAGAACGCTAAATACGCTATCATATGTCGTAGTAAGTAGAGTACGTCAAGAAATTTTGAACATGTTCAAAATTTTACGACGTACTCGGCGTATGACACACGTTCGCATGCGATGAGGATAAGTTTTACACACGATATGTGGACGCTTACACACGTCCACAAAGGCTACTTATAAGCTACTCATAAGTCGAAACACGTCGCGGTAATGTCTTTTTTACGCGAAACTTATTTCTAACTTATGTTTGACGTGCTTTGAACCAATTCTTTACGTAGTCCCAACACACATCGACGTATGTAGACGTATTCCAATGACGTCTTCCGGTCGACAAAAAAAAAAAATCAACGTGTTTCTAGGTTACAACTGCCATATAAAGACGTGTTCTCAGCGGTTTTGGGAATTGGTATATAAAAATGGTGTTCATAAAAGGGGAACCCAACAGTGTTTTCGAGTGCTTTTTGAGTCGATGTCCATGTCAGCAGTAACAGTATCAGTATCAGTATTACTATTAGTATTAGTATTAGTAGTAGTTTGTTCATGTTGGCAGTAGTAGGTGGGTGTGAGGGGGAGGGTGTGGGTTATGGTGGATCGTCCTTGCGTCCGCGTGTCCACGGGTAGGTTCGTAGGCTGCCACTCAACGATTTAAATGGCTGCATCTCCACTATTGAAAGTAGACGCTTGCGCTCAACAATTGGATTTTTTTACACTCAACGACTTTTAAACGGTACCACTCAGCTAGTTTCATTGTTTACAATGAACGATTTAAATTGCTGTCACTCGCCTTTGTTTTTTTTTTTTTTTTTTTTTTGACGCTGGGGTTTGGAAATTTGAAACGTTTCTTCTGAACGTGTTAAAACGCTCAAACTCGACTATTTTAAATA
>NC_140968.1:90358814-90386314 GCF_056783735.1 Eptatretus burgeri
TCGTGAAAAAGTCTGTATTGCGCAGTGCTCGATTATCACACTCACGTCCAAAGGCGAAGCGACGAACTACAGTCCAGCTGCGCATAACATAACTCAATACGTACGCGCATAGTCAGACTGTGTCAAAACACGCGATTCTTCTCCCCGATGCCAGCCACAACAAGCCAATCACAACACGCACAACGAGACACAAAAAAGCGCGAGCACACACACAGACACGCAGGCACACGTACAACAGTGACATCATTTTTTTCAAATTCAGCCCATAATGTCAGCTCAGAAACGCAAGCGAACCGACTTTACGCTGAAGGAGAAGAAGGAGATCATCGATGCCGCGAAGAAGGAGCCGAATCAGTCCAAGTTGGCCAGGGAGATTAGCAAGAAATGGGGCATCGAAGTTAAGAGAACCACCGTGAAGGGCATTCTCAGCAAGAAGGAAGCAATCGAGGCTGCAATCAAAGCTGGATTTCCATCGAAGCGCATGAAGTTGACGCAGGCTCACGACCTGAAGCTTGATGAGGGAGTGCTCATGTGGCTGAAGCAATCAAGAGGACAGAATGTGCCTGTCAGCGGCGATCTGATCAAGGAGAAGGCGATGAAACTGGCCGAGCTGATGCACATCCCAGACTTCATGGCGAGCGACGGTTGGTTGGGCAATTTCAAGAAGCGCCACGGCATCACGTTCAAGACAGTGCAGGGCGAAGCTGGAGCGGTGGATTCGCAATCCCTTCTTGAGTGGCAACAACAGGTTCTCCGGCCCTTACTCAGGCAGTTCTCCGCAGACGACGTCTTCAACCTGGACGAGACTGGACTCTTCTGGCAGCTGCTTCCGAACAAGACCATGGCTTGCAGGGGAGAGCGGTGTACTGGAGGAAAGAAAAGCAAGCAAAGGATCACTCTTCTGGTTGGGGCAAACATGAGCGGCAGCGAGAAGTTCCCTCTTCTGGTGATTGGCAATTCCAAGAAACCCCGTGCCTTCAAGAACAAAGAGATCCCGGTCAAGTACAAGGCGAACTCGAAGGCGTGGATGACGGCGGAGCTTTTCGAGATGTTGCGTGCGTGGGACGGACGACTCGGCCAGCAGGGACGCAGAGTGCTGGTCTGTCTCGATAAATTCTCTGGCCACCCTCCCGAGCTCGAGCTGAACAACATCCAACTGGTCTTCTTCCCACCCAACACGACAGCCAATTCGCAACCAATGGATCAGGGAATCATAGAGAACCTCAAGCGCCACTACAAGAAGCTCCTGCTATGCCGCCGGCTTGAGGCCATAGATGAGGGAAAGGAGTTCAAGTTCACGTTGCTCGACGCTCTACACGTCGCCCGGCGTGCCTGGGAGCAGGTCGGCAAGTCGACGATCAGGAACTGTTTCGCGAAGGCCAAGTTCATCGAAGAGGAGATCCAAACTGAGCCACAGGATGCGGAGCTGCCCGACATCTGGGAAGCTCTGCCTGCCAAGGAAAAGATGCACGAGAACGAGGAGATCGAGCTGTCTGACTTTCTCGAAGCCGACGAGCGCCTCGCGACTGGCGGGTATTTCACGCTGGAGGAGATTGCGGAGGAGATTCTGTGCAGTGAGGAGCCGGTGGAAAGCGAAGATGTCGAGGTAACTGTCGAGGAGGAAATCGTTCCGTTCGAGGAAGCCCAGTGCGCTTGTAGCACCGTCCGGAAGTTCATGCAGCAGAGAAGCGGGAAGCCCGGTGTGATGCAAGCGTGCGATTGGCTAGACAACGAGATGCACGAGATCCGCCGAAAGAAGATGCGCCAGCCGACGATTCTTGAAAGCTTTGTGTGTCGTGAATTTCTCGCCATGCCATATGTTAGTGTGTGAACTCTGTTAGTGTGTGTATGTTCTCCGTTCGCTTTGCTTATACAACAGTCGTGCCTTTTACTTGCTGGAATAAATTTTGTCTAAAGATTAACTACAGATGGGTAACTTGAGAAAATAAGGCCGTTTTTACAAAATCTCGCTACTATGCCACTTTTGCTCGGTCCCGACGGGTGGCATAGCAACGAGCTTTGACTGTATATATATATATATATATATATATATATATATATATATATATATATATATATATATATATATATATATATATATATATATATATATATATATATATATATTGCTGCGGTTCTACGAAGCTGGCACTCCGCCAATGCAATGGCACCCAACATATAGCATTCCCTAGACAGTTATTTAATTCATATTCATCCAGTTTGCCCTTCCATTATGTCCCGTGGATATATGGTCCTATATGCGTTGTGAGGGCTGTAGTTATGTCTTTAATCCCATTTACTATTCTTTTATTGATTTTATTTTACTTTATTTCACACACGACCTCTCCATGCATGCATGCACTCCACAGATCAGACCGCACAGTGACAGCCTCATGAGCATATGTGTGCCATTCCCCAGTGAAGGTTTCACATCAGACCTTCACCGTACTCACCACAACATTACAACCTTCGCACAAACCACCACAACGCCATCCTAAATGTCCACACAGTAACCTATGCTCGAACTCTTCATCACAACTGCTTCAACTGCCACCAACGCTTTACAATGTCCTTACCATGAACACCATATTGCTTCCCCCACCTCAACATAACCACCATGAGGCACTGTGACCACAGTCGGCACCCCAGACGATCACTACTGTCCTTTGGGATGCTGGGGAATGGAGGACATTACGGAACCTACAAGTCGGAACATATCGGTGTGTTCCTCGAAGCACAAGTATACGCTGGGGTCCATTCAACATAATCTCGATAGCCCCGGCGCTCCACTAAATATCGACCCTCATGTGGAGCCCAGTGCATGTTCATGACTGACGGAGAGCGCTCCCAAAAACCCACATCCCATGTTAATCTCGGAGCTTCGTTGCATGGCCAAGTTTGGGGGTGAATGAGGCCATTCCCGGCTTTGGAGTATGGTGGGGTGGGGCTACATCCTGGGGATGTGTCTGTGTGCCAACGAAAGTGCTCGAGTACGCAAACAGGGCATTTTGATCTGATTTTTGGCTCCTCCTTCCCCCAGCCTCAATAAAATAGCTGCAAAAGAGTCGAGAGTGGAGTCACCGAGTCATTGCCAAGTAATTGCCGAACAGTTGCTGAGTCATCGCTGAGCAGTTTCTGGGTCGTCGCCAAGTCATTGCCAAGCATTTTCCTGGTCGTCGCCGAGTCATTGCCGAGCAGTTGCCGGGTCGGCGCTGAGCAGTTGCTGGGTCGGCGCTGAGCAGTTGCCAGGTTGTCGCTGAGTCAACACCAAGTCATCTGCGCTCTGCTTCGTCTTCGTTCCTCTTCATCAGCTTCATTCCACATTGCCGAGCGTTATTTGACGGTTTCATAAATTGCTTATGTTATAAATGTACCAGTCTTCATTCTGCTCTGTCTCCGTTTACATTTGGACATTCTCACATGCCACGTAAGCTATGTCTTCCCAAGTTCTGCCTCTCCCATCTTATTTCGTCTGCTGTGGACGCACAAATGCTGAAAGAACAACTATAAACTACAGATATTCACCTCTTCACTCTTCCTCTTATGCATTACATTTGCATCTCATTTACTCCCCATTTGCACCTCCCACTGACACACCATCGACACTCCCAGTTTTCTTTCTTCTTTCCCCTCCTAAGCGACTGGAAAGCTTGGCCCCATCGGCCGCACCAGGTATTGAAAGAGGTCGTAAACACTTCAAACTGCCTCTCATCTTTCTATGATCTCGAAGTTGCTCAGGTGTTGGTCTGATAGTGCCTGTTATGTTAGATTAATGATAAGATTGTAGAAATTTCTTGTCGGTGTAAGTCTGCTCTATGTCCTGTCTTGCCGATGTAGATATTTGCATACCTTTTTACTTGCTTGTGAATGAAGCCTTTGTTTTTTGTTCAACTGTTTCATAAATTGCTTATGTTATCAATGTATCCAGTTCATTCCGTCTTTTCCTCCATTGGTCCAGCATGTTCCGTACATTAGTTTAGCCAGGAAGTTCTGCCCCACTGATTTGCTCATTAGCCAGCGTGCACACACTGTATCGCTGGGCATTATTCCGGGTGTGCGCTGAGGGCATGAGACCCCCCCCCCCTTGGTTCAGTCATCCACAGGTAAGGTATCATGCAAAGTAGTGTAAAGACAGGTAGATGATCATTCTCTTTTAGGGATAGGACAGACCCGGGTGCTTCCCCTCATGGTGAGCATGCAACCCCTAATTTGTCTATATATATATATATATATATATATATATATATATATATATATATATATATATATAAAATTGCAAAACACACCTGGGCTACAAGTGCGCACCTCGTTGACTGGGTCTTCAATTGAAGTCCTCAGCATCATCCCTTTTGGGCCCTTCAACCTCGATACGGTCAACTAAGGTGGGCCAGCAGGAGTACATATGCCTCCACATGCAGCAGTTACACTTGGATGCATACGTACCCCTACCCCCAGTCAGCGAGAACACAAATTACAACAACAAAGCAAGAGCTTTCACTTCCAGAATCCACAGCAACAAAAATATATACTGGACCAACCAACCAACCACCCATCCTTACAACATATACGACACACAGACACACCAACAACAAAAAACCCACATAACCAACCAACTAGCCTCATAAAACACGCTGTTCAAATCAACAACTATGCACATCTCTCAATACCTCTTCCACAGTCACTGCCTCTTTTGAAGCTGAAAGAGTCACCACCCAATCAATTTCATACTACACCGTTCGACCTGCCCCCACAAGCTTCCTCCAGGTCCAAAGTGAGCCTTTCAAGGCAACCTGGGTCACTCTCCAACACATCCTCCTTCATTCCATTCCACACACTCCAAGTGTAGCAAGTTCCACATACTCAAAGTTGAGAAATGCATGGAAGGAATTGCCAATATACCCTTCACACCACACCTCAAATGGCTGACAAGAAACTCGTCAACCTTTCTCCCGACACTCCGCTTCTAGCTCACCATACTTTCTTCTCTTCCTCTCATGCACCTCCTCCATATTCTCTTACCAAGGTACTGACAATTCCCCAAAGATGACATGCTTTGTTGTACCTGACCAGATAACAATGTCAGGCCACAACCTTGTCATGCAGATCTCGTCTGGGAATACCATTTGTGGCTTTAGGTCTGCCACCACCTGCATTTATCAGACCACTTGACTTCCACCTGCTACTTCTCCTTCTGCCTCTTACCACCTGACACGCTTTCACAAACAAAACCTCTCTCCCATTGGCCTCCTCCACCATCTCCACTCCCCTCTTTCAATTGTCATGGAGGTCTGCTTGTTAGACACCGTTGCAGCAACTCCTCGGGCATGGTAACCATCACAGCGACCAGACCAGTAGTAGGTGTAACCACCCATAATCTCACCACCATCCGGTCTCTGAACCTCAGAGAGTGCTTCAGTACTGATGTTGAAACGCTGGAGCTCAGATGATAGCAAAGACAGGTAGATGATCATTCTCTTTTAGGGATAGGACATTCCATGCACCCACCTGAAAAGACCATCTCGGATTAACCCAAGGAGACCGCCGTCTGGTGGATGGCACCTCAGCACCACCCTTACACATACCACCACAATCTGACGCAGGAAGTTTCCCCCATGCTTTTCCTCCTATCATCAAGGAATGGGGGTCGCGGAGGCATTGCCCCAATCCCGTCATCCGGTGATCTGCCCTGCGAAGGGCAGCAGCACAGGAGGTACTCCCACGTAGCGGGTTTTCATTTTTTTTCTTTGCGTTTATGAGTTTTGCAGAATGAAGTGTTTTTCGGAGACCGGAGTGCAAATCCTGCTACCAACCTCCTAAAAAAAAGTAGCCCAACTGCAGAAGAACGTCCACAGATACAGTTGGGCACCAGATATGGATGGCTGTTGGTTCACAAGGAGCTCCTCCGCCCTTTGATTTGTTTTGTTTTTAATCCTGCTTGGTGTCTATATCCATATACCCTCCTCACCATGGAACCTGGTGGGGGAGACGATTTAGTCGCCGACAACCCGACCATGAAACAAGTTGGTACACGTTTACCTGGTACCTGCAGCAAGTCACAATAAGCCTGACCTGACAATAGTGGCTTGCAAAAGTATTTACCCCCTACCATGATACATAGCATGATATTTCAAAAAAAAATGTGGACTGGTTATGACAAAACGTAGTGGATGAGTTTGGTAGGTGACAAGAACAAGCCAAATGGATTTTTGTTGAGGTCCAGATGCAGATCCAGTCTATCAGTCGGATACAAAACGTAAACTGTTCAGCCTGGCGGAGGTGTGCACTCTACCGAGTGCCATTCTAGTTCATGCTGCCTTCACTTAAATGTTAAATATATTTCAAGCATTGTTCTTTAAGCCAAGTTGAATCAAACCCTGCAAAATAATGTAAAACTTCATTCAACTTTTTAATTGCTTATTAACACTTCAGCAGGAAAGTAAGAGTTTTATTTAAACTGTAGCAAGAAATTTTGATTGGGCTTTAAAACGCACTAAATTTCTTACGCGTTAGCCATAACATTAGTTCAGCGTTAGCTACGACACTTCTGTATTTCATGAACTCACAAAGCTGTGTGATTATGATTCAGCATCATATACCACAATCATTTATTTTCTTGTGCTTGTGTTGTTAAAGCAATCTAAGGCACCTGGAGGAGCTTGGACATATAGTGGCCTGCAAAAGTATTCACCCTCAATTATTCTACATTTAGAATTACAAATGATGTAGAAACAATTTTTCCAAATGCACATTTTTACTAATAACTGAAGAGATCAAACGAAACTGTTATAGTTGAAAGAGGTTACATGTCAGGAATACCTGTAAAAAAAAACATGTACAAATAAAAATTCACTGGTTGTAAAAGTATTCAGCCCCTTAAGTCAGTCCTTGGTGGAAGCACCTTTTGCAGCAATGACTGCGATGAGTGTTTTGGGATTGATCTCCACCAGCTTTATACAGTGAGATTGTGAAATCTTTGCCCATTCTGCATGTGAAAATTTCTCTCGTTCTGCCAAGTTTCATGGAGATCGTCGATGGACTGCAATGTTCAAGTCTCGCCATAAATATTCAATTGGGTTCAAATCAGGACTTTGACTGGGCCACTCAAGAACATTAATGTTCTTCTTATTCAGTCACTCCAGTGTGGCTTTAGCTTTGTGCTTTTGATCATTGTCCTATTGAAATGTGCATCTCCTACCCGGTTTCAGATTCATGGCTGACTCGAGCAGGTGTTCATCAAGGATTCTCCTGTACTTTTCACTGTTCATCGTCACTGGTGGGGGCATCCTGACAAGCTTGCCAGTCCCTGCTGATGAAAATCAGTCCCATAACCTGATGCTGCCATCACCATGCTTGACAGTTGAGATGGTGTTGACTGGGTGATGTGCAGTATTAGGTTAGCACCAGAAATAACGCTTTGAATTTAGACCAAAAAGTTCAATTTTTTTTTCTCGTCTGACTATAAACCCTTTCCTTCACATGTCGGCAGTGTCATTAAGATGCATATTTTTTTGCAAACTCCATACACGCTTTTAGATGCTTCTTTTTCAGTAATGGCTTCTTTCTTGCCACCTGTCCAGAGAGGACAGCTTTATGAAGGTAACGGGATATTGTTGATTGATGAATACTGACCTCCATCTCGGACATAGAGTCTTGAGGATCTTTCAAAATCATTCTTGGATTTACAGTGACATCGCGAACCAGTTTTCTGCTTGCCAGGCTGCTGAGTTAGGATGGGCGACCTGATCTGGATAGAGTCTGGATGGTATGATATGTCTTGCACTTCTTAATCATGGATTTCCTCATACTCAAAGGGATAATGAGTGACTTTGAAATCTTCTTATAACCATCTCCTGAACGGTGCTTCTCCATCACTTCTGTCTGACTTCTTTAGAAAGTTCCTTGGTGTTCATGTTTGCCTTGTGGTTCACCAGGTGAGTTGCACCTTAAAACTCCTTAGATAAGTGCGGGAGCTTAATATTTAAGTTAAACCACTGATTACATGCAGGTGAAACCTATTACACTTATTTTATAACCTTTCAAACAAATAATTTGCTCCTGAAGTGATTTAGGGTTAATTAGACAAAGGGTTTGAATACTTATGTACCTGACAATCATCTGATTTTCTCTGTTAATTGAACTTATTCACATTTTATCTGCATTTCTTAGCTTTACCACTTTGGAGTAGTTTGTGAAGACTACAAGTTTGATTTGAAGACATCATGAAATAAGCTCAGGTGGCATCAAAATGAGAAAAATGTGCAGGGGGTGAATAATTTTGCAGGTCACTGTATATCACATGCAGGGCAAATACATTAAAAGCCATAACTCCATTTACACACGAATTCAAGAACCTTAGATGAAAATGAACAAATGGCATATGGAATTTGAACTTGAATTCCAAACATCATCAGCCATATGGAGAAATAGGAATGCTGAATAGGCCAAACTGAAATAGGTTAACAGGTGTTTCACTCAACACTGTGGGTGCAACATGGCACTGTTACAGTGTGACTTTGTTTTATGCACTATATGTATAAATCTGGCATCATACGTTGAGCCACTTGCAACTGCGCAGGCCGATTGGGGTCGCTGAGGATGCACAGGCTTTTCTTCCGATCAGAAGCCAGGAAAGTAAAGACAGTTGCTGTGGATCCCAACTCCTGATTTGAGGAAAGAACTCGGGTTTCTTTGTCAGCCCCATCAGATTAGATGAATGGAAATGGACAACCACGTGGACTACCTTCGAGCAAAGCAAATCTCATATCCTCTTTTATCATCAGCATTGGATATCTCTTGACGTGTACTATTTAATTCATAAATCAAAAAATAATATTCCATGAGCGACAATATGAACTGAGCTTCGAGGTGTGTAGAGAATGTCGCAGGGACCATGTGGTCTGCTGTGATGTGATGTACAGAGGGTTAGGGTGGGATGGATTTGGGGGAACGATTGGAGTTGGAGAATAATATCATTCATGCAGTCAAACACGACACACAGCCCTTTGAATAATATAACTAGCACTGACAAGCCTTATGAAAATCCACCGAGAGATGATTTTCTGGAAAATGCAATCAAGTGATCTGTATTCGGCCAAACTCTGCACAGCCACCGCCATCTGTTAGGGCACGGTTGAACTGTCCCCCTTACGCGCTTACAAAGGGCCCTCCCCATAAGGGCTGTCAATTGTATGGGTTGACAGGGCACAAACATGTCACTTCTGAATCTGTTTGAATGTGTGGCTCACGACCTCTGCAATGATTTCATCACAGGGTTCACATTTTGCAAACACTTACGTGTTTTCTTCCCACTGGCATTGGTGAGAACAGGAGGTGGCGGCGGTTGGGTCTATGTACATATGACGCATGCAAATACTGCGCAATATTCCCCTACACCTCACACGAATCCTCTAATGATTTTCTTTCTCTTACCTTACCATTACCCCTATAATCACAAATATCTATCTCTTCTCTCTTCTCTCTTCTCTCTTCTCTCTCTCTCTTGTCCTCCTTCCTCCAAACTCCCTTATCCTCCACGATGCCACCACATTATTCTTATGTATTTATCTTAATTTCCCTGCTCATTCCAGGTTGCATATTCACAAAATGTACAGACCTGTGCTCCTTCACATAATATGTAGATTGCATCTGGGAGAAAGGATATTTCACGTTAGAATTTCTTGATTTCACCTGTGATATGATTTCTGATACAAAAAGTACAAGGAGGCTTTGAAAGTCACTTTACCACTCTGCAGTAAAGAATTTGTTCTTAAACTCTTTAATTATACAGGTTTTTATCATGCTTTACTTACATTAACTAATCAGTCCTTGGATATGGATGATGGGAGTGCATTCACCGGTCTGTGGTACTGTATTAACATACCACACATTGACTTGTTTCAAACGAAGCGATGAAACCGGTCCGGCAGCTGGTGGGGGCATGTCGCATTGGGATTCTCATGCATGTGCGACTTGTGAATGTCTGCAGCTGTCGAGGAACCCGGGTAAGGTTTGACACAGCAAAGGGCTTACCTTGTGTGGCATTTCTTGGTTGCTTTATGCAGCTTTCTTTGACTGGAAGAGTATGGGGTTAACATACATTGTTATGGAGTTTGCTTCTGTATGACTCCGAGCGGCATGTCCCAAGAGTCGATGAACGCCGACTGCAACCCTCAACTCAGACCGGATCCTTGTTCCAAAAGTGGCTTTACCGTGCCAGTGAATTAAGCGTGTCAGACGGGGAATCGTGCCTGAAACTACGCAGCGGGTAATTATTTGGCCGTCCTAACCAAGACCATATGCTGCATTAGGTAAGCTACCATTACCAATGAGAACTCTCATCAGGAACACTATTCGGACCAACCCCAAGCAGGACATATCAGGACACATTCAACATTTAAATAATTTATTACACAGCAAGCAAGACAACGAAAAGAGTGGAAAATGATGGGAAGAATGCAGTTGGGGAATTTCAAATGCACTGCGGTGTATCTCGGCACCACGAGCCATACACTGAAGTGCATCTCGGCACCATGACTCTCTCCCTATAATCACTCCACTGCACAACCGTACCTCTCTCCTCCAACCAAGCAATCTCGGCCCTACATTTTGGCGAGTATGCCTGTAACTGTTCATTTAATTGTCCATGTGTGTATTCTATTTCATGTGTGTTCTTTATGGGTTTGTTTAATATTTGTCTCAATATATAGTTAAGTGAGGTTAACGTTGTACTCGGGTGACCAAAAATGTGTCCTGGGAATATCTCCATTATAACACTATATCTATGGGAATATCTTAAGCCTGGTGTTGGCGCAGTGGTTAGGGCAGCGGCTTGGGATCCAAAAGGTCCTGAGTTCAAGCCCCGTTGGACCACTGAATTAATACACCAGGGGGTTGACTCAGCCTGTCATCCTTCCGAGGTCGGCGAAATGAGTACCAGTGTACTGGGCCGGTGTATACGCCGGTTAAAATAGGTGAACCATATCCCTGTGTCGTAAGAGGTGACCAGGGTTGCGTCAGGAAGGGCATCCGGTGTAAAACATGTGCCAAATCACTATGTGGATCATACGGATGATCCGCTGTGGTGACCCTGAAAGGGAGCAGCCGAAAGAAGAAGAAGAAGATCTATGGGAATATCTTGTCTCCTTAACGTTGTTTTGCTCAACGTCACACTTTTCGATGAACGCATCCACAACATTATATGGAAACTTGCTGAGTGTATTTTAAATCAACAATTATACAACTTATTACAGGAAAATATCGCACTTTGCAAAAAAAAATTCATTAATGCAATGAATTGTCTTTTTTTTTGTTTTTTTTGTATACCTTGTCGAGGTTCGTATGAGAGCTAACACACAACGCACAGCAAGGGGGCACGAGACAAGAGGGGCGGGAGTGGGAGGGACAAAACAGTGGGGAACAGACACATTAGGAGATCTGTAGAAGGGAGAGGGATGGGACGGCGAACATGGGGAAGAGAAGATGGACATTACAGGGACTTTCAGGAAGGAAAGCAGCGGAATTGATGGAAGTGGGCTTGGGTGGATTATCGGGGGTAGAAAAGATCGAGGATTTGGATGGGGGATGATAAGAGGTGGTGGTGAACAGCTGTTTTGAAGGCCTGGAGGGAAGAATGGGATTGAATAGAGTGAGGGAGTTTATTCCAAAGGCAGGAAAAAAGAGGAATGAAAGAGTGAAGGTGAGCAGTGATTTGTGATTTTGGTAGTTTTACCAGAAGGGGATTGTTAGCGCACCTTGAGTGCCCTGCGGAAATGTGGTGGGGACAATCGCAGAGAGAGCGAGGCTGGAGAGGAGACGGTCGAAGACAGAAAGACCACCGACCAACCTGTGGTGATTGAGTGAGAGGCCCAAAGACTCAACCTCATTGCAGGAGATGCCAATGATCTGAAATGCCTTGGTTTCCACAGTGTGAAGCCGAGAGAGGTGGGAGGCAGGAGCACCAGCCCAGAGGGGAGAGCAGTACTCCATCAGGCTGCGGACAAAAGCTTTGTCAGTGCTCAGGAGCTCAGGTGGGCCGAGGAAGGACTTTGCACGACGGAGGATTCCCAGTCGGCGACTGGCTTTGGATGTGAGGGTTGAAATGTGGCTTTCCCAGGAAAGGTCATGGCAGATAGTGAGACCCAGAAGCTTGAAAGAAAGGACTTCTTCCAGAGGATTGTTGAGAAAGGGCATGGGGGGGGGAGTTTATATGGTCCTTTTGAAGAGACATAGTGAGAGTGTGAGATTTGTCGGGATTGAAAGACATGTTCCACGTGTTGGACCAGTTTGTGATTTTATCCAGATCTGCAGTGAGCGAAGAAGCTGCTGCTTGCCGGTCTGAGGGATGACCGATGGTATGGCAGAGGGTGGAGTCATCAGCAAAGAGATAGAGGATTTTCCAGAGAATTGGAGAGATCATTGATGAAAACCAGAAAAAGAACAGTGCCCAGAACGCTACCTTGAGGAACTTCAGCCTGGACAGGAAGGGGGGATGAAAGAACTCCATTTAGAGTCACATGGTGACTGCGGCAGGAGAGGAAGTCTGCGAGCCATGAGTGGAGATGGCCTTGGATACCATGGGAAGAGAGTTTGGTGAGCAGGGCAGGGTGCCAGACCGTGTCAAAAGCACGTGATATGTCCAGGGATACGGCTCCGATTTCATGTCTGGCATTGAGGACCTCCATCCATTGTTGGGAGAGCAGAAGCAGCATATCCAGGGTAGAGTGACCAGGTCTGAAATCAAATTGATGATCGGAAATCAAGCCATTGGAGAAGAGGAAGGATTTCCTGTATAAAGTGATGATGGATTCCATAACCTTGCTGATGATTGGGAGAAGGCTGATTGGTCTGTAGTTGCAGTGATCTGTTTTTGCACCTTTTTTGTGCAGGGCAGTGATGTTTGCTCATTTCCAAGCAGATGGCAGATGACCTTGAGCAAATGAGAGGGTGAATAGAACAGAGAGAGGGTGAGCAAGAGCAGAAGAGCAGGCTTTGAGGACACGTGGGCTGATGCCGTCTGGACCGGTTGCAGAATCTGAGTCGAGATTTGACAGCAAGCTCTCCACCTTGTCAGGAGAAAAGGACACAGAGTCCAGGGACAGTTGGCTGCGACTGGGGAAGGTAGGTAGAGAAAGTGATGGGTTTTGGACACAAGATTTAGCTGCAAACACCGAGTTTAGGCATTCAACTTTTTAACGTGCGGTATCAGCAGTGCAGTCATTTGAGGTAAGGGAGGGGATGGAGGGGGAACATACACCAGAAACAGATTTGATTAGACGCCATCAGGATTTTGAGGAGGGAGAGAGGTTTGAGAGTTCAGACATGAGATGAGAAAGATGTTGTTTTCTGGCTCTCCTGAGGGTAGATACACATGTGTTCCGAGCTTTATGGAAGGAACTGAGATTTCCCTCAGTTGGGTTTGCTTTCGATGAGGCAAAAGCAAGTTGTTTCAGGACAACTGCCTCACCACAATTTTCAGTGAACCAAGGGTGGGAGGAAGGTCGGACAACTGAAGACGAGAGGGATAAATCTGTGCATGAGCGAGAGCAAGTTTCTTTGAAAGAATTCCCAGGATGAGTTGATGTTGGAGAAAGTAGCGATGGGAGACCAGTCTATAAGTTTGAGGGCTGCTTGGAGACCCTGCCAGTCGGCTTGAGTGAAATGCCAGACTCGAAGGAGGTGAGGTGGTTCTCTGACAATAGCCAGAGAGATGTCCACTTTGACAAGGACATGGTCAGAAGAACCGATTGGAGCGCAGGAAGAGCAGCAGATATTGTAAGGGAAATTTGTCAAAATCAGATCCAGAAGAGATGGAGCACCATTGGTTGATATCCGGGTTGGGAAGTTGACCGATTGAGTCAGTCCCAATGAGTCGCAGAAAGCTTTTGCTGAGGTGCCATGACAGGTGAGAGGGGTACCCACACCTAGCCAACTGGCATGATGACAATCGAAGTCGCCACATAAGAGGAAGAGAGAGTTTGGATGAGAAGATAGAAGTTGGTCCATGTTTTCGGATAGTGAGGTGTAGATGGAGTCATCACTGTTAGGTGGACGGTACAGTAAACATATAAACATGAGGTTGGAGTGGAGGGGAAGCCAAAGCCAGAGGTACTCCTGGGGGTGTGGGGGAGTGAGGGCAGTGCATGGAGAGTGAGGAATAGAGTCTTTGATGAAGAGAGCAACTCCTCCACCAGGACGAGGCTCAGGTCTGTCATACCGGAGGAGGGAGTAACCAGGGAGAGATACTTGGGAGTCAGACACGTCTTGGGGGAGGAAAGTTTCTGTTAGGCAGATTATGTCTGGTTTGTCAGTGGCAACCTGGATGGAAAGATCTGAAAGTTTTGAGCAAAGGTCCTGGATATTTGAGGTCCACACTTTTAATGAAGAGGTAGGGGAGGAGGCTTTGGGTGCAGGGGGTGGGGGTGGGGGGGGGGGTAGGAAAAGGGATGAGGGGGGTAGGTAAGGCGGGTTGATGAAAGAGTGTGGGGGATTGCAGAATAGCTCGGGGAGGGGACGGATGAGGAGGAGAAAAGGCACTGTGGCACTGGGGGAGAGGGGGGACAAGAGAGGGGGAAGAAGGCAGTTGAGGATTTGAGGAGGTGGAGTGAAGAGATAGAGGTGAGAGGGCAGTGGAAGGAGGCAGCTTTGTGGATGAGAGGGGGGGAAACTTTGATAAGGATGAGTGAGTGAATGAATAGTGGGAGAAAGGTGAGGGGGGAGTTTTTGAGAGGTGAGAAGGAGGCTTGGAGTGAGAAGAGTGGGGTGGTTACTTTAAGAGTGAGGGGTGAGAGGGGTGAGTTGGCACTGAAGTTGGAAAAAAAGAATGGTTGAGGGAAAGCGAGCATTCAAAGCAAACTGGGGTTTTTAAATGTTTAAGGTCAGAGATGCGATTTAACACGTTTCTTGATGGATGCAATAAAGGCGAATCCAGAGAATGGAGAGAAGAAACGCTGTAACAGTTGGATTTTTTAGGCAAGGTATGAAGGAAAGGTCGAATTGAGAGCAGTCTGTTTAAATAGTGGAAGAGTAGTGAAGCATTTTGATACAGTAAAGAGTACCACACGTGTGAAAGAGGAAGATGAAGCATTATAAGAGATAGTTTTTATTATTAATATTAATGTTTGAGAGAGTTTTCAACAGATTAGGTCATGGAAGTGTTGTCGAAAAAAATCAAGGAAGAAGAAGAAGAGGAGAAGAAGAAGAAGAAGAAGAAGAAGAAGAAGAAGCAGAAGAGGAGATGAAGGAGAAGAAGGAGGAAGAAGAAGAAGAATCGAGAGTCGTGAGTGAGGAAGGAGAAAGGTAGCATTTTTGTTTTGTTTTTTTTAAGATAAGAAGTAGAGCGATTAGTTGGGAGGGAGGGATGGGAGACGTTAGGAAAGTGGGGAAGATAGAAATTGAAGGTAATATGGAGAAAAAAGAAAATACAATCGTACACCGAGGGGAGCCGGTAGGCCTCAAGCCTCAAGGGTAGGCCTCAAGTCTCCAGTAAGAAAAAGTCGACAAAATCTCAAAAAAAGCACGATTTTGAAGCTAAACCAAACTAGGAACACACTGTAACATGTAAGTGAGAGAATAAACAGTTAAATCGGGACAGATAACGACCGGAAACTTCACTTTCAGATCGTCAGCAGAGAGCCCCGAACGAGACCTGTCGATGCTCCAAACCTGGAACCGGAAGAAGGATGTTGACGTTTCAACCTGTCCAACTTATTAAAAAAAGGCTCTTTTCAGGGAGCAAGTAATGGGTTCGCAAATGTAGCTGTTCTGCAGCAATGAAAGTAAATTAAGCCTTTGAAGTTGATGTAAATAATCCCTACAGGTGTCCCAACTTTTGTTGATTAATTACAAACCCTCTGTCTGCATAAAAGCAGTGGTGGAAAAGACTGTGTTGCTGCACCCTCTGAAGCATTATTTGGACAATATTGCACTGCTGGAAGTAGTATATTGCTATCATAATGGTGAGAAAAAGACAATTAACAAAGGAAGACAGACATACCATAATAATCCTAACAAGTGTCGGTCTTTTCTTGAGAGGAATTGCAAAGTAAGCCAAGGTTTCAGTGAGTACAGTTTCCTACAACATCAAAAGGCACTTGGAAACTGGAGGAATCTCTGACAGGAAGAGGTCTGGCAGACCCAAAGCCACAACACAATCAGAAGACAAGTTTCTGAGAGTCAACAGCTTGCGTAATAGGTGGCTCACAGGACAGCAGCTTCAAGCACAGCTTAACACTGATTGAAGTAAGGAAGTCTCAGTTTCAACTGTGAAGAGAAGTCTTCGAGCTGCAGGTTTGACAAGTCGAGTGGCAGTAAGAAAGCCATTGCGAAGATGGCAAAATAAGAACAAGAGGCTTGCCTAGGCCATGAAGCATCGCCAGTGTACTAATGACTACTGGAAGAAGGCCTTATGGACTGATGAATGAAAATTTGAAATCTTCGGTTCATCACGCAGGGTTTTTGTATGCCGTCGAGTAGGAGAAAGGATGGCTGCTCAGTGTGTGACACCAACTGTCAAACATGGAGGAGGAAGCGTAATGATCTGGGGCTCTTTTGCTGGATCCAGAGTCGGCGACTTGCACAGAGTGACTGGCACCCTGAACCAAAAGGGCCACCGCAGCATTTTGCAGTGCCATGCCCTCAGGTATACGCCTAGTTGGTCAGGGGTTCATCCTACAGCAAGATAACAACCAAAAACATACCTGCAGCATATGTCAGAACTACCTGAGAAGAAAAGAACAAGACGGAAGGCTTCAAATCATGGAATGGCCAGCAGTCTCCAGATTTAAACCCCATCGATCTGGTTTGGGATGAACTGGACAGAAGGGTGAAAGCAAAGCAGCCTACAAGTGCAACACATTTGTGGGAACTTCTGCAACAGTGTTGGGAAGAACTTTCCGAACAATATTTGATTTCCCATGTAGAAAGAATGCCAAGAGTATGTTCGGCTGTTATATCTGCAAAAGGTGGCCACTTTGATGAGTCAAACATTTCGATTAAAATTTGTTCAACAAAACGATTCCATGATTTCTTTTTTCGCTGCAATTGTTTATTTGTTCTCTGCTTTAATTTAAGATTACATTGAAACATTAAACTGCTTAAATTTCAGGAAAAACTTTTGACTGGTAGAGTGTATATTTATACATATATGTATGTATGTATGTATGTATGTATGTATGTATGTATGTATGTATGTATGTATGTATGTATGTATGTATATATATATATATATATACGTATATATGTATATATATATATATATATATATATATATATATATATATATATATATATATATATATACATATATACATATATACATATATACATATATACATACATATATATATACATATATATACATATATATATATATATATATATATATACATATATATACATATATATATATATACATATATATATATATATATATACATATATATACATATATATATATATATACATATATATACATATATATATATATATATATATATATATATATATATATATACATATATATACATATATATATATATATATATATATATATATATATATATACATATATATATATATATATATATATATATACATATATATATATATATACATATATATATATATATATATACATATATATATATATATACATATATATATATATATACACATATATATATATATATATATATATATATATATATATATATATATATATATATATATATATATATATATATATATATATATATATATATATATATATATATATATATATATATATATATATATATATATATACATATATGTATATACATATATATATATATATATATATATATATATATATATATATATATATATATATATACATATATATATATATGTATATACATATATATATACATATATATATATATATATATATATATATATATATATATATATATATATATATATATATATATATATATATATATATATATATATATATATATATATATATATATATATATATATATATATATATATATATATATATATATATATATATATATATATATATATATATATATATATATATATATATATATATATACATATATATAAATATATATATATATATATAAATATATATATATATAAACATATACACTGATGAGCCAAAACATTATGATCACCTGCTTAATATGCTGTTGGTCCTCCGTGTGCCGCCAAAAGAGCAACGACCTGCCGAGACATGGACTCTACAAGACCCCTGAAGGTATCCTGTGGTATCTGGCACGAAAACATTAGCAGCAGATCCTTCAAGTCCTGTAAGTTGCGAGGTGGAGCCACCGTGGATCGGACTTGTCGGTCCAGCACATCCCACAGATGCTCAATCGGATTGCAATCTGGAGAATTTGGAGGCCAGGGCAACACTGTGAACACTTCATCATGTTCCTCAAACCATTCCCGAACAATGTGTGCAGCGTGGCAGGGTGCATTATCCTCCTGAAAGAGGCCACTGCCATCAGGGAATACCATCGCCCTGAAGGGGTGTACCTGGTCTGCAATGATGTTTCGGTAGGTGACACGAGTCAAATTGACATGCACATGAATGGCCGGACCCAGGATTTCCCAGCAGAACATTAACCAGAGCATCATACTCCCTCCACCGGCTTGTCCTCTTCCCACGGTGCATCCTGGTGCCATCACTTCCCCAGGTAAACGTGGCACATGTACACGACCATCCATGTGATCCATAAGAAAACGGGACTCATTGGACCCGGCGACCTCCACTGCTCCAAGTTACAGTTCCGACGCTTGCGTGCTCATTGTAGGGGCCTTCGACGGTGGACAGGGGTCATCATGGGCACTCTGACCGGTCTGCGGCTACGCAGCCCAATACGCAGCAGGGTGTGATGCACTGTGGATTGTGACACATTCCTCCCGTGACCACGATTAAAATTTTATGTGACGTGCCACAGTAGACCTTCTGTCGGTTCGGACCAGATGGGATAGCCTTCGTTGCCCTTGCGCATCAATGAGCCTTGAGCGCCCAACACTCTGTTGCCGGTTTGTGGTTTGACCGTCCTCCAACCACTGTCGGTAGTCACTCACCACTGCTGACCAGGAGAACCCAACAAGCCTTGCTGTTTCAGAGATGTTCTGACCCAGTCGTCTGGCCATAACAACTTGGCCCTTGACAAAGTCGCTCAGGTCTTTAATGCTGCCCATTTCTCCTGCATCCAACAAATCAACTTCAAGAACTGACTGTTCATTTGCTGCCTAATATATCCCACCCCTTGACAGGTGTCATTGTAACAAGATAATCAATGTTATTTACTTCACCTGTCAGTGGTCATAATGTTTTGGCTCATCAGTGTATATACATATATACATACATACATATAAATACAAGGAGGAGGAGGAGATTGGGACCATACTCTGTGCAGAGCGTTGGTGCTGCTTAAGCAGTCTCCTTGGCTATTGGGCACAATCCTGGACGGGTCGCCACTCTGACACAGTATACCAGCATGCTGGCACTCATTTTGCCGACCTCAGAAAGATGACAGGCCGAGTTAACCCCACCTGGTATTAATTCAACAGCTGAGCGGGATTTGAACTCAGGACCCTCGGATCCAAAGCCCACGACTCCAACCATTAAGCCAACACCAGGCATATAAATATAAATTTATACATTTGACACGAGAAGGGTGGAGAAGTGGTGAAGAAGGCAGAGTCAGCAAGGAGTTGGTGCAGAAAGTCGGAGTCAGAAGGCGAATGGTTGAAGATGAATTCCAGGCCAGGACGAGCATGGCGAATCGACAGGACTGAGCGAGCAGGAACGACGACACACAAACAACACTTGAACGACTCAGGAACGACGACGACTGTCGAACGACGAGTACTCCTCTCACTGCCCCAGGACCCGTCCTTTTATAGATTTGGTGGTGCGGGGCGGGGGTGATGACCCGAAGTGATGTGTCGTCACCCGAATTGGGCGCTCTGGTTGGGCCCCGGCGAGCGCATGTCCGCTCGCCATCGAGCCTGCCCTGTACAGTGCGATGATAAACCACCCCGGAGCTGTGCGTGGGTCCACTGCCCTGATTCAAGCCGTTTCTTCCATGGTCCACAGAACGGATCTAACGTGGTCAAAAATTCCCGGGGCAAGCCTCGGGCATTGGGGGCCCGCATTTGGATCTTTTTTTGGATCGATCATCTATGCTTCGGATGGTTGAGTGTGACAAACTAACTACGGCACTGCCCGCCAGAGCCCAGCAAGCACAGACGGAATACAGAGGTCCAGCCAGAGGAGAGGTGAAAAGGTGAAAGTCGATGTGGTAAAACTAGGCCAGGCCAGCACAGCACACGGCCGGCAGGGGTAGTATTGCACACACTGAAACTGTGGCTGGCAGTGAACGCTGTCAGTACCCTGCTTACTGGCGCGCACAGCACAGTACAGTAACACGGTGTGACTTTCTATGTTCCAGGTTTGTGAAACATACTTGTTGCTCGTGATTCTGGTACGTCCCATGTGCACTCTGATGATATCTCGGTTACTCGGTACCTACCAGCTGCAGAAACCACAATGAGCGGCTTCGGTGACGACAGGCACAAATCCAGGGCTCCACGGAAATATGACAGTGGTGTTCAAAAGCGGAAACGTTCCAAGGAAAAAGATGAAAGACTCAAGGCCGTCGTCAACAAGACCCAGAAAATCTCAGAGTTTTTCACTCCTGCACAAAAAGGCGATTCGCATGACAGAGGCTGGAACACCAACAGAGACAGCACAAGCGGATTTGGCAATGCAACCCCCGCGTCAAGATTTGCCCAACATCTCGGAAGGTTCCACCGATGAAGAACATGCATCAGATGAAGAAGCTCGAGATATACTGACTGATCGTGGACCTGGCTTTGCCAATTGCATTGGATGTTAGCCTCCTGAGTGACCGTCGTCAGAGATGATCGACTACTGAGCATCACGAGATTTGGAGCCCATGCAGAATTCGACTGGTCCCTTTGACTCATCCATACAGTTCGTTGAAGGTCGGAAATGCTGCTGCTCCAATAATCTTTTTTACCGTAAAAAACAAAATGGAGAGTCCGTGAAAAGGTCCTGGCTTTGCTTCTCCACATCAACCGTAAAACTGTACTGCATCGCTTGCAAGCTCTTTGGAGGCGCTACTGCCCTGGGCGGGGAAGGATTCAACGACTGGAAGCATGCCAGTCGTTCTATCGAGGTGCATGAGCGTTCGCATGTACATTGTGCGAATATCATCCACTTGTCAGACAGAGCAACATCCGCACGTCATGTGGACACTGAACTCGTCAAACAGGTGAGTGAGATTGCGTCCATTGGAGGGAGGTGCTGAAACGAAGTGTGAGCGTGATATCGTTTCTTGCTGAGCAGGGTGTAGCGTTCTGTGGATCGGATGAAATTGTTGGGTCACGGACGAATGGTAACTACCTTGGTTTAATGGAATTACTTGCGGAATACGATCCATTTTTGGCGCAGCACATTCAGAAATATGCCAACCAAGGTAGTGGCCACACCAACTACTTATCATCTACGACATGTGAAGAGTTAGACTCCATCATCGGAAAATCTGTTCTGGATAACATCGTCGCTTGTGTGAAAGAGACAAAATGCTTCTCTGTGTCAGTCGATTCTACTCCTGACATAAGCCACATCGACCAGCTCATAGTTATTCTACGATACATCGAGAACGAGGCTCCAGTAGAGCGTTTCATGACCTTTCTGAGCAACACAGGACACACTGGACTCCAGCAAGTGGCGGCATTACTGGATTTTTTGAAAGCCACTGGATTGGACATCGCTAACTGCCGAGGACAATCTTACGATAATGCATCTAATATGAGTGGCCAATACAATGGGATGCAGGGAATGTTCCAACAGGAGAACTCTCTCGCAATATTTGTGCCATGCGTGACGCAATCACTGAACTTCGTCGGTCAGTCGGCTGTGGGATGCTGTAGACCTGCAGCAGCATTCTTTGAATTCATGGAACAAGTGCATGTATTTTTACAGCGTCCACATCACGCTACGCCAGATTACACTGAACAACAAATTTCAAAAAAAATTTTTTACTGGAGATGTGTAAAGTGATTAAGACTAATTTGGGAACGCTGATTTCAAAAATCATAACCGTTTTGCTGTATCACGTCAGGATTTTCAGGAACAGAAATATTCCCATTGCCTAGAAGTCAGGATTTCAATGAAATTTACATATGTCTTTAACATGTCTATTTCGTACAATTGTTGTTAACTTGTGTTATATTTCTTTCTTTCAGATAAAGATGAGTAGGCGTTCCTGTACCAATCATCCTGACAACTTCTGTTATGTCTGTGGTCGGTATACCAAAAAAGATCAACAGCGAAGTATATCTACAGCAGTGAAAATGAAGGCCGCCTACTTTCACTACTTTGGTTGTAAGGTGGGGGACCAAGAACAGAGCTGGGCACCACACATCTGCTGCACAAGCTGTCACACAACCTTGACTCAGTGGTTGGTGGGCAAGCGCGCGAGCATGCCATTTGCGGTGCCCATGATATGGCGTGAGCCGCAGAATCATCATGATGATTGTTATTTCTGCTGCACAAGCATCGCCGGCTTCAACAAGAAGAATAAAGGTCACATCAAGTACGCTGACTGCGTCTCTGCTCGTAAACCTGTGCCTCATGATGACGAGAACCCCGTTCCAACACCTCCAGCTGATCAGAACATAGCTGTAAGCAGTGGTGAAGAGGATGGTGATGATGAACCTTTTGAACCCGACACTCAAGAATCACACCTTCTGAACCAGGGAGACTTAAATGATCTTGTAAGAGATCTCTTGCTGTCAAAGGCGAAGGCAGAGCTGCTTGGATGAAGGCTGCAGCAGTGGAATCTACTTGAACCTAACACCAAGATATCCTTGTTCAGAGCACGTCACAGAGACATGGCTGAGTTCTTTGAGATGGAAGACACGATGACATTCTGCAGTGACATCAACGGTCTGTTGAAAGAACTTGGGTGTGATCACGATCCTGCAGGCTGGCGCCTCTTCATCGACTCGGGGAAGAACAGCTTGAAGGCTGTTTTGCTCCACAATGGCAACGAGAAACCATCAGTCCCACTGGCTCACGCGTTCGGCATGACAGAGACCTATGAGACTATGCGGCAGCTGCTTGATTCCATCAAGTACAATGACTTCAACTGGCACATCTGCGGAGACTTGAAAGTGGTGGCGTGGTTGTTAGGGCTGCAGTCAGGCGACACGAAATACATGTGCTTCCTTTGTCTCTGGGATAGCAGAGACGACAAGAATCACTGGACGAAGAAAGATTGGGAAGAGCGAAAAGAGCATGTACCTGGTCGACACAACGTGAAGCATGTCGCCCTTGTCGACCCAGCCAAGGTTTTCCTTCCACCACTCCACATAAAGCTCGGCTTGATGAAAAGTTTTGTACGGGCAATGGATCTGAATGGGCGTGGGTTTTTATACCTCAAGGAAAAGTTTGGCAACACCTTGTCGGAGGCCAAGATCAAGGCTGGTGTCTTTGTTGGACCGCAAATCCGACAGATTATGAAGGACGAAACTTTTCCGACAACTCTAAACCCCAAAGAGCTGGCAGCGTGGGAGGAGCTTCAAAGCTGTGACGGACAACTTCTTGGGAACGAGCGCGCGGACAACTATGAAGAAATAGTGCAGCAGCTGCTGGAGTCCTTCAGGAAACTTGGCTCCAGGATGTCCCTGAAAATCCATTTCCTACACCAGCACCTGAACTTCTTCCCTGACAACTTGGGAGCAGTCTCGGACGAGCACGGCGAGCGATTCCACCAAGAGATTTCACTCATGGAGACGCGTTACCAAGGGCGGCACAACCCGAACATGATGGGCGATTTCTGCTGGTTCCTGCATCGTGAAACTGACACAGAGCAGCACAAATGCAAAGCCAAATGCCTAAAGCATTTTTAATTACATTCTAGTGGAGTTTTTCTGTAATTTCTATAATTTTGAAGCATTCATGATGAAATAAATGAATAAATGAATTTTTGTAAATTTCATTGAAATCCTGACTTCTAGGCAATGGGAATATTTCTGTTACTGAAAATCCTGACGTGATACAGCAAAACGGTTATGATTTTTGAAATCAGCGTACCCAAATTAGTCTAAATCACTTTACACATCTCCAGTAAAAAAATTTTGTTGTTCAGTGTTATTTGACGCCCTGAAAGCCAAAGGTCTGCAAGTACCAAAGCGCCTCAGGGACACTCGCTGGTCGGCTCATTCTGATGCAACCCGTGCTCTTGTAGATGGTTACAGTGAAATCATGGATGTCCTCGATGAAATCGCAAACGATGAACAACTGAATAGTGAAATCGCCAAGACACTTCACTAAACATCATCTTCATCAAAACTTCATCAATGATCTCTCGGACTCTCTGGAAAATCCTCTATTTCTCTTTGCCGACGACTCCACCCTCTGCCGTACCATCTGTCATCCCTCAGACCGGCAAGCAGCAGCTTCTTCATTCACTGCAGATCTGGATAAAATCACAAACTGGTCCAACACGTGGAACATGTCTTTCAATCCAGACAAATCTCACACTCTCACTATGTCTCTTCGAAAGGACCGTTTACAAAACCCCCCCATCCACTTTCTCAACAATCCTCTGGAAGAAGTCTTTTCTTTCAAGCTTCTAGGTCTCACTATCTGCCATGACCTTTCCTGGGAAAGTCACATTTCCAACCTCGCCTCAAAAGCCAGTCGCCGACTGGGAATCCTCCGTCGTGCTAAGTCCTTCCTCGGCCCTCTTGAGCTCCTGACCACTTACAAAGCTTTTGTCCGTAGCCTGATGGAGTACTGCTCTCCCCTCTGGGCTGGTGCTCCTGCCTCCCACCTTTCTCGGCTTCACGCTGTCGAAACCAGGGCATTTAAGATCATCGGCATCTCCCGCAATGAAGCTGAGTCTTTGGGCCTCTCACTCAATCACCGCAGGTTGGTCGGTGGTCTTTCTGTCTTCTACCGACTCCTCTCCAGCCTTGCCCCCCCTGCTCTCTCTGCGATTTGTCCCCACCACATTTCCACAGGGCGCTCAAGGTCCGCCAACAACCCCCTTCTGGTAAAACTACCAAAATCACGAATCACTGCTCATCTTCACTCTTTCATTCCTCTTTTTTCCCACCTTTGGAATAAATTTCCTCACTCTATTCTTTCCCATTCTTCCCTCCAGGCTTTCAAAACAGCTGTTCACCACCACCTCTTATCTTCCCCCATCCAAATCCTCGATCTTTTCTACCCCCGATAATCCACCCAAGCCCACTTCCTTCATTTCTCCTACTTTCCTTCCTGAAAGTCCCTGAAATGTCCATCTTCTCTTCGCCATGTTCCCCGTCCCATCCCCATCCCTCTCCCTTCCACAGTTCACCTAATGTGTCTGTTCCCCACTGTTTTGTCCCTTCCACTCCCGCCCCTCTTGTCTCATGCCTCCTTGCTGTGAGTTGTGTGTTAGCTCTCATACGAGCCTCGACCAAGGTATACAAAAAATAAAAATAAAAAATAAAAAAAAAACGATGAGCACACTCTAGATAGGGTTCTATGTTGGTTTCTGGTCTACTGTCCTTGGTAGATTTGATCGTATGAGTAAAACCCTTCAGTCGCAAGCTACCCATCTCAACACAGCCGTGCAGCTCCTCAAGTCACTGGCGAGCCTCGTGCACTCATTACATGATCAGTTTGATACATTCGTTGTTGACGGAGTGCAGCGCTCAGGTACGGAGGAACTCACTCGCGGATCGCGTAGACGAAAGCTTAATGTCCGCCTCGCTCGCTTGGACTACGGACACACTCCAGAAGTAGAACTAGATGCCAAGGAGTCCTTTTGCATCAGTGGATACGTTGCAGTGATCGACGTACTGCTGTCGCAGTTGGAAAAGCGTACAAACGCTTACAGAGAGATGAGCGACAGATTTGGATTCTTGCGTGCTCTTGTTCAACTCGAAGTGGAGCAGATTTGAGAGTCATGCTCGAAGCTCGTCGAGCTGTATCGGGAAGATCTATCACCTGACCTCACAGAAGAAATGATTCAGTTCCAAGCCATGATGAAGGAGTCAGAGCCAGACTCGGGCCGTACTGAACTCCAGATGTACAGTTTTCTCATCGAGCGAAAACTCACCGATACTTTCCCAAACGTGGAAGTGCTGCTTTGGATTTACCTCTCACTGATGGTGTCGAACTGCTCCAGGGAGTGCTCATTTTCAAAACTCAAGCTTATCAAGAACCATCTTCGCTCCACGATGGGGCAGCAGGGACTGGTCAATCTGACCATCATTTCAACTGAATCTGACCATCATTTCAACCGAATCTGATGTGCTCAATTCCATGCAGGTTGACAGTATCATATCTGAGTTCGCTGCCGCGAAGTCGCGCAGGAAGCTTGTCCATTGATTAAGGCACCGTGTGTATGTTCATTGATGTGGATGACACTGCCGTATATTTGCGGTCGCTGGAAGTCGGCTATAAATCACCAGTTCGGATTTCTCTTGCCCAGAGGGTTTTTAGAAGTTAGAAGATTTTTAGTCAAAGTTCGTAGTATGATTAATGACAGTGCGTCGTTTGTTCTTTTCTGATATGAGTCCATCTCTATCTCTTACTCTTGCAGCAACAGCATTTTTGTGATTTGATTTTATAATGAGCTCAGAGATAAGTCATCAGCTCATAGATAAGTCACCAGCCATATCAATAACAATCCGTCCATCTTGTCATATTGTCATATTTAATTGTAATTTGTGAACATGTATGCCAAATCATTCCTGATCAGGATCTGCCAAATCTATAGATACAAGTTCAGTTGTTGATGAAAAAGCAGTTATAATTTAAGTTGTTGATTAATCTCCAAATTTGGGGGCCCCCCACAATCATTGTGCCCACGTCCCCCCACATGGTAAATCCGGCCCTGACGACCAGGGTTGCGTTGGGAGGGGCATCCGGCATAAAACCTGTGCCAAATCAGTATGCGGATCATAACGGATGATCCGCTGTGGCGACCCCTAACGGGAGCAGCCAAAAGAATATATATATATATATATATATATATATATATATATATATATATATATATATATATATATATATATATATATATATATATATATATATATATATATATATATATATATATATATATATATATATATATATATATATATATATATATACACACACACACACACACACACACACGCACACATATATAAACGTGTATATATAGATATATATTGTTGCGAATTCGCGCCCGCTGGCGTGCGATCGGCCGCTCGACTCAAATGGCGGCCGCCTCGCCCACCGGAACGGACAATTCTGTCGTGACCCTCTCGGAACAACGCCGGGAGCTAGTCATGGGTGGGGGTTTAACCCCACCACAGCCATGCCAATTGCCCACCCGCGCAGGATAGGGTTGCTCGCCAAATTCGATCTACCTAAGTACCTGCGCGGATGGTCGACCGGGCGA
>NC_140968.1:90391314-90496314 GCF_056783735.1 Eptatretus burgeri
TGGGCGTCGAAATATATATTATACGTGTGTGTGTGTGTGTGTGTGTGTGTGTGTGTGTGTGTGTGTGTGTGTGTGTGTGTGTGTGTGTGTGTGTGTGTGTGTGTGTGTGTGTGTGTGTGTGTGTGTGTGTGTGTGTGTGTGTGTGTGTGTGTGAGATGATTAAAGAAATGCACTCTTTCATAAATGTGATTATTTTTGGAGAAATAAAGTGTTGCTCAGAGCACTCCTCGATAAGTCTAAGTCGCTGGTTTTTTTTTTTAAAAATCCCCCTTTTGTCAGTCCATCACTAACCCGGTCCTGTTCCTGTTCTCATTACGTGCTGACCACAACGCCGGGAGAACTCCGCGGGTCGTGCGGGCCTCTCCGGCATGAATGGAGCCGCACAATGCCACTGGCATTGTGAGTCGAGCAGAGAATGTACAGAGAGAGGCCTTTCTGACCGGAGCATCGGCACCCGGGAATAGCACAGCAAATTGGCGTGATAATAATTATACTGTCGGCACTGCAATTGGCATTGTAATAATTATACCCTCGGATGTAATGCGTTATCGCGACTCGGATACGCACAGCTTCAACGGCAAAAGTTCAATATGTCGAATTTTTTTTTTTTTAGGAGTCATTTATTTTATATTTATATCCAAATGAAATACAAATTCATCATGTCATGTCTTTATTACGTTCACAAATACGGTGGGATAGTTGACTGTGACACACCGGCACACACGCACACACCTGCGCGCGCGCGCACACACACACACACACACACACACACACACACACACACACACACACACACACACACACACACACACACACACACACACACACACACACACACACACACACACACACACACACACACACACACTTCATGTTCTGCACATGACCTTTCCTTTCCATCCCCTTTCACCTCGCGAACCTCTTTCCTTTCTCTTTCTCCATTCCTTCTACAGTCCCCCCTAACCTCCTTTCTTTCCCCTGTCATCCTTCGTTTTGTTCCGTTTTTATCAATGGTAATGTTCCTAATTAGCCGTCTTACACTCCCTCACCCCTTCTCCTCCTCCCCACCTCCTTACTTAGTAAATAGATATGGAACCTCACGTTGTCCAAACGTTATTCAACGGAGTTTTGTCGCTTAATTATCGAAGCATTTTATCTTCATCTTCAAGGTCACGAGTGATTACGAGAAACTTGCCCCTCGATGGACTTCTTCACTTTGGTGATGACGTCATGTGTAGTCGAATCGCGAGAAAGAAGAGAATCAGTAGACCGGCTAAAAACACCGTCATGGTGTTTTTCTTTTTCGAAAAGAGATTTGTGCAACAAGCTTTTTGAGACTCGAGCAAGTTTTCACGCATAAGTACACGTCGTACTTTCTCCACTTATTGATGAGGGAGGCATCGTGACGTCACAATGAAGATTTTTCGGTCACAATCGGCGTTTGTGATGTTTGGACAAAGCCTGCCCTTTGGCTTGCCGGCTAAACCATGACTGATAATAATAGGTCGGACAACTTTAGCCCACACACGTTCGATGAACAAACTGCCTTTTTGGAAAACATCCCGGACCGGAGGACAGTCTGTCCCCTAAAACACAGAGCATGGAGTTTTCTAAATCACGTGCAGACGGAAGGTTTAATATCGGTCCTTGTCTCCCCGACTCGAAGGTGATGGAGTTGCCGAAAAGGACAGGTGTCTCGTGAAAATGCCAGCTCCGGGTTAAAGGGTGCCGGACTCATATAATGCGGCGTGAATCCAGCTCCCCACCTTCCCTCTATCTCGGCATGTCAGCCATGAAGGACGTGGCGAGGCTTCGAGGCTTCGAGGCTTCGAGGCCCGGCTCATATATCCGGATCTCGTGAAATACATGCCTGTCTGGTCTTCTGAAATGGCTCGTACATTACGTGTAATCAAAGTCGACGAGAACGGTGTCTACAGTTCTTTAGACGATTATTGTTTTATGCGTTCGTGAGCATAACGTCCGTGCGGCGTCCTGGTACGAGCCCGTGCTGAGTACGAGCTCCTTTCTGCCTAGAAACTGTTTGAAGGAAGGGATTCTGGAGCTGATTTACGTCTCACGCATTAGCTGTCTCATGGCGAACGCATCAGATTTTACTGTGCCCACATAAATACTCGGGGATAAATCTGTCTGCTGCTCTTCGGTTCGCCAAATATTCCGACATGCGTAACGTCCTCTGCTTCGGAACGGATATACGGGTCAGTCACGTCTGGTTGCTCTGACGTCGACTATAGTTGATGTGACGTAATAACATATTCCTTTTCATACCGAATCTACATGTAGTAACCTGCAATGGAGAGAGAGAGAGAGAGAGAGAGAGAGAGAGAGAGAGAGAGAGAGAGAGAGAGAGAGAGAGAGAGAGAGAGAGAGAGAGAGAGAGAGAAAGAAGGAAAGAGAGAGAGAGAGAGAGAGAGAGAGAGAGAGAGAGAGAGAGAGAGAGAGAGAAAGAGAGAGAGAGAGAGAGAGAGAGAGAGAAAGAAAGAGAGAGAGAAAGAGAAAGAAAGAAAGAGAGAAAGAGAGAGAGAGAAAGAAAGAGAGAGAGAAAGAGAAAGAAAGAAAGAGAGAAAGAAAGAGAGAGAAAGAAAGAGAGAGAGAGAGAGAGAGAAAGAAAGAGAGAGAAAGAGAGAAAGAGAGAAAGAGAGAAAGAGAGAAAGAGAGAAAGAGAGAAAGAGAGAAAGAGAGAAAGAGAGAAAGAGAGAAAGAGAGAAAGAGAGAAAGAGAGAAAGAGAGAAAGAGAGAAAGAGAGAAAGAGAGAAAGAGAGAAAGAGAGAAAGAGAGAAAGAGAGAAAGAGAGAAAGAGAGAAAGAGAGAAAGAGAGAAAGAGAGAAAGAGAGAAAGAGAGAAAGAGAGAAAGAGAGAAAGAGAGAGAGAGAGAGAGAGAGAGAGAGAGAGAGAGAGAGAGAGAGAGAGAGAGAGAGAGAGAGAGAGAGGAGAGAGAGGAGAGAGAGAGAGAGAGAGAGAGAGAGAGAGAGAGAGAGAGAGAGAGAGAGAGAGAGAGAGACCGTTGTGCGTGTGTGTATCTGTCCATCACACTATATTCGAAAGGATTCCTGCTGTCGTTGAATAATAAAAATGATACCTTCAGAAAGCTAATAATAGATTTACTTGGAACAAAAATTTGTGTGCGTTTACTCATTAAACAAACTCAAATGAGCTAAGATCATCGTCCTCTTAATGATGACGTCATAAAAACGAATATGACATCATTGTGATGTATCAGGTTTGCGATAAATTATCTGTGCTAATGCCCAACTTCATTCCCGCAAACAAAATTCAAGCAGCTTGCCTAGTTTCGGAGATAACGGTATAGGCGATTTCCATTAGCGGCGATATTATGACGTCAACTCTTTTTTTTCTAGGAAGAATTTCCAAAATCAGAGATGGTTACTGCCTGCGCGTGGGCTTTCTGCATATACATGGCAAGTTTCACGAAGATCCGATGAAAACTCTGGGTTGTGAAATAAAAAACGTCAAAAATAGGAATTACGTCATAAAAATTGATATGACGTCACAGTGATGTATCATATGTGCGGTAATTCATCTCTGCTAATGTCCTGTTCGATTCCCACAAACAGAATTCAAAAAGCTTGCCTAGTTTCGGAGATAATTTTTTCGGCGATTTCCATTAGCGGAGATATTTTGACGTCATAACTTTTTTCTAGGAGGAATTTTCAAAATCGGAGATGGTTACTGTCTGCGCAGGGTATTTTTACATATATATGCCAAGTTTCAGGAAGTTTCGATGAAAACTGTAGGCTGTGAAACAAAAAGGTCCACAAGAACAACGACATGAGTAAGACTTAGAGATCCTCCACGAGGATCTTAAAAAAACAACCTCTTTCTGGGAGGTAAGAGGAAGAAGCAGGGCCTGGAGCTTTAATGTAGCGGTTCCAATGGTATGACAGCTTTCAAATAAAGTGTGATGGATGCCACAGGAGCACACAAAATTATATATAGTAATACCTCTCAAAGCAGAAGAAAAACATATCATTGTACATAAACTAGCAAAGTACCCGTCCATGGGCGGGTACAGTTATCTGTTGAATGGCGTTGGTCCCGTCTCGATCGGATGAAATTGAGAAATTGACGTTATCCGGTGACCTTGACCCCGTGACCTTTGACCTTGACATTGACCTTGATTCCCTTATGTCCATTCCCAAGGATCACATATGCCAAGTTTCATCTCATTCTATCTAACGGTTTGGCCGTCTACAAAGGACAAACAAACATGAAAAATTGACGTTTTAGTCAATTTATGACGTCATAACTCGAAAACCGGAAGTCGGAAGTGAATGTCGGCAATCAACTGTGTCATTTAATTTTGATTATCTGTCGAATGGCGTTGGTCCCGTCTCGATCGGATGAAATTGAGAAATTGAAGTTACCCGGTGACCTTGACCCCTTGACCCTGTGACGTTTGACCTTGAACTTGACCCGCCCATGTCCGTTCTCATGTCCCAATGATCACTCATGCCAAGTTTCATCTCATTCCATCCAACGGTTCGGCCACCTATAAAGGACGAACAAACAAACAAACAAACAAACACACATACATCCAAACATATTCAATTTTTCTAGTAAAGTAAGAAGAAGGGGCACACAAAAAACAACCACAGCCATGCCGACAGCAGCAACAAGAAGAAGTACATGTTATTTAAAAAAAATCCTTTTTTCAAATGTTTCATTCCATTTTACATCCTTATTAAAGCATGAGTCACATTTGCTCTACGGCTAGGATACAGCGGCCGTACCCCCCCTGAATTGACAGAAACGTGCGGCGGCCGCAGAGTTTCTGAGATGGCCTCAGGGTGGCCCTACGCTGTATGGCTATCTTTTACAGGCCGTAGGGGTCTCCATAGAATTAAAGCGCGGAGTTATAACTTTTTTCATTTCTTGGTTGGCCATAGCAATTCGACAAGCCGTAGCCATGACATAGATGTGTTCTACGTCGACCGTACGTAGGCATACGGTGGGCTTGCGTTATCCGTGCGTTTTCCGTAGGCTCTTATCAATAAAAAATGAATTTAGCCAACCCCCAAAAAATTACGGCGGCCGCACTATTTCCACGTTCGCCTTAGGGCCCCCCTGCAGTCGCCTTGAGGCTACCTTGCGTCTGCCTTGAAAATTCTATGGCCACCGCAGGGACGCCCTAAGGTCACCATGCGACATCAAATCAAAGACCGTACGGCACCCCCACGTTTTCGGTCTTCACAATTTCTAAATACCCCGTGCGGCTACCCAAAAAAGAAAAACATATGTGACTGCTACATTGTGTGACCATGGAAATACTGCGGCCGCCCTATAATTGCTAGTGGCCGTAGACTTTTTAGACCCTACGGCCACCAAGCCAAATGTGACTGAAGCATAAAACTCACAAATTGAGGTGTAATGTGTTTGTGAAATGCAACATATACTGTCTTTCGATTAAAGCCGTCGGCGAAGTGACAGGTCGGCACGGTTGGTAATTCTCAATATGTGATTGCACGTGCTGAGAACGTAACTCAATGTGGAATATAAGGTTTAATGAAATGTATAAATTAAAACAGGGCAGGGAACATGTAAAAACAACAGCAGCAAAATACAAATTCGAGAGTTCATAGAATACGATACCTCACATAGTATCCATGGAAAAAACCATACTTCAATTTTAATAAAATAATTATTTTAAAGATGGTTTAAAAAATCTGAAAGTTTAGCGCGACTCAAGCAGTCTTATACTCTGTAATAAGACGACGTTGAGTTGCAGTTAAGGAGATGGAGGCTTTATAGATCACCAAAGAAGGCAGCGCCAATCAGCATCATACACAGCCACATCGGCGGCCTCTTCTTCACCTCGTTATGCACCATCTCACATGCCATGCCCTTTCATGCTATGTATCGTTATATAGCATGGTTCTTGGAAGTATTATAAAGATGATTAGTATTCTACAATGTTCAAGTATATAATTCAATTTAAATAAAAGTTTAAAGAGGTTTAAAGGCATAGAAATAAATTAATTCCAGGTTTTACCGCCATTTTGCCCAGTGACTACTATATCACCCTATCTAACATGTTGCAATAGTGCTTCAAGCCTGTTGTTTCTGTTGCTTATAACGTCCTTAAAAACAGCAAGTTTCCTGTTTAGAATGATTTTCAATTGAGTTTCACGACCAGGCAGGCAGAGAGAGTAAAAATATTATCTCTCTCCTCTCTGCACACGTGGGATCGGGACGAATTCAGAGCCAAAGTATGATTAAATGCCAGACTTGTCTTCCTGTTAATGTTCCAACAAAAACAATGGATCCACAACCCCTCCTCCCCCCAACATGATGAATAGCAAATATCATAATTTTAAACTTATCCAGCACACTTAAAAGCTCCAGGTATGTCCTTCACATTGGTGTTGAGAAGCACATAATCCAGGTAAACAGTCCATTCACTTGCAGCGATCCATCAGGGGGTTTGTGTGTCCACTTGAGCCTTGCACTGACCCCACATGTTCAGGAGTTTGCAGTACGAGCAGTTTCCTGGTCGGCGAGCTGAGAGAGTTCTCCAAGTCTTTCATTGTGCAGAGGTACAGTCTTTCTTTCAGGTACTTTTCCAAGTATTTGCAGCTTTTTTCAGAAGCTTTGTGAGCCATTTTAAGGAACAATACTTATCTCCGCTCCGACACACGATGTATGTGATGATGCCCTGGCCACCAATCGCAGAAACCACAGCTTTCTGTGGCAGAATATGTCATTTCGAAAGTGCCATATTCCCCACTCACATTTCCTCCGATCTCCTCCGAATTCTTTATCACTAACTTAATCCTCTTTGTACACTCTTTCATAATTTTGGAGATCTCTCCTTTTACTTCCCTCTCATCAGTTTCCATCTTCTTTTTTGGTTTTCTTCACTCTTGCGCACTTCCCATTTTATTTTCCTCTGCTCAATTTTCATTCCCTCCACATCACCTGCCATCTGCTCACACTTTTTCTTTAATATTCCCCCGTCTACTATCATTTGACTCACTTCTTCATGTAGTTCAGCTATTTTCTTTCGATTTGCTTCAATTATATTTCCAAAAATCAATTCCCATCCTTGTCATTCCTTCAGTAATTTCAGTCATTTTCCCGCTCATTTCAGTCCGACTCAATCCAGCCTTTTTTATTTTGTCATTCTTCCATCTCTCTCATCTGTTCTTTTATTCCTTTCATACTTTTATCTATCTTTTTCTCCCATGTGCTCTTTTATTCCTCACATCTGTTCTTTAATTTCTTTCATTCCTTCCATCTGCTCTTCTATACTTTTATCTTTCTTTTCTCCCATATGTTTATTCTTACTTTCAATCATCTGCAATAACTTCATCATTGCCCCTCCATGCTCTGCTCCCTCTGAAGACATTGTTTCACTCTGCTCACTAAATCCAGTAAATGTCTCTTCTTCACTCTCTAGCGGTTCTTTCACCAGCAAGTGACTTGTGAAGAAGCTATTGCATGCGCATGCTCACTCCATACTCCTGCGGTGGTGCTGTCGTATTTCATAAATGCCCATCTTCACCTGGGGACCCTTGTCCTTCACATGTGTTATAAATAAATATAAAAAGTAATCCCACATGCCAAATTTAAAGAGAATAAACTTTGCTTCAAAACTCCACTCAATTTAACCCCAATTTAAAATTTTTCTGACACCCAAATCAAATTAACAATATTTTCCTGGGAGTGGTCCAATAACACAGGGTTTGAATTCTACATTCCTGACACCAGTCTAATGCAGTCCCATTGATGTAGTGTTCCAATCCCACAGGGTTATTAGGCCAAATTTCAGTGTAATGCAGTGAAACTTGGTGGAGGGTCCAACCCCCACTCCTGACAGCCAAATGGAGCAGTCAAATTTAGTATCATCCCACTCCTGATACCAAATATAACGAACACCATGCCAAGCGCTATCGGCTAAGAATAAGGAACCTCAGCTCTCACCGAATCAATTACCAGAGGTGGCTAGGATTTCGTTAAATTAACCCCCATGCTCTTACAGCCAGAGAAAGTTGTATAAAGCAAGCAAGAAAAGCTACATAAGGTAAGCCCTTTGCTGTTTCAAATCCTACCTAGGCATTTGAAAGTTATACGGAGATAACTATGCTAATGTTATCGCCGTATCAAGTATAATCCCAAAGTTAGCTGCAGACCAAACTTATCAGGGTCTCTATAGCTGCAGATTGGTTATTCCCTCCAATTCATGGGTGAGAGATGTGATTAGGTCTTGTTACTTATATATTGACTGTAATTGACATTGCTTGTGGTCCATGCTTGGAGAGCCTTGGTGGTGTGCATTTGTCTATGGTGTTGCTAATGACTCATTTATAAGTGAGGAAACGAGTCCAGTGGCAGAGGGAGGACACATAGTATTGGGATTCTTATGTACAGTATGTACTGCTGTACTTGTGAATATCTGCAGTGTAGAGGAACTCAGGTAGAGCTTGAAACAACAAAGGGCTTATCTTACGTAGCCTATCATGGTTGCTTTTTGCAGCTTTCTTTGGTTGGAAGAGCATGGGAGGAGTTAATTTGTTTGATAATCCCAGCTACCTGGGGTAATTGATCTGGTGAAAGCTAATTGGTTAATCCCTTCAATTATGGAGAGAGACGTGATTGAATCTTGAGATATATATATATATATATATATATATATATATATATATATATATATATATATATATATATATATATATATATATATATATATTACATACAGTACATGCATGTATACTGTATATATGTATATTGTTATGGGTCTGTGGCACGAGCAGGCTCGGGTGCACAAGTGGTTTCTCTGTCGGACCCGCTTTCCGACCTCCAACCCTGAAGCCACAAACCACAGATAATAATGTGGCCCAACAGGTTTCTTCACAACTGCAGATGCCAAACCTATCAGAGTCCCTGTGTCCAATTAGCATGCATTACCTTACCGCTGATTTGGTGTTCCCATCTAAGGCATCACGCTCTCGACTCCACACCCTGTCTACTTATTACGTACAGCCAAGCAAAATTGTGGGTGGGAGTCTGCAATCTCTGAGCGAATTAGTGGGGTTAAATGCCCTGTCTATTTATTATGTACACACTATGTTAAACCAATGAAAGAAAAGAGAGAACTGGGAAGGTTTTAAACATATATTAAATAAAGCACATATTTACAGGGACATCACTCAAAAGCACATATTTACAATCAATCTTCAAGACAAGCACATATGGAGGTCAAAGACATGAAGAAAAAGCAAATAACCCTGGAACATAAGTTCCCCTTAAACACTCTTTATTACATAGAGACAGCCAGGTGACACAATCACATGTGTAAAAGAGCAGAGGAAGAAGAAGAAGATAGAAGAAAGAACGAGGTGTGGTTGCAGTTAGTGCCCCTCAGCGAACGAGGTGTGGTTGCGGCCCCTCGCTTACCCGACACAAGCAAGTGGGTTTGCGTTGGTCCAAATTGCAGGGAAGGGAATAGAATCAGCCTCAAAATGAAATACAGATGCACCACATTCTTGCCAGGAAGTTAGATTAAAAAAAGGGTGATAGACGGGGGAAGAGAAGTCGGTGTGGTGCAGTTTCCAACCCCGGCCTCACCAGTGCGGGAGCCGAACGGTTCATGCGTTACGAACGGGGTGCAAGATGCAGGTGAGTGAGACGTGCAGGTGGGAGGTGTGGTGTCGTGTGGTATTGTGTTGGGCTGGTGTATGCGCTGGGAGATGCAAGAGAATGTGGTATGTGTGTAAAGATGTGTGAGAGAATCAGTTCTGCCAGCTTGGTCAGCGCTCGTTCTACTGGCGCTCCTCAGTACTCGCTTGGTGCCTTCTCGTGCCACTTGGCGCTCATACGGCACTCCTTAGCGCTCGGTTGCTGTGTCTCAGTGCTCGGTTGCTGTGTCTCAGTGCTCGGTTGCTGTGTCTCAGTGCTCGGTCGGCGCTCCTCGGCACTCACTTGGTGAGCTCCCGTGCTGCTTGGCGCTCCTCAGCACTCCTCTTTCATGACACAAGCTGTTGAACTATACATCTGCTCTTGACATCCAGCCACACCGACTCGCTGTGGCACACTGCGACCCAGCCGCTCGTACTTGTCCCAGGAGCGCACGGGCGAAGCGCTGGCACCTCTGATATCGTGATGACTGGGACGCCGCGATGGTAATGATTGCAGCACTGGAATGGCGTTTATTTGGTCGGATCACTGGTGAAGTGAAGTGTTTTGAGAATGTGGTTTGGAAGTGAAGCATGAGAATGAAAATGAGGGTTTGGGAATGTATGTTTGGGAATGAGGTTCGAGTATGGGTGTTTTAGAATGAGTGTTTGGGAATGAGGTTCGAGTATGGGTGTTTGGAAAATGAGTGTTTGGGAATGAGGTTTGAATACAGCGTTGGAGAATTCCGAATGATGAAGAAAACAATGGAGAGGGGTTCTAACTACAATTACAACGCATATCCCTGTCCACTGATACGAGGGGATAGGTAATCAATTAAACATAATTGCTGTGGAAACATTGAAACAAGGGATCACTTATGTGTTGAGTGCAACTCCCCCAGTGTCTTTCCAAAACCGCAACAATATTTAAATCTGTCTCGGTTGCACTTAGTAAATATTCTACCTTGTCATATTGTGTCCTTGTATTTTACAGGTGATCATCAGGTAATAAAGAACAATGGAAGGAACATTTTGTCTCAAGAGGCAGGTATGCGTCGTATTCTTCTTTCTCCATCATTTGGCAAGACAACAAGGATCTAGACTTGTCACTCGTGGAATGCAAGGACTTAAAAAGCTCCATGAATGTGCACATCAGAGACACAAACTAAAAAAAACACAATGAATAGAATCATCACAGGTAGGATTTTAAATTTAGGAGCATCTAAATAAACTCTTCCTTGGCAAAAAATCATTCTGCTCGTGGTTCATGTACAAGGGAAATTTTTTTCTAGATTGCAGTCAACTACAGTCAAACTTGAACCAAGCAGCAGTAGCAGTGATGTTCACACAATACCTCAAAGTTATGGTAAGCCACTGCTCTGGAAATTATGCCTGTTCTGTCAGACGTCAACGAAAGATAGCCTCCATTGACTGTCCTCATTTGACACGAATGATAAAATTGTGTTTGACAAAAAAACTCAGTCGAGCATTGGCTGACTGCAATGACCTGATTGCTGCAGAGGGAAAGCATCATCTCAACTGCGATAGATCCTTCATGAGAAGCATAGGCAGGGGATTCCTTCGTCTTTCCAAAATCGAAGGTCATCACTTATTGACAAAATGAAACGATTCGTTTGTGATGTGCAGGAATTCCATGTTTTGCAAAGGAGTGAAGACTGATGAATGCACATTCATAGTTCTCAGAAAATTAGCTGATGTTCCAATGAAACAAGTTGATGAATACATCAAAAGAAACGGAATGCCCTATATGAACATTCAAACTCATAGATGATGCAGATGGTGTTTGTTTCATTAATTCATGTTGTTTTGAAACTCAGAACAGACAACCTTGGTCAACAACTGTACACAAGGACACTTGTGACAAAGACAGATGCACTTGGCTGCATTCCCAAAAGTCTGTGGGTAGGACGCAAACCTGAATGAAGATAATCAAAATGATGACCCCCAGTACAGTCATTACAAATAGAGTAAAAGGTCCCGTGGGGGACTGATGGTTATTTCCTCAACAGGTGGAGTGAAAATTAGGGATTAGGGGGAAGGGGCCATGGCCCCCCTTCCTGAAGTGGTATGGTCACGGGGAGCACAATTTAAGTTGACGGTATGGTCCTTATGTTTCATGAATTTGGTCTGCATCTGGCCATCAGTTTCTGAAAAGATTTTAAAAACAAATTACCTGAATTTGAGGCGAAACCCCCCTTTTCAGCCTCTTATAGGGGGTGGATCTGGATGGGGAGCACAACCCTATGAGACCTTACTGTTCTGATGTGTCGTACCAAATTTGATCCGTATCAGTCATACAGTTTGTGAGGAAAATATGTTTTAGTGAATGAGGGATTAGAGGAGGGAGGCCATGGCCCCCTTTCTCGGGGACATACGACAATGGGGAGCACAACTTAAGGTTAGAGTATGGTCACGATGCCGTATGGCTAGTTTGGTCTGGATCCGGTTGTCAGTTTCTGAGAAGATGGTTTTTGAATGAAATACCAATATTTGGGGCAACCCCCCCCCTTTTACACCCTTCAAATGAGTGGATCCAGATGGGGAGCAGAACCCTATGAGACCTTACTGTTCTGATGCATTCTATCAAATTTGGTCCAAATCGCTCAGGTAATTGTGGAGATATTTTCGTGAATATGCAGGATTAAGGGAGGGAGGCTGTGCCCCCCTTTCCAGGAGGGTAGAGCCATGAGGAGAACAACTCCTCATGGAGTTGTGGCACAGTTGCGGCTCCTCCTTGTGAGGAGCACAGCACAACTCTTTGGGTATGGTCCTGATGCCTCGTGGTGAGTCTTGTCTGGTTGTTTCTGAGAAGAAGATTTTTGAATAAAATACCAATATTTGGGGCAAACCTCTCCCTCCCCTCTTTTACCTTCTTTATAGGGGGTGCATCCAGATGGGGAGCACAATCCCATGAGACTTTGTTGTCCTGATGCATTGTACCAAATTTGTTCCATATTGATTGGGTAGTTTATGAGGACAAGATGTTTTTTAGTCAAATGTTAACTGACGGATGTATGTACGTATCTATGTTCATTAATATTTGACTAAAAAAAAACTTCATATGGATGCATACACGTACGTCGGGCCAGACAACGGGACCCACTTTATGAGATTATTTCGGAGAAATAACCGACTAAGTGTGACTCAAGATATTGTATTTGGTGTAAGTGGAGGGGTAAAAGTGCACACCAAAACATGTGGGTCTTGATTGTTCTTTGCATCACAGTTGTGGATGAAGGCAGGGACATTCAAGAAGCCAAAGATCATCCTTGTGAGAGATATAATTGGCCACACAAAGTAGAGCCTTCATTCGTCTAACTTCTCCTCTCATTCCATTCTTTTAGTGGATGTGACACCATCTCATATCTGTCAGGACACACCAAGAAAAGTGCTCTAAGTGTCTTTTTCAGACATGAGAAGCTGCTGAATGGTCTCTGTAGAGAACCTCTTACAGAAGAAACAATATTAAATGCAGAGAAGTTCATCTGCAATCTCCACAACACTCCTGATGCGTCTACAATAGACATGACAACATCTGTGTTGTTCAAGAAAGGAGTCCGCCAAGAACTTCTCCCTCCAACGAGCGATGCTGTGAGACAACACATCTTGAGATCTCAGTACCAAGCTTTCGTATGGATGCAGGCAGCTACCTGTTGACCAAATAGCCCAGCTGCTACCACCATGGGATGGGAAATTAAAGATGACAAACTGAAACCAGTGCTGATAACCTGACCGCCTGTGGCTGAATTCTGTTTACAACTTATTACACGTGGCTGTAACGCGAGATGCTCTTCCAAGAACTGCAAATGTAGAAAGTCAAGATTGCCGTGTCCTGGGAGCTGCAGATGTGCTGGAGACTGCATGAACATTGATGCAGATTATCAATAATTTCATATCATTGTAGTTATAATATCATGGCTGTGGGCCATTACAGTGGGTCAATGTCAGCTGTTAGGAGTTTGCAACACACATTGTGGAATGATGGAACATATTCATTTAATTATAGTATGCATATCACGTAGCAGTCCACCTACGAAGACATGATTATATCTTTAACACTGGAATGGCACTAGGTAGAGCACATACCTTCACCAGACTGAACAGTTTATATTTCGCATCCCATTGATAGGCTGGATTTGGATACGGACCTCCAAAATCTAATCTGCTTGTTCTTGTCACCTACCCAACTCATCCATCAAGTTTCGTCCGAATCCATCCAACATTTTGAGATATCATGCTACGTATGCATCATTTTGGCCCTATCGATGATTAAGAATCACTGAAAAAACGAGAGGGGCACTGGGTAGAATGCACACCTCTGCCATGCAATGCCTGATCCAGTGTAACATATCGAGCCCAATAAATTTTTGAAATTTGCCATATATGGTTTTCAGCCCCATCTCTCAATGGAGAATAATCACTTTTTAAAATTAAATAATTATCGGATCCGGATCCGGATTCAGATCTTCACCAAAACTGAACCAATTCATCCTTTTCACACACCCAACATGTCCACTAAGTTTCGTCCAAATCCATCCACAACTTTTTGAGATATCATGCTATGTTTCATTTTTGGCCCGATCTCTCAATGGTGAAGAATCATTTAAAAATTCTAGTCGGCTGATCAATATCTTCACCAAAATCTAATCAGTTTGTCCTTGTCACACGCCCAACCTGCAGACCACAACTTTTTGAGATATCCTGCACACAAACAAACAGACAGAGACGGGTGAAAACATCACCTCCTTCCACTTTAGGTGGCGGAGGTAGTTAAACAAGAAAAAAAAAAGACATGAAATGTCATAGCCCCCGTGGTTTTAGTAATTTTCCTTCAATCGTTAAAGGGGTAGCCCATGTTTTCAAGATTTGCGTGAATGTGCAACTGACTTGAGCGGTCACGTGACATGAAAGAACATTTGTGACATTTCCCAACTTTGAACGAATTCGGACGACACACGTTCAAGAAAGAGTTGGAGACACGTTTCAGAAACAAAATGGCCGCCAGTCGGCCATATTGGATCTGATCTCGAAAACAAACGACGTGCATACGTAAGCCATCATTCCTTACGCGTGTGCCAAGTTTGAACAACATCGGGGAATGGATGTCTGAGAAATGGTTGAGGACGTGTTCAACATCAGGTGTCTTTACAATGAAAATGGCCGCCAGTCGGCCATCTTGGATTTGATCTCGAAAAAAAAATGACTTGCATACGTATACCATCTCACAAAATCGGTCGATACGTGTCTGACGTATAGCTGCGGATGGACGGACGGACGGACGTAGTTTTTAGTAAATTTTTCTGCCAATTTACACAAGCTGTGTTGTATTTTCTTGTTGCAGATCAGACTGGAGAAGGCACGTTTGCCCAACAGCCTTGAGTGCCGACCCTGGGCACAGAGCCCAAAACTCAGCCCATCCTGCACCATGTGAAAGCTACATATCAGGAGAGTATTTTGAGGGTGGAGGCCTTTGAGGAATGAGAACAAACGTGGTGAATAGTAATATTTGTTCTTCCTTCGGCTTGTCAAACCTCAAAGAGGTCATGAATTTACCACGTACGCAAACATGGCGTTACGGCAGTATTGTTTGACCCTCCTTCTTCCCCCCGTGCTTCAAACATCTTCTTCCCAAGCTTCCTCTGACTCCACTCTCCTCCCAAACTTCTTTCCCTTCGATCTCAACTCCTCAAACACTTTCTTCGCCTTCTTTGTCTCTTCTAACATCCACCATTCCCTTTTTCCCAAGAGGAATTGTTCATCAATTCATTAGCCTTCCAACCCACAACTCACCTCGTACGTACATAATGAAATAGATGGCTCAAAACGTCTTACAACGTGTTCCTGAAGCTTTCACGAAAGCTTTGTCGCTCGCTGAATTGACTCTGATTTCTCACCGTCTATTTCGATGGGTTTCCTTTGTGACGTCACTGCCATGCAAACTTTGTTTTATCCGATACGTCACTACCTGCCCTACCGTACTCGGACTGTATACATCATGTTACGCAAGTCAAACGTTTCAAGAACAGCAGCAAGACGTCTTATCTTTGCATTCTGAACGTTTTTCTGGAGAAATTGGAACGCTCGAAGTGCCGGAATTTCCCACAGTGAATATGACAAACGTCTGTTATGACTGCGAACGAATGATCGCGGAGTGACACCAAATACAGGACAACAGAAACCACTCGGACCCCTCTCACACCAGGAGCGCAATGAGTATAGGGGGATGAGCCGGAGACGGTGGGGAGTGGTGAGGGATGGATCCGGACTTCTACTTGGACCATAGCCTATGTAATCTGACTGTGTGTGTGTGTGTGTGTGTGTGTGTGTGTGTGTGTGTGTGTGTGTGTGTGTGTGTGTGTGTGTGTGTCTGAAAAATCATACCAAAAAACCCTCTTGGATACGTGTTGGTAGTACCCATGAAGGTTACGTAACGGAGATTAGGGGGGGGGGGTGGAAGACGACTTACGATATACACCTGTGCACATTCCACAGTGCATGTGGTTTACTGACCCCTGCTGTAAACAGGGGGGATTATTGGCCACAGCACAAATATATTTGCACCACATCACCCACTCACCCCCCCCCCCCAATTCAGGCTGCTCCCAATGGGAGTGTGCGTTTCTAATCTGGTGTCTTCAAATATATACCTTCTGCTCCCTCCCCCTCTCCCCCAATATTTTCAATTCAGTAATTCTGGTTGTGCCTCTGCCCCCATTCGCTCGAATCCCAGTACGAATTGAGCGAGTGGTGAGGCATTTATTCACGGCATCCTTATCACAGGTAAAGACTCGCAAGCCATATTTATACCTGCCCCGACATAACCAGGAGTCTATTTCCTCTACTCACTGGACCCGTACGATCATCCAGTTAATAAAAACCACAAAAGTCACGTCGCGACGGTTGCGGTTCACGGTGAAGGTTGTTCATCCTGTTATGTCGTCTTTCTGCCTGCGAGGCCAATTCCCTCGCAAACACCGACATGAGCTGTTTCAACGTAACTGCGTTTTTGCCTGCAGTCTAGCCTTATTATACCTGTCTCGTCTATCAGAGGAGTCCCTGCACGCAGACACAGACGTGCATTGCTTGCACCTGGCCACTGCGCCAAGTCCTGCAGGCACTTTGGGACACCTTTGCTTACCTGGAAAACAATTCAGGAGCGCCGACCACATTCCAAGCCGAGGAGAAAAATGGCCAAGCAAGGAAATGATGGAACTCACACAATAATATGGATTTATCTGTTGTTGTTTGTTCGTTGATCTGCGTCTACTGGTGGCCTGGACATGCTTTCTGATCACGTGCTCAGTGAACGGTGGTGGCGTCTCGTCGTGCAGCAACAATAGTAGCTAGTGGCTTCGTACCATCAGATCATCTCCCACATGCCAGTATGATAGATATATAGTGCGACGTGTATTTTAACCTCGATGCATCTGAAAAACACTGAATGGTTCGTTGTTCGATGAACATGCTTCGTGCAAGGTGCAGATATTCGTTTAAAACCGAATGGTCAACAAGGTGAGGTCCACTGTATAATGCTGTAGAAATGTTTTCAATCTTTTGGTGGTGCTCTTTTGAGTCATTGGTCCTGGACTTGAGGAGTTAACGAAGTTTCAGACACCGGAGGACCGAAAGGTACTGCATTTCATAAGAGGAAGAAGAAAGAGGAGAGGAAGAAACACATCCAACCAACCAACATAACAAAGGAATTATCTGTTTCATCTTTGGACAGTTCATCTTTCACATCTAGTATTTATATTCGTACCTTATCCCATAACTTACACGAGCTTGAACATCTTTATACTCTCATTGACTCACAAACGTTGTCTTTCGAATCAATCAATGCATCATGCTCTTGGTAGAGCGTCGGTGCTGCCCCGTCCGTCCCTTGGCAAGTGTTATATGTTGGGTGGTTTTTCCGAGTAATCAGTCAGGGCAGGAATTTGTAATTTCTTCAGCATGCCAGCGATAACTCGCCGACTCTTCACAAAAGACAGCGTGGGATATTTAACGGCTACCAACATACCAGTGCTCGCAGACGGGTCCTCCAGCTTAAAGTCCACCTGAGAGACGGTGCACATAGTGATGCATCACCTTGCTTGCGAAACACCTTGGCAGGTTTAGCCGGGTCGAAATTTGAACCAAGTCTTGATGACTTTAAAGGCGAGAGCACACACCTCAAAACTCTCCTGACAGCCTGTCTTTCCATTAACAAATGCTGGTTCTGATAACCCTCTACTTACTAAATCCCTGTAATTAGCAGGAACATTCAAAACAACACTCAAAATGATCATCGCATGAATACAAGACGAAAAATATGACTTGGAACGTCCAATCCTTGTCAGAGAAGAGATCAGCACTTGTGCTTGCACCCAGGTGACCATGAGAAAGGTGATTGCAAAGGTGATTCCAGGGGTTCCGGGCTGCCTCAGCTCATGATGGAAGATCTTTAAACTTAGAGCTGAAATGACAATATCTTCCTGAAAAAGTATTCACGCCCTCCAAAGTTTTCACATGTTGATGCCATCTGAGCTTACTCGCCCCGTTTGAACTTAGTCCGAAATGCGGGCTTTTGAATTTGGGCTCGATTTTCGTGTTTGTGCGTGCGTGCATGCGTGCATCTGCAACCATATCTCGGAGATGTACGGACCGGTTTTATCCGTACTTGGCACAAAGACAACAAATGATGGCTTACATATATGCACATCATTTTGTTTTGTGACACGATCAGATGGCTGACTGGAGGTCATTTTAGTTGGAAAAAATCCCCGATGTCAAACACGTCCTCAACCATTTCTCTGATGTGCATTTACCGATGTTCTTCGAACATGGCACAGATAATGAATAATGGCTTCCATATGCACGTCATTTTTTTTTTGAAGATCAGATCCAAGATGGCCGACTAGCGGCCATTTTGTTACTGAAATGTGTCCCAACCTTTTCTCAGACATGCATGGTTCAATTTTGTTCAAATTTGACACAAGCACAGTACATGGTGGCATACACGTGCGCCTCACTTTATTTTGCGATATGATAAAATATGGCCGACCGATAGACTGACGGCCATTTTTGTTGTAAAAAAAATCCCGGTATCAAACACATCCTCAATCATTTTTCAGACATGCATTTACCGATCTTGTTCAAACTTGGCACACAGATAGAGTGATGGCTTACACATGCAAATCATCTTTTTTTTCGACATCAGATCCAAGATGGCCAACTGGCAGCCATTTTAGTTGTAAAAAAAAAATCCCCAATGTCATCCTCATTTTATCGGACGTGTGTTTACCGATGTTGTTCAAACTTAGCAGACAGAAAAGGAATGAAGGTTTACATATGTGTGTCGTTTCTTTTCGAGATCAGATCCAAGATGGCTGACTGGTGGCCATTTTGTTACTTAAATGTGTCTCCAACTATTTATGAGACGTGCATTGTCCAATTTTGTTCAAACTTGGCAGAAGCACAGTGCATGATGGCACACACGTGCCCTTTAATTTATTTTGTGACCTGATCAAAGATGGGCGACTGGTCGACTGATGGCCATTTTAGTTGCACATAAATATGGGCTAGCCCTTTAACTCCGCAAAGCAAAATTACTAAAACGACAGGAGCAATGATATTTTACGTCTTTTTAACTTGTTTCATGATGCTTTCAAATCAAACTTAATATATAGAGTCTTCACAAACTACACCAAAGTGATAAAGCTAAAAAAATGCAGATAATATATGAATAACTTAGATTATTAGAGAAAATCAAATGATTCTCAGTTACATAAGTATTCAAACCCTTTGCCTAATTAACCCTAAATCACAATTCAGGAGCAAATTATTTGTTTGAAAGGATACAAAATTAGTTAACAGGTTTCACCTGCATGTAATCACTGGTTTAACTAAAACAAATTAAGCTCCGCCACTTATCAAAGGAGTTTTAAGGGTCAACTCACTTGGTCAACCAACAAGGCAAACATGAAGACCAAGGAGCTTTCCAAAGAAGTCAGACCTAAAGTGATGGAGAAGCACCATTCAGAAGAGGGTTACAAGAAGATTTCACAGTCACTCATTATCCCTTTGAGTACGATGAAATCCTTGATTTAGAAGTGGAAGATGCATCATACCATCCAGACTTTACCAAGATCAGGTCACCCATCCAAACTCAGCAACTGGGCAAGCAGGAAACCAGTTTGGGATGTTACTGTAAATCCAGCAATGACTTTGAAAGATCATCAAGGCTCGATGTCCGAGATGAGGATTAGTGTACATCAATGAACAACATCCTGTTTCCTTCACAAAGCTATCCTCACTGGACAGGTGGCAAGAAAGAAGCCATTACTGAAAAACACCCTTCTAAAAGCTCGTATGGAGTTTGTGAAAAAGCATCTTCATGATACTACCAACATGGAGAAAAGTTTTGTGGTCAGAGGAGACAAAAATTGAAGTTTTTGGTCTAAATTCAAAGCGTTACATGGAGCACAAGCCAAACACTGCACATCACCCAGTCAACACCATCCCTACTGTCAAGCATGCTGGTGGCAGCATTATGTTATGGGACTGATTTTCATCAGCAGGGACTGGCAAGCTTATCAGGAGAGAAGGGACAATGAACAGTGCAAAGTACAGGAGAATCCTTGATGAATACCTGCTCGAGTCAGTCATGCATCTGAAATTGGGTTCGGAGATTCACATTTCAATTGGACAATGATCGAAAGCTCAAAGCTGAAGCCACACTCGAGTGGCTGAAGAAGAAGAAAATAAATGTTCTTGAGTGGCCCTGTCAAAGTCCTGAATTGAACTCAATTGAATATTTTTAGCGAGACTTGAAGATTTCCATCCATCGACGATCCCCATCAAACTTTGCAGTACTAGAGGAATGGAGAATGGAGAATGGGAGAATGGAGAGAATTCACGTGGAGAATGGGCAAAGATTTCACCATTTCACAGTGCAGAGCTCATAGAGAGCTACCCAAAAACACTCAGAGCAGTCATTGCTGCAAAAGGTACTTCATATATATATATACATATATATATATATATATATATATATATATATATATATATATATATATATATATACATATACATATATATATATATATATATATATATACATATATATATATACATATACATATATATATATATACATATATATATATACATATATATATATATACATATATATATATATATATATATACATATATATATATATATATATATATATATATATATATATATACATATATATATATATATATACATATATATATATATACATATATATATATATATATATATATATATATATATATATATATATATATATATATATATATATATATATATATATATATACGGAACTGGAAACCATTTGCATTCAACATACAGATGTCCCAAAAGTTGTGTGTACATATATATATATATATATATATATATATATATATATATATATATATATATATATATATATATATATATACATACATACATACATGCTCGTATCAAAAAATGACGGGTTTGAATTATTTTATTCGAAATATTCAAAGAGACTAGAAGATATGTTTCATAGTAAGAAGCGTGACATTAAAACACGACATGTACAAATGTGACCCTATTTAGTCCGAGTGTTGGCCAGAAAAGCGTGCATTAGCGTCCGCACAATGTTTTTCTGCAATTTTGTGATCACCAGACCATCTGAATGAATATTCCGATTGATGCCACTCTGGCACCCTTGAGCATTTTTGTAGAAACCCATTAATATGCAAATTAGCGGTGGCCATTGTCGAAATTACTATTTGTCTTGATATCTCCAAAAGTAAGCATCCAAAGACCCTCGTTGAGGTGTCTACACCCATGTTTTTAGGGTCACTGGTCATGATAACCCCACTTAAAATTTAATAACATTTAAATTTAGCTCATTAATATGCAAATTATCAGTCGCCATTATCAAAATAACAATTTTTCTTAATATCTCCAGAAGTAAGCATCCAAACAGCCTGGTTGAGGTGTCCAAACCCATGTTTTTAGGGTCACTGATCACTGGTCATATGGTCGGATATGTACATAGAGTCTACGTTCATGCGCTACAGTCATGGCATACATGGCATCGTTGGCATTACACTGAAGCCTTCTACACTGAAGAAGTGGGTCTATAGTATGCACAGGTTTAGTCAGATAGTCCACGATATCACAGATATGTCTGAGGGGCACATAGTCACAGAGGTGACCATTCACAAGGAAGATAAGCCATTACGCATACGATCTGATGCAAAGGACCGAGATAAGATTAAGAGAAAACTCCAGTCCTGTATCGACCTGCTTGACCCAAACAAACATGCAGACAGAGTTGTCAACATTGTAACTGGCAGAATTGGTCCGGAGAAGGTGAACGCGCCAAGGGCAGTTGACATTGGCCAAGCACAGATGCATTCATATGAAGAAAGCTGGCCAGCAGGATTCAATGCTCCCTAATCTAAACAAGTCATAACTGTGGCGGTGACGCGGAAAGTCATGCATGTGGGATCTACTGAGGTTTGTGATCTAAATCTCATCTACTCCCGGGTCATGGGACTCCGACAAAGTCAAAACATCAAACTATGTGACGTCTTAGAGTACGAGCTTTTTCCAGTGCCAACATCAATGTTCCATGAAAAGGGGGAGATGAGAATAGCAAAGACCAAGCTAGCAAAGACCAAGACCACCACGACCTTTCTCGAACATGGGCGGAGGGGAGGGTCGGCTTTCTCCAAACAAGGCTGAAACCCCGCCCCGGAAAGGTATGCTGTGGGACCCTGTCCAATCAAAGGCGGACAACGAGGTGTTTTCACCAAGGCCCCTCCCCGCTGAGGGAGGTCCATAAAAATCCCTGAGCACTCTCTGAGAGCAGAGTTTTGTTGGGTTTTTGCTGTCACGAAAGGGTTTTTGCCGTCACGAGAGTTGAGCAGAAGGTCGGTGAGGCGGTGAACGTGTCTCTGCTGGCTCTCTACAAGGAAGGAAAGAGCAACTATGACCCCCCTCCGTGGACCCTGACCATTCACCACCCAAGCTCCGCCATTAACCTCGAATCCCACACGTGCCACTGGGGACCAAACCAGCGACCATTGTCAGGTGCCACAACACGGAGTACCCCCTTTCTCCAATGGCCAGGTACCCATCCGAACTCTGATCCCCAGCTTGTCTCTCTCCTCGGCTGCGAGGGTCCAATAAAGAACTCTGGGTTTCTTTTAATTTGTGTGTGTGTCTGCACGTGGGCCTGTCTTTAAGTAGAACTGAATTAGTGTTTTTGGATTATTGTAAATATTCCTTGCTTGCATATTCGCATTAAGTCTTGCGTTTGTCTTTTACTGCAAATAAAACTTGAAAGCGATGTCCCCAGTTCGTTTCCGTCCCTTCTTGCATTGGTCCAGCATGGTTCGGATCTGAGTTTAGGCGGGGTTTTATCCCCGATAATCCGTTCATCCCAGCCGGCACGGCTTTGGCAGTTTCCGCTCGGCTGCACCTGAAACGGAGTTGGAAGTCGGTAGTGGGAACTCTACTGTAGTCGGTAGAGTGATACATGCCGAGGGCGTGGTTTCCCCGGTAGTGGAAATTGCGTAGTTAATTAGGTAAATTAGTTTTCGACAAATAGACCCTACGCTACGTGGTTGAAATATTGGCGACCATGGTCGGTTAAACGACCCGCCGCGTCACGGAATTATCCGGAGCAATGGCCTACAATTCCAGGGAGTCTGGTGGAAACGTCGTAGCTTTCCCCACCTCGTGGTCGTTCTCGCCACAATATATATACATATATATATATATATATATATATATATATATATATATATATATATATATATACAGTTTAAAGGCAACAAAACAACAATTGGACATATTATGAACAGGAGGAAGAAAAATAAATTAAAAAGAGCCAAGGTGTTTGAAAATTAGGTTTGGTCACATGTACTCAGTCACAAGTCACGAGGTGACTTCAAAGAGGCATGATGTTGAGAATCATTGCAGCTTGGCTCTCTTTATCATTAGGATAGAGTCTCAGGTCTATCTGAAAAGAAAGCATTTGGTATGTGCGAGATCATTGCGGCAGAAAACCCCAGGATCCCTCTACGGCTGGCATCCTCTTTGATGCAACTATGCTCAGCCCTTCTCAAGGAATGGTGTCAAACTTCACAGGATGTCATTTACTACGTTGTCGAATCAATACCATATGGTGTTGCTGCCATCGCTAAGGTTCATGAGCAACTCATAACACATAAGGTGCATTGTTGAATTGTTTTGGCTGGTAATTGTTCTTATATGAACGTAATGAGTCTTGCAACACTCCACCATTTCCATCTGACCTCTATTTTGTAAAGATTCAAATTAAACATTTTACTTCTCTCATGTTGAAATGTTATACCACCCACCTTTAATGCCAGGTCAGGGCAACCTTTCTCAAGGCCGCAAGGCAGCGGCACAGCATAGGGATGTTGCTAGTGCAGATTGAAAGAAGCAGCCGTAACATGCTTGAAGTTTTGACAGCACGTGCAAGCAATCCCATGAACATATTTTGTTCTTCTTTGAAATGAAAGGAGGCAACGCAGAACAGCATACGCCACGCCGAAAGCTCGGATGATCTGGCGGAATTAACGAGGATGCAGCTCGGATGGAGAATGGCACGTTTATTTTCATTATTTATCCAATCATTATATGCATCATTTGATGCTTCCACAACTCACTGCTTTACCTTTTCTGAGTATAACAAATATAAAAAGCCATTTTGCATTGTCTGAACCTTTAATGCACTTTCCAGCATAACTTTTGTACTGCTTTACATTGAACGAGACGCAACTCCTGTCACTTTGCTGGGAAAATTTGCACTGAGATCAAAAATTTCTTCTCTGGTGTGTGTGTGTGTGTGTGTGTGTGTGTGTGTGTGTGTGTGTGTGTGTGTGTGTGTGTGTGTGTGTGTGTGTGTGTGTGTCAAAATTTTCACACATCATATTTCAAAAACGAACAATGACTAAATTTGATTATTTTATTGACATTTTCACTTTACCAGTACACTATATATTAATTTGAAAATGCATCATTTTAAAGGACAAGCTCAATGTCAGTGAATTTCCCAATCTTCCCAAGTTTAGTGGTGAGCACTTCAGACTCTGAACTCAGGTTCATCATGAAAAGTACGTCAAGCTGCAAGGCTATAAACATTATGGACACCAAACGCTGCATTATTTGTCTTACAATGACAATCTCATAACTCACCTGTGGGGGTGCTTTTAAAACCCTTACTGCCGGTCCCAACCTCAGATAAAAGGAGAAGGGTTGTACGCAAGGCGAGCAACCCGACCGCTAAAAGATATCGAAGGAAAAAACAGCCAGAGCCAAAACATCAAGAAAAATCAGGCCTGGAAGCAGAGGCTTGTCCCATTGTGCAACATATGGATGGGAGTAGTCAAACCCTCCCAAGCAGGAAGCTGATGACCGGAAAGAACCCTTACTCTACGTTCGCTGAAAACTTCACAACAGCTTCTGGAATGCAAGAATGAAGCTGCCAACTTGAAAACAAGCAGAAACCATCAATGAGAGCTGAACGATCACTCAATTAAAACCCTTATAATCAGTGAGAGGCTTTTCCCAGAATCATATGTGATGAGAATCATAAACCATATTCAGTTATGGAAAATAAGTAGCACTCATATTGGACCAACAACAGGCACAGTTAGCTTTTTAAGAGTGGATATTCCTGGACAGCCGAATTTTACAAGCAAGGTTCCAAAACCACTGTCTATGAGTACTTGGAAACATGACAATAATCCATCGATACACACCAACAAATGATTACGACAGAGAAGAAAGGAATCACTTCTGCAACACACTGCAGGCCTTGGTGGACAATGTTATGCAGCCAGAAGATTTGCTTGTCAAAAACGGAGTGAATGCAACAGTTGGAACTGACAATGAAGGTGTGTCGGACATTTTGGGAAAACATAGAACAGCTCCAAAGCAACAACAGGGACCAGCTAGTTGAGCAGTGCCTGTTCAGTCATCAAACTGCAGGACGAACCATCTTTGCTCACAAACAAATTCACAAGGCAACCTGGATATATCACCCGATGATTTCACAAGAAGTTGACCACTTCCACCTGCATAAGAAATTCAGATAATCTCACTAACATGTTGGTGTTTTCCAATATGTCCCTTTGCCTGCTGTTGGCGTAATGGTTAGGGTGGTGGGTTAGGGATCCCAGGATCCTGTGTTCAAATCCCCCTTGGCTGTTGAATTAATACCAGGTGGGATTGACTCTGCCTGACATCCTTCTGAGGTTGGCAAAATGAGTGCCAGCATGTGTCGGAGTGTCGGAGTGGCAACCCAATCCAGGATTGTGCCCAATAGCCAAGGAGACTGCTTAAGCAGCACCGACGCTCTGCCCAGTGTATGGTCCTCCTCTCCTCCTCTCCTATAGTAAACTCTTTACTACCCTAGAATGCACGAAGGAAAGATGGGCAGTTGATTTGCATGGTGTCCTCAACAGCCTGGCATCAGAAATAACATTTGCCTTCAATACCATTGATAAATTGCTTGAGCTCATTGTCTGCAACCAGAAAATCACCCATAAATAACAAAAGATAGCAATTGCAAGGCCGAGGGACAACAAGGCATCGTGGAAAGCTCAAATCACCCCAGAGCCGTAAACAACGAGCGGAAATTCTTACCGAGAAACACTACGACCACTTCAAACTTATATGGGTATGCGAGAAAGTTCCAGACGACTGGAGAGAACGAACAATCGTAAAACTTCCCCAAAATGGCGATTTCAACAACCTGGTTGGGATTCGCATCGTTATGGTTCCGAAGAAACTCTGTCATCCTTCACAGCACCAAGGTCACCAATGATAACAGGCCTTGAGAAAAGCATGTTGCCTTTTGTTCGAAAACAAATCAAGCATTGACGAGATCTTCACAAACAGAGTAATGGATGGAAGATTGTGGTGTTGATGAATTGTATTGACTTTCAAAAGGCATTTGATTGTGTAAGACAGAGAATCACTTTGGCAAATACTATAAAATCATGAGCATCATCAAGCCTCTATAGTCTATACCAAAACACCCAATGTACAGTAAAGTAACATTAAGAAATGTCTGACCTCTTCAAGGTGACAACCGGAGCACTGTATTCTTTCACCAGTACTGTTTGAAGTATCATTTCATTCCAATAAGATGGAAGCACCTGGAATAACAAAACAAACATATTGGTATCAATACATAACTCAGAGATCTACATCATGCAGAATACATTTGGCTCATAAGTAGTAATGGGGACTGCAACAATGTCCAATGACCTATCGGAGGCCACAAGAAAGATCGGACAACATGGAGGCAAAGGACAACCCAAAGCCGTGGAAATTCTTCTACTTTTTTATGCAGCACAAATAAAAGCTGCGAGGTAGCATCATTGACCGAGGGTGCAGCTGTTGGTACTGATGCAATGCTTTCGGTAGGTTAGGGCAGGAATTTGTAATTTGGCCAGGATGCTGGCAATAGCTCACCGACTCTTCAAGAAGCACACCGTAGGATCTTTAATGTCCACCAACTAATGCTGGCAGGCAGCACACCCAGTTTCACGACCATCCGAGGGAAGGCACACACATTGATGAATCACGCTGCCTGTGAAACACAGAGATGACAGTTTATAGCTGGGTCGGGATTCAAATCCAGGCAACACAGCTTAGAGCGAGCGTGCCTACCTTCAGGCCGTCCTGCCAGCATGCCATGAAAATAAATATTGATTATTATGGTCACAAATATTGATGGTGAATCATTAGCAACTGTAGCCTGGTGGTGGCTTAGTGGTTAGGGTGGCGGCTTGGGATCCTAGGGTCCTAAGTTCAAACCTCGTTGGGCCACACCAGGAGGTTGACTCAGCCTGTCATCCTTCCGAGGTCAGCAAAATGAGTACCAGTGTACTGGTAAGGGGGACACTGCATCAGCGGCATAGCCGCATCCCAACCAATGATGCAACCAGCAGCCACAGGCTGCACTCGATAGAGAGAGACTGTAACAACTGTAACAAATTCACCAACTTCAGCTGTGTGATGGAAAAGAAAAAAGTTACTGCAAGATTTACTTACATCATAGCCTGGGGAGGAAAAGCCAGCTGAGTCTTCTAAAGGTTTTATTTATCTACTTATTTTTGTGTACATTGTCAAGGCTTGTATGAGCAGCTAACACACAATGCACAGCAAGGGGGGCATGAGACAAGAGGGGTGAGAGTGGGAAGGACAAAACAGTGGGGAATAGAGACATTAGGAGATCTGTGGAAGGGAGAGGGGTGGGGTGGGGAACATGGGGTATACAAGATGGACATCACAGGGACTTTCAGGAAGGAAAGCAAAGAATTTGAAGGAGGTGGGATTGGGGTGGATTAATGGGGGTAGAAAAGATCGTGGTTTTGGATGGGGGAAGACAAGAGGTGGTGGTGAACAGCTATTTTGAAGGCGTGGAGGGAAGAATGGGACTGAAGAGGGTGTGGGAGTTTATTGCAAAGGTGGGGAAAAAAAGAGGAATGAAATAGTGAAGGTGAGCAACGATTCGTGATTTTGGTAGTTTTACCAGAAAGAGGTTGCTGGTGGACCTTGAGTGCCCTGTGGAAATATGGGGGGGGGGGAGGACATATCGCAGACACAGCAGGGGGAGGGGGCAAGACCGGAGAGGAGACGGCAGAAGACAGAAAGACCATCTGCGGTGAGAGTGAGAGTCCCAAAGACTCAGCCTCATCGTGGGAGATACCAATGATCCGAAATGCCTTGGTTTCCACTGCGTGAAGCCGAGAAAGGTGAGAGGCAGGAGCACCAGAACTCCATCAGGCTGTGGACGAAAGCTTTGTATGTGGTCAGGAGCTCAGGTGGGCCAAGGAATGACTTTGCATGACGGAGGATTCCTAGTCGTCGACTAGCTTTGGAGGCCAAATTGTAAATGTGGATTTCCCAGGAAAGATAATGGCAGATAGTGAGACCCAGAATCTTGAAGAAATTAGAAACGAAGAGTTGTTTAGGTGAGCAGGAATGCCAGAAATAAGTCAGGTACCGTAATCCAAACTTTACTCTTTTTCCTTCCTGACAGTTTGCGGCTTGTTCATCTCCTGTGTCCTCCCCTTCCTTAATTCTTCCCGACACCTCTTCGGTATCCAATTGGGTTTTGCCCCTCTCTTTCCACTGTTCCTTAACTTTTGTTCTGTTACATCCTTACCCGTTCAATGTTCTAGCTCATCCATGAGCTTCGACAATGTATACAAAAATCCGAGAAGGATGGGGCACTGAGGAGGGTGAGAGAGTGGGGAGGGGGTTTGGGAGGAGGTAAGCATGAAAGGAGGGGTTCTCAACTTGCATTTGCTAGTGGGACTTGTGGGGGTTGGGTGGGGGGTAGGACAGGACTAAATGAAACCGGGTACGTTAAAATATCACATTAATACAGCATATGCAGACCGCAGAGAGATGTCCATGTTTGGTGGAGAGGGGAGAGGGTTTGGGAGAAGGTAATCATGTGGAGAGGGGGAGGGAAGGCAGTGTCATAGGAAGGGAAGGCAGTGTGAAGGGAAGAGAATGCGGTGTGAGGGGAAGGGAAGGGTGATAAAATATGCCCAAACAGCAACATCTTTTTAACCGCCGGGTTCTCTATAAAACCGTGTAGGAGCATTTAAACCCACACTATCTACATGGCAAAGGCCTTCCTGCATGCATGCTCACACATGCAGCGACCTTTGCACTACACCAGTTGTCTCACTCCAAATTGGATTTGTACATGATACACTATGGAGAAACAGTTTTAAATTTAAAACTAAACTGTCAGTCCTTAACAGTCTCCTTAACAGAGAGGGAGTGGTGGTGGAGCAGGGAGAGGGGTGAGAGAGGGGGAGAGAGAAAGGGTGGGAGACAGGTGGGGTGAGAGGGGGAGAGAGAGGAGAGAGAGAGTAGAGGGGGAGAGAGAGGGGAAGTGAGAGGAGAAGAAAGGTGGTGTAAAATAAAATTGCACATTTTCAGCGAGCGAACAACTACCTGAGGCACCGCATGACCAAACGCAGGCGATTGCGCCCTGAACTTTGTTCAGGTCAATCAATATATTCAGTGACAGTGGGAATATTGTAGAGCGCTCATCAAGTGGCTTAAGCACTCAAGCAAGCACTCTAACTAAATTGTTGATAAGGAATGGCGATTGTCGATCGCCCATCAGTTATGTAAACACCGTCCACGCGTAGACCGCCGGAATGTCAAGCGATGTCCGAATTGGACAAGCGAACACATTTTTTTTTAGCAGTCGGAACTACTGCTGAAGTCAAGAAGTAAATTAAAATTTTGAAATTTCTCTGGGATTAAGAGATTATAGAGGTTATGGCATGTGCGGAAACAAAATAAAGCCACGAACGCTGGCGTCTCCAGGCGGTTATAAACATTGCAATATATCCAGATATTCATAGCTGTGATGAACAGGGATTGGATAGTACGAGTGAGAAAGTGAAGAAAAAAAAAACTATCGTTAAGAAATCATTGTGGGCTATTCCAAATCAAGGCATTGTTGAGCACGCCAAAAAAAAAGTGGTGGCTTAAGACTTGCGAACTGACAGAGGGCTGACCAAGATGAAGTGCCACCATCTTCGTGAAGCTCATTTTGGTTTTTCGTGAGGAGCACCACCTAATCACCTCCAATAAGGTGTTTAAATTAACCCAAACACCGAGTTTTCATTCATGCACCGCCTTGGAATTCCTTCGTATGCTTGTAAAGTTTCAGGCTGCTCGGTTTCATGGAGTTATGGAGGAGACTCGCATACACCACACACACACACACACACACACACACACACACACACACACACACACACACACACACACACACACACACACACACACACACACACACACACACACACACACACACACACACACACACACACACACACACACACACACAGTATAGATGACAGCAGGCAACGTTTAGAAGGACACGGGAGGAGCACACAAACAACAACCACAGCCACGACAACAACAATTGCGTGTCATAAAATATCCTTTTTTGTGCGTTTCACTTCATTTCACATCCTCATTCACCCTCACAGATCGACAGACGTGCATTTTGTTTGTGAAGTTCAACATGCCGTCTTTTGATTAAACCCGTCAACGAAGCGACGCCGAATGCTAACATAAACCAAGGGAGAAATAAAAATGGGGAAGGCCCAGAGGAACTCCAAAGAGCAGCATTCTAGCAGATGCAGCAACCTTCAACTGTGTGCCATGGTCATCCGTCGGGTTATTTTTGAAGATTGTTGAAGCATGCTGTGAAGTGTCTTTATTTTAACAAATTTGATAATGTTGTTCATTCTTGAAATGGTAGAAACTCGCTTTGCTGTGAGTAACTCTTTGAATGGCATTGAATAGTGTCCTTGGGCCTATGGGAGTTGTAACATTCCTCACTCAAACAATCTCAAACCATCCTGATGTTCCTGCGATGACTTGTCATTTATTCTCCAGTTGGAAAGGCCAGTGTGCTTATACGTGGTTATATTCAAGGTTTAAAGGATATTTACATCGCCTGCTCTCAAGCATTTTAGCAGGCACAAGTCAAAATTGGAATGTTCACACTCTCGTTGGATGTCAGAGGAGTTGAATGGGAATGCTAATGGTGAGATTCCACTATATACAGGGTGTCCCTAAAAAAAATGACATCATTTGAAACTTGAATATCTAAGTAACTACATGTCCCATGCAAACGAAAGTAAATAGGCTTCATGTTGAACAATAAAAGATTTATTTATCAAAATTCGAACAAGAGATTCAGAGGGATGTAGATTTTTTAACCGTTTTCTCAAAACTTCACAAATGTTCAATATGCGCACCGCCTATGACACGACACACGTCAAGTCGGCGGTCCAGCTCCTGCCAAGCACGCTGTAGCATGTCTTGCGTAACATTCTCCAGCACCTCAGTGAATCTCTGCTAAAGTTCCTCTAGGCTTGTAGGAAGAGGGGGGGATATAGACCAGTCCTTTCACATAGTCCCATAGAAAAAAAAATCACAAGGTGTCAAGTCAGGTGAACGTGGTGGCCATTTCAACAGCACATTGTCATTATCACTGGCACGCCCAATCCATCTTCCTGGTAGATTCTCATAATAAGATATTCAACATAATAAGAGATAAGAATTAAACATTCAACTTAGTTAGTTTTTACACATTTTCTTAAAATTTGAGATCATTTGAGCGAGAATTAGCTTTGTTATTAGACTACGAAATGATGTCATTTTTTGGGGGGACACCCTGTATTGGTGATTGTGCGTTGCTTCCTGCAGGAACAAGACATTTTAGTTTGTGGAGCTATATCTATGTATGTACAATGGGGTGGATTAAATCCATTCAAAAAACAAGACCTCATCCATATTTGTGATTCTCTGCAATTATTTGCCGTCTCGGTACGTGAACCCTCTTTCATCACGACCATTTTCAACTGGAGAGTTCATGGAACACCTTCCGACAATCTTGAGAAAAATGACATGGGAAGAGAAAGATCTACGTTCGTTTTGTTTGTGACCCTTGCATGACACACGTGATGGTGTGAAAGTTGAGTCTCATATTCTGCCCTATTAAGGGCATGAATATATTTCATCCAAGTACTGCTAAACTGGAAGGGTTTTGAAAGTGATAAAAAGGCGATTTTGTTTTTTACAGTGTTGGGGTGTAATTAAATTTAAAATAGAAATTAAGTTTTTAAAGGTTGTAAGGAAAAAAAAAAACTTTTCCCCTGAAGGTTTACCGCCGTTGCTGCAGCGTTTTATGCACCACATTATTAACGGTGGTTGGAATGGCAACCACACAGGTAGCTTTTGCAGGTGCGCACAGGAAGGACGCTGTGGGATCTTTAACGTGCAGGTGAGACGACTCGTACTCAACAAGCAAAACCCAAGTGATATCATTGTTTTGAATAATCCATTCCAGAAGAGTCATGACTTTCAATGACCTGTGAATTGCATTGAGGTTGTGTGACCTCAATGTGTTGAGGTCGTTTACATATTACTGACGCAAAACACAATGATGGACCCCCATATATTCCATGCCCTATACTGTTTACTCCAATTATCTCTCAACCTTCTTACTCATGTGCACAACTTACTCCCCACTTTGCCCCCAACTTCCTGATCTCTGACAACTGAAGTCGCCTTTCCAATCGTTCCAACCTTTCCTTCTGCGATAACAGGTCAGCCGTCTGTAAGAGCAGCCAATTATGATGGTGTGAAATAAGAGACGCCACTTGGTCGGGAGTCAAACTTTTGGTTTCGAGTCTGATGACCAGCTTGACAATGGGCCGACACACACACACACACACACACGTGTTATTTCCACTGCGAGTGCAAAAGGGTGAGAGCCGGTCTCGTGAGAATTCTCATCTGCTTGAAAATAATCTTGGGTTTAGCCACGAGGCGCTTCATCACGCCCCTGTGATGGAGTGTCCGGCCGCGCGTTATCTGGGTCACGCCGTGTGTTTGGACAGGTGGCCGGTCTGTCGCGGCGAGGAAGTGGGGTGGATGGCAGGTCACGGCATGGGAATCGGATTGGAATCCCCGCATCCGTAAGTCCCGTCGCGTGACCGTAAACGACCACCACAATCCAGCCTGCACACTCTCTATTTTCCCCCGCGTGTTGGTTCGGGAGGTGCAGGACCACGCACCATCTTGATCTAGGTCCGAAACTTGACTAGACCCTGAGCTGCCACTGAAAGCTGGCAAGGATCCATGGTTGCTGGATTCTTTGGTAAGCCACAACCCTCACACGGGTTGAGAAGCCAATCAAATGCTCTCTCTCAAAAGGCCGTCGCTAGCTCTGCAGCACTGCCATGAATGACCCTGGGAGACACCTCGTGTTTCAAATGGTTGCGCACACGGAGGAAGCACCGCCACCCACCACAACCGCTGCGAGGTCATAGCACACACATGCTCGTCTCCGTAATCTCCGTTTGCCATGGCTCACCCGATAAGGCGCGGGGGGCGCCTTTCAAAGTGCCGTGTTTCTCATCCCGAGGCCAAGGCGCGCCCAAGGTCTGTGGATCTATGCTCGCAAGTCACGACTCCCTCATCCGACCTTGTGCTGGCCCCCTCTCTATTAAACTCATTCAAAGGAGTACACACGGCTTCATTACCCCAAGCGTGAGAAGGGAAAAGTAGGGTGAAGCGATTGATTCACTTTGTCTGTCCACAAGCATCAGTTTATGATTGAAGAACTACTTCATTTAAATTGAATGTTACATTTCGAACACGAATCGGAACATGAATCAAAAAACGAACATGTAGTTTAGGAGGACGTTGCCTCTGAATTCCTCCCGATCGCGAATGCGCAGAGAAGAGTGAGATCATTTTTACCCCCTCCACCTGCCGAGCAGTCAAACAAAATTGAAAATTATTCCAAACAGGAAACTTACTGCTTTTAAGGACGTCATAAAGGACACAAACAACAGGCACAAAGAACTAATGTTGTGTTAGATAAGGTGGTGTAAAAGACTCTGCATCAACGGCAGTAAACCTCTGGAAAAAAACTTTTTTGTTTCAATTTAATAGATATACATACATGAACATTGTGGAACACAAATTGCCTTCATGGCACTTTCAAAAAAAACAATCATCTCGACCAATCATATTTGCCGCTCGCATATCCCTCCCATGTCCTTGTTTCTCAGGACTGTGCATGGTAAGGTGTTCTACGAACTCTCCAGTTTGAAATGTACTCGGCATATCACAGTATCCGTAAACTCATTTCAGGATGAGTGCTCGGAATGGGGAATGTGATAACCGACCTTTTTGTGTTGTTGGGCAAACCGACCTATTTTTTTCATATCTCAGTTAATACACAATATTGTCCCACCTGTAAAGGTGAATACATTTCAGGATATCACACAGAGAGATTTCACAGCTAAGAATAAGTTCTGGACATGAAAGCTTCAAAACAGGAAACATCCCTCCACTTTTGTGATGTCGACATCACATCTATTAGAGAGTACTATTACAGTGAAGCAGGTTAGTGGTTGTGTGAGCTTGGATCTCATGGCAGAGTGACGAAGCTATCGTGAATGTTAGTGGAAACACATCACAAGCTTTATGCATCGTGATGATAATATCGCCGTTAGTCATAATGATGAGGTTAAAGTGAAGTTGGTTTGATAGATCTTTTATTTGGTGCTGTTGACGGCATCACCGTCGTAGCAAGACATCACCCGAAAATTTCTGCTTCGTCTGTGGTCACCAAGAAACCTGGCCCATCCCTTATTACCTCCACCAACGGTGGTGGACAGAAGTTAAGTTTTCACCCCTGTCTGTTTGTTTGTCTGTCTGTGAACAGGATATCTCAAAAAGTTATGGAAGAATTTGGATGAAACTTGGTGGACAGGTTTGCTGGGTGACAAGGACAAAACGCTCCAAACATGGTCGCATCAGATTGGAACTGGTGTGACGTCAGAGACCTAAGGTCAAATATTTCAACTAGGCCTGTTGTGGTCGGCTGAAATTGTAGTTCATTTCTACTGAGCTGTTATTACATAAAGGTCATTTAAAATGGACTCACATAAATGGTGTAGTTGTCAAAAAGTGTGAGAGACTCGTAGGGTATTCGTATAGCTGGCTCACTATTGATATTCAGGGAGGAGGTCTGCATGTGAAGTCAGTCCACAATCTGGGGTTGAATTAATGCCTTGAAGGCAACTGTGATTGGCATGAAAAGGCACTGCAGCCCATAAATCTCCTGCTGCCCATAAAACAGAAAAAAAAACCAGAGTGGACAGGTTACCCACTGCAATTCCAATTTCTCAATAAGGATGGAATGTATGGTTGACTACCTTGCGTCATAAGGATCCTCCGTGATCTATAGGCCCCAAACGACTCCGGCAGTCCCACGAGGATGAATTAACTCGTGAACCTCCAACGAAAGATCCGATCAGAACCCTTTGTGGATTTATCTCTTATTCAAATTCTACATATAGGTGTAAGTATATTATTATTTACATCATCATCTCAATTGGTGCAGTACTGATTCATTGAAGAGGAGTGCGATTGTTTGGCGTTTCATGAATAAGGACTCGTCTGATGCTGTGACCCCAGGTTCAAGTCCCATAATTATGCTCTGTCGATTTGTCTCCTGTGTCCTTGGAAATTCATAATACAGTACAATTATATTTTTGAATACACTTGATGTCTCAATGCATTTGTTTTATGTACAAAGTTCCATTCCAGCAGTTATACCAGCTTTAGTGGTGTATTGGTCAAACACAAGGAGTGTGGGGTTCAACTTTAAGAAAATTACATTAAGAATTACAAGCATGTCTAACAATTTAGAGTTTCAGTAAGTTAATGCAAAAAAATCATTTTTAGTTTTTGATTTCATAGAACTTTTTGTATTAAATATATTGTTGTGGTTACCAGATTCGCAAACCACCATTCAGGTCCCTTAGGTGAGGTATCTCGGTAAGTGCATGTGTAGTTAGGCCCAAACCCGTTGTCTAGTGGGAATACATGTCATTTATGCGAGCTGCGACTCTTCAGGATAGCCGTTTTTCTTTTACTATCTTTATTTTGGACCAACCGCCAGGATTACCATCACAATTACAACCACAACCACCGCTTCACCACAACCGCCACGACCTTCCCGTCACACCTCGCCACCGTAGCATCGCCACCGTTCTTGCCCCGCTGTGGGTACCGGTGTTGGACTCATGCAGAACGCGCGTCGAACAGCGTGTACAAAATCACGGATTTTCTGCTTCAAAAACGGATCAAAAACGACACACGCCCACTTTTTGCCGTCCAATCGGTGAGCGAGGGGCGAATTGGCCCCGCCCCCAGGGCGATCGATATATGCAAATTTGTGGATCAAAAAGCCTTCACGCCCACTTTTTCTCGGGCCAATGGGGAGCGAGGTGAAAGGTCAAAGGGAGGGGGTCAAAGGCGAAGTTACGGGGGGATAAAAGGACCGTGTTCGTCAGTCAGAGGAGGTCGGAGAGTCAAGAAGAGGAGAGTCGGAAGCAGAGGGTCAAGACTTCGCGGGCGGTGGAGCTGCTCGTCGTGTGCGTTGGAGTCGGAACAGAGGGGACGGAGCTGTGGAAAGGCGGCGACACCAGACGAGGGGGTGCTCGCGTCGTGCAGGAAGCTGCACCCGAGGGAGGCCGACAGCGCGACCTGGCCGAGGTGGAGACGCTCGTCGCACATAATAAAGATCCTCTATACCCCGAGCATCAGCAACCCCCTCCTGTTTCCCCCGCGCTGAGATAGTGCGACCAAGGGGCCCCGTTCCCCCCCCCCTACCAGGCACTGTCCACGAGGCCGCGGGTTGCGGGGCCATCGCCGCTCCGCGTCTCATCACCAGACGGGTAGGCCCGACCCGGTCTCGGCCTCAGGCCTACCTCATTCTTGGGGGATGTTCTTTTCCTTGGTTTTGGGTATGTGTTGTCGGCGCCGTCTGTGAAGTAGAATTGTATAAGTGTTGCCGTGTGCTCGGTAGTCGGTATTAGCTCTGCACTGTGTTTTCACTTTTATGTTTGCTTTTTGTGTAAATGGAATTGTGTTTTCTTTTTTTGTGTGCATTTGGTGGAATTGTATTTGTGTGCTTTCCGTTCGTCGCGAATAAATGTGCTTTATTGTTGAACTGTTCTCCCACTTCGCTTCGTCTTTTCCTCCATTGAATCCCCATCTTGCTTCACGTAAAGGGTTGGTAGTGGGCTGAATACGCCCGATAATTAATCGAACCGTCGAGGTCGACGATAACACCGCTCGGTTATTCTGATAGTACGGAACGGGTCGCTTAAGTGGCCCGTGTCCGAAGTCGACCTGCGGCGAGGTGCGATCGCCCGGTCTACCCTCCGCGTGGGTACTTAGGTAGTTCGAATTTGGCGAGCAACCCTATCCCACGCGGGGGCTGATTGGCTCGATCGCGGTGAGACCGAAAGGTCCACCCGTGACTGGTTCCCGGCGTTAGTCCGAGAGGGTCACGACTGGATTGTCCGTCCGGTGGGCGACGTGCCGCGATTCGAGTTACGTGGCCGTCGCACGCCGGCGGGCGCGAAGACCGCAACACTGGTGTCAGGAGTGGGATACAAATTCATCGCCCTCTTCGCGGCACTGGTATCGGAGAACAGGAAAACGGGCTCTCCTGTCTCCGGCTAAATTTACGGGAATCGGTCCAGGGGTGAGAGAAGCGACCCCCGATTCCCTCCAAATTACGAGCGAGCAAATTAACCCTTCACGAGAAGCAAGATGGCGTCTCAAGGCGAGCGGGAGCCGGGGGTATTAGAAATGTATATGTGTAATAGTAATGTAGAATCCATGGTCCAGGATGGAATCCCCGAGCAGGAAATGTTGATTGTGCAGGAACACGGACTCGCCCAACTGAACCCAGGGCCCGAGGTGGGTGCGGCAGCGGCCGCGGTGTATGACACCTCCCCCCCCCTCTCCACCAAGACCCTTCCCCAACCCTTGCCGAAACGGCTCAGCTGAGTGCATCCAACATGGCCCAGCTATGCGCCATGCTGGCGGCAATGAACAAACAAATGAATGAAGTGAAAACGACGATGGATACAAATACAAACGAAATGAAAGGCATGAACGAAAAGATGGATACAAATACAAATGAAGTGAAAACGACGATGGATGCGAATACACAGCAAATGAGAAAAGAAATGAAAGAACTACGGGGTGAGACGCAGAACATGGGCCGATGCCTGCAGGCGGGCATGAAGGCCGTGACCAGGGAGCTGGGAATGGCGACTCCACGTGTGGGAGCAAACGAGCTGGGTGGGGGTGCAACGGCTGACAGGCCCGCGGTGGAGGCGGGTGAAAAAATAATTCGTGGAACGTGTTGGGCGAGGGTCGTGACGATGACCGAAAGGGAAAAATTAAATGGGGAGACCAAAACGTGTGAGACGAGACACGAGGTGACGACAACAGAAATAATAGTTGAGACAAGGGAGGTAAAGGGTGAAGAGTTGGCAGAGACACGGGAGATGGGAACGATAGAGGGAAGACTACACGATGAAGACGGGGTAAGTGACGCGCACGCACACACGGAGGTAGTGGAGGACAATGGGGTTGAGCTCGCGGAGCGTGTAGGGACCCGGTGCGAGCAGCGGGATGGCCTCCTCCAGGAACAAGGGGAGGGAGTATGCCCCCTTGAGGCGAGTCACGACCAGGTGAGTTCGGTCGTGTTTTGCGAGGTTGAGGGGACGAGTGCTGTGGACGGGTGCACGGAGAGCTTGGGGGGTATAGAGGCCCCGGAGACCCTTGTGGGGATACGAATCCCCAGTGTAGTTGTCCCTGTGTGTGTGGTGCAAGGCGTGAGTGCGTCCCCGTGTGTGGAAGCGACCCCGTGTGTGAGTGGTGTGGTGGCGATGGTGCCAGAGTGCGTGCTTCCCAGCACGCCGGGTGTGGATGGGGCACCGTGTGTGAGTGAGGCCGTGTGTGTGAGTGAAACGGCCAGTATGAGTGAGGCACCACGTGTGAGTGGTGTGGTGGCGATGGTGCCGGAGTACGTGCTTCCCAGCACGCCGTGTGTGGATGAGGCACGGAGTGTGAGTGAGGCACCGCGGGTTAGTGCCCCCGCGTGTGTGGGTGAGGCACCGTGTGTGGAAGAGGCCGTGTGTGTGAGTGAAACGGCCAGTATGAGTGAGGAACCGCGGGTGAGTGCCCCCGCGTGTATGAGTGAGGGACGTTGTGTGGAAGAGACCGCGTGTGTGAGTGTCGCCGTGTGTATGAGTGAGGTACCGCGGGTGAGTTCCCCCGCGTGTATGAGTGAGGCACGGTGTGTGGATGAGGCACAGCGGTTGAGTGCCCTCGCGTGTGTGGGTGAGGCACCGCGGGTGAGTGCCCCCGCGCGAGTGAATAGAGCACCACGTGTGAGTAGTATGGTTTGTGTGAGTAGTGAGGCACGCGTGAGTGAACGGCCGTGTGCAAGGTCGCTGTGTGCCAGGGAGACCGTGTGTGTGAGAGAGCGGTATGAGAGGGAGATGTCGGTTGGCATGCGGGAGCACGCAGCCGCGTCTCCCGGTGTGAATGTGATGGAGTGGACTGTGTGCGTCGTAACACGCAGGTGTGCGTGGGTTGAATGGAGACGACGAAGGCGACAGAGGAAAGAAAGCCGAGTAGCGGCTGTGGTTGTTTCGAGCACCGTGCCGGGTTCACCCAGCAGTGAGCACGCGGTTCGTGCTGTGCAACGCACGAGACCGCCACGTGCTCGCTTGTGAGAGTGAAGTCCCGGTCCGGAAACGCACGCGGTGGATTTGCCGATCCCGCGGACGGACAAAGTTTAGGCAGGACTACGGATTTGGACCGGACGGGTTCTCCACGCGATCGTGTGTGTTAAGCTCCAACGGGCAAAGCACATGTGTTCGCGTGGGGAACCCCTCGAGACGTGGGGCTTGTGTTTTTTTCTTTGCGCACGGTGACGTCATGGCTGCACGTGTGGTTGGAATCCGGCAGGAGGGGTATCTCTGCCGAATGGTACCGTCCAAGGAGGGACGAGGAACACGTGCAGCTGCGTGACGTCACGGGCAGGTGCAAAGTGCGCGAGCTCTGAGTTGCCGCGCAGGTGCTGCGCATGGAAAAAAAAAAAGAGAAGCAAGCCTCACTTTCGGGTGTACAGGATTCCTGGGCAAGGGGTAAAAGACCCCCTTGACCTGGGCACAGGATGGAAACTAGTTAGGGGGAAGGGTTAGCTTAGTTAGACCGACTTCATGGGGCAGGGGTAAGTCCTCATGGAGTCCGTGGAATGGATTAGTTAGAGGGATTGTAGCCAGCTTTAGGTTGGGAAATAAAATGGGATTAATTTGGAGACAGTGACAGACTTGTGAATGTGTAGAGGGGACGTAGCTTAGCTACGTAGAGTTAAAAGGAACGTGCTATAGTGTAAGGGACGACGTGGGAGCACGAGTTAGTTAGGGGATGTAGTTAGGAGGATGGCAGAGTTCAGCGGTGTGTGTGTTGAAGAGTTGGAGAGTTGTGAGGTGAGTACATGGTGAGTGAGTGAGGCCAGCGGGCCTGTGTGTGTGGAGTGAATGGGGAATGCATGGTGCGATGAGTGATTGGGGGGAGGAGTGACTCCCGCCCAAGGGACCCCGGGGTCAGTGTAGATTGAGTTAGCTGGGTTAGTCAAATTGAAATATGGAGGTCGTTTTGTTGTTGGTGGGAAAGTAGGCTCGAGACCCATTTGGAGGGGTGCAGGAGCCCTGTTGACGGGCTTGGGAGCGTGGCTGCGAAAGGTGAGTATCGCTGAGTGGGTACCCCGGGCACCAGGCTAGTCGGCCGCGGTAGACCATGGGCCCATGGGGGGCCGGGATAGAGTAGTGGGCACGGGTGCGCCTGCTTGGTGCGGGGGCCCGGGGCGCCATTAGCCGCGTGGGCAGTGTAGTGGGCACGGGTGACCCTCGGAAAGGGACCCGGGAGGCCGGCCTGCCACGTGTGCGTTTCAGGGGAGGTGCCATGGGGGGCACTCCCCGGTGTTAGGGAGCTGGTAGGCTCGGAGGCAGTGTAGTGCCCGGGGGTGCCATAGCGGGAGATTCGGCAGAGGGTCGTGCCTGCCAAAGGGAGCCACGTGTCCCAGCCAGGAGACCGTGTGAGGGCACGGAGAGAAAATTGGGGGGCGAGGCCCGAAATTGTGAGGACACCAACACAGGCGACGGGAATCTGGGTTGTTAGAACCAATAGTTTAAGCGAGAGGCGCTTGTTGAAAGCCCCGGGGTAGTTTAACAGTTAAATGGTTAGGGTAGATTAGGAGATGTACCCCTCCGCACCATCCATCCCCTCGCTGTCGTTGTGGGCCGCTGGACCCACTTTGGGTAAGATCGCCGAACTCTGGGGAGGCCATTCTGGGGCTTCGTTGGGCCTCGACACAGGACGTTAGCTCTCCCTTATTCCCCTCCGGGAAGGGAACGTAGGGGTTGGGAGTAGGCTAGGTGACAGGATAGGGTAGCCGAACAAGGACGATAAAGGGGGTTAGGGGACGATTTATAGTGGGGAAGTAAAAATAAAAACAACAAAAAAAATAAGTTGGGGCTAAATTGGGGTTTGACAAATTAAGGGAGTGGGTATGTACAGTGACAGGCAAAGGCAATAGGTTGGGAGGGAGACAGGTAGGTAGGTCCGAGCCCGCCTTCCAAGTGGCCAGCACCACCGCACTCCCTCCACCAACCTCCATTGAACGGCAAAGGCTGGCCAACTTCATCGGCTGGCCGTGTTTTGCTTCAAGGCGGAGGCCGGCCAAGTTCATCGGCAGCTGTGTGCTGCAAGGCCTGTGCCGGCCAGTTCATCTGCTGGCTGTTTTTCTTCGAGGCCTGTGCCGGCCTGGTTCTGCGGGCTGTGTTTGCCTGCAGCGGCCTTCTTCTGCGGGCTGTGTTTGCCTGCACCTTTGCCATGCCATGCCCACTGCCCACGTTCACCAGCCCCGTTCAATTTTTGCTTTGCCCCCCCTGTTCATTTCCATGTGCGCCAGGATCCGCAAGGCAACAGTTTGCAAGCTGCAAGAACTGCCCTGTTGGCAGCTACAACACGGGCCTGCAGTGGCGGCCCGTGCACCGTGTTTGTGTCCATGCATCCATTCGTTGTGCTCATTGCGTGTGCCGCTTGAGCTGGCACGGAGACTACGTTTGTACCGCCCATGCACCGTTGTGGTTCACTGCGTTCAGTTCAAAAGGGAAGGCCTTGGACTGCGTGTGAGCAGCCAGCCACGTTCCCTGTCACCTGCATTGTTTGAGCCAGAGACTGCATGTGGGCAGCCTGGCTCCCTGCTAACTGCTTTCTTTTTGCAGAGTTCATTGATCCTGGGCCATGGTTTAGTGTAAAATTTGTAAGTTAAGGTAAGATGTACTGTAAATATGAGTGCGCCCCCGGCATGTATGTCTTAGCGCCGGCAATTTTATTTAAGTCGTCCGTGTGAGTGAGTTTGTTTAGATAGTTACGCAGCCCTCAGGTTATTTATTTTGGGGACACGAATACCATGAATGTCGCACTCAGGGATCCGTAGGTAAAGTGTACTAGGGGAAAACTACACATGATGGCACACGAAAATTTGACGACTCGGGACGAGTCTGTAAAAAGGGAAGGGGGTAGTGTTGTGGTTACCAGATTCGCAAACCACCATTCAGGTCCCTTAGGTGAGGTATCTCGGTAAGTGCATGTGTAGTTAGGCCCAAACCCGTTGTCTAGTGGGAATACATGTCATTTATGCGAGCTGCGACTCTTCAGGATAGCCGTTTTTCTTTTACTATCTTTATTTTGGACCAACCGCCAGGATTACCATCACAATTACAACCACAACCACCGCTTCACCACAACCACCGCTTCACCACAACCGCCACGACCTTCCCGTCACACCTCGCCACCGTAGCATCGCCACCGTTCTTGCCCCGCTGTGGGTACCGGTGTTGGACTCATGCAGAACGCGCGTCGAACAGCGTGTACAAAATCACGGATTTTCTGCTTCAAAAACGGATCAAAAACGACACACGCCCACTTTTTGCCGTCCAATCGGTGAGCGAGGGGCGGGTGGCCCGCCCCCAGGGCGATCGATATATGCAAATTTGTGGATCAAAAAGCCTTCACGCCCACTTTTTCTCGGGCCAATGGGGAGCGAGGTGAAAGGTCAAAGGGAGGGGGTCAAAGGCGAAGTTACGGGGGGATAAAAGGACCGTGTTCGTCAGTCAGAGGAGGTCGGAGAGTCAAGAAGAGGAGAGTCGGAAGCAGAGGGTCAAGACTTCGCGGGCGGTGGAGCTGCTCGTCGTGTGCGTTGGAGTCGGAACGGAGGGGACGGAGCTGTGGAAAGGCGGCGACACCAGACGAGGGGGTGCTCGCGTCGTGCAGGAAGCTGCACCCGAGGGAGGCCGACAGCGCGACCTGGCCGAGGTGGAGACGCTCGTCGCACATAATAAAGATCCTCTATACCCCGAGCATCAGCAACCCCCTCCTGTTTCCCCCCGCGCTGAGATAGTGCGACCAAGGGGGCCCCGTTCCCACCCCCCTGCCAGGCACTGTCCACGAGGCCGCGGGTTGCGGGGCCATCGCCGCTCCGCGTCTCATCACCAGACGGGTAGGCCCGACCCGGTCTCGGCCTCAGGCCTACCTCATTCTTGGGGGATGTTCTTTTCCTTGGTTTTGGGTATGTGTTGTTGGCGCCGTCTGTGAAGTAGAATTGTATTCGTGTTGCCGTGTGCTCGGTAGTCGGTATTAGCTCTGCACTGTGTTTTCACTTTTATGTTTGCTTTTTGTGTAAATGGAATTGTGTTTTCTTTTTTTTGTGTGCATTTGGTGGAATTGTATTTGTGTGCTTTCCGTTCGTCGCGAATAAATGTGCTTTATTGTTGAACTGTTCTCCCGCTTCGCTTCGTCTTTTCCTCCATTGAATCCCCATCTTGCTTCACGTAAAGGGTTGGTAGTGGGCTGAATACGCCCGATAATTAATCGAACCGTCGAGGTCGACGATAACACCGCTCGGTTATTCTGATAGTACGGAACGGGTCGCTTAAGTGGCCCGTGTCCGAAGTCGACCTGCGGCGAGGTGCGATCGCCCGGTCTACCCTCCGCGTGGGTACTTAGGTAGTTCGAATTTGGCGAGCAACCCTATCCCACGCGGGGGCTGATTGGCTCGATCGCGGTGAGACCGAAAGGTCCACCCGTGACTGGTTCCCGGCGTTAGTCCGAGAGGGTCACGACTGGATTGTCCGTCCGGTGGGCGACGTGCCGCGATTCGAGTTACGTGGCCGTCGCACGCCGGCGGGCGCGAAATCCGCAACAATATAAAGGAATAGCAAAGGACATTCAGAGATTCAGACCCTCACTTGGACTTGTTTTCTGTGGCAAATAAATGGAAGGTTGTACTAATTGAAAGGTCATTAATTGCAAATGAAATGTCTAAATGGTCTAGTTCTAAATGTGTAAAAGTCAAAAGCCTGAAAAGGTGTAAATGTCAAATGGTCGAAAGGTAAAAAGGTTTGAAAAGGTCTAAAGGGACGGAACTGTCTGAAGGGGACTAAAGGGTATTAAAATGCCTAAAATGGGTCGACAGGGTATTAACAGGTCGAAAAGGTGTGAAGTAGTCTGAGGGTCTTCAGAGTTCTAAAGGGTTGAAGAGGGTCTCAAGGGTCTTTGAGGTCTAAGGGTTCTAAAGGGAGCATCGGGGTCTATAGGGTCCATCATGTCTTTAATGGTTTTAGGGTTTTAAAGGATCGTAAATGGCCTTAGGGTTCTAAAGGCTGTAAATAATTTTAGGGGTCTTATGAGTTTTAGGGGTTTTGTGGTCTTAATGGGTCTCAGGGTTGTAAAGGTTCGAAATGGTCTTCGGGTTCCAAAGTGTCCAGTGTAATTGATACACTTACGTTCTGTGCGGAGATCCAAAAAAAAACGAGATGGTATTCATAGAATACTTCCCCAACACAGTCTTGATAAAGAGTTGGTGTGAGCCAACTCTTCTGGCAGCAACTTTATAATTAAAAAAAATTAAATTCAAATCAAATGGAAGACCAAATAAAATAGGTACTGCAATGGAGTCCATTAGAAGAAACCGAACAAGCAAAAAGCAAAGATCAAGTCATTAGGAGGAACCAAGATAGGACTCGGGATTTCAACTGCGACTCTACATTACTCTCAAACCCATCCAGGTGCAGCCACCAAAAGAGCCTCATTAAAATAAATAAATAAATAAATAAATAAGCAAGCTGATTCAAAAAATTAAATAATTCTGGCTGCCAGACCATGCATCTCATGAGGTTGAAATATAAAACATATATTCCCCATCAATACTAGATCAAAACTTTGAAGTTTCATGTCAAATGATGCAGCGGTTCAAGAGAGAGCATTTTTAAAATATTTTCTTTAAATCCAATATGGCTGCCAAACCTTGCGACCTATCAATTATTCATGAACGCCACGGTATCCCCAAGACTTGAAGAACAGATGTCTAACGTTTCCCCTCGATCTGTCCAGCCGTTCTGGAGAAGAGGGTTTTTTAAAGGCTTTTGGGTAACTCCTATAAGGCTGCCAAATCGTGACCTATGACATCATAGGTGAGGAACTGCTTGTTCCTCATGGATAGGCAGTCATACCTGAAAGTTTCTCCCCAATCTGTTCAGCCATTTCGGAGAAGTTTTTTTTTTAATATGGCTGCCGTATCACGTGACCAACGACCATCAAAAATTTTCTGTTGACCAACCTACCCCGAGATGACCTTCAAAAATTTTCATACTTACAGATGTAGCATTCTTGTATGCAATTATGACGTTATCATGAAGGCACCGAAAACATCATTTAAAAATATATATCAAAAAAAAATCACATCCCTCATGGGGAAGGAGTACGTGATATGTTCCAAGTTTCAATTTTTCCCATGAAGTGGTTTCGGAGATACAGAGGGTCAACGTTTCTCCTCCCCCCCCCCACCCTCCAACATTGCTGCCATACCACGTAACCTATGACATCGTAATTATCATTAAAACATTCCACATGAGTATTGGGACCTGTGGTGTAAGCTTTGTCTCAATCCGACAAGCAGTTCCAAAGAAATGGGAATAACAAAATGCAGACTCGCACATACGTACGTACATATAGGACCGGTCGCTTAACCAAGGTTTTCACTTCATGAACACGAGCTGAATAGACCCGAATGCAACACCCTCTCCTCTGACGAGCATAACTAGAATGGCACTGGGTAGAGTGCATACCTCCACCAGGATGAACAGTTTACGTTGTGTATCCCACTGATGCACCAGATCTGCATCTAAATCTTAACCAACATCAAATTGGCTTGTTCTTCTCACCGACCCAATTCACCGACCAAGTTTTGTAATAATCCATCCCTAACATTGTGCCGTATATCATTTTTGGCCCCATCACTCAATGTTGAAGAATCAAATAAAATAAAATGTCATAGCCCCTGCTGTTTTTGTAATTTGCTGCACAGAGTTAAAGGGCTAACCCATATTTATGTACAACTAAAATGGCCACCAGTCTACCAGTGAGTCATCTTTGATCAGATCACAAAATAAAGTGAGGTGCAAGTTTACGCCATCATGTACTGTGCTTGTGCAACGTTTGAACAAAATCGGACCATGCATGTCTGAGAAATGCTTGAGGACGTGTTCAACATCGGGTTTTTTTTTTTTTACAACTAAAATGGCTACCAGTCGGCCATCTTGGATCTGATGTCGAAAAAAAAAAAACCACTTGCATCTGTATACCATCATCATGGGCGTCGATTGCTTTTGAAAAGTGGGGGGGGGGGGACATTGCATGTCCAGACCACGAAGCCCACTCCGTGCCGGCGTGGACACAGCAAGTCTACCCTTGCAAATTTTTGATTTTATATGCTCGTTGACATGCTGCCTTCTGATCACACAAATCCCTTAAAATAATCTGACCATCTATCGACCATCTTTTTATCAAATGTAAGCAGACGGAGCGAAATTAATTAAACATTAATCATACACATTTTGGGTGTCAAAGAAATACATATATATTTCTTTGATGACACTTGAAACTTTGAAATGTGTATGATTAATTAAATGATATCTATATATATATATATATATATATATATATATATATATATATATATATATATATATATATATATATATATATATATATATACATATATATACATATATATACATATATATACATATATATATATATATATATATATATATATATGTATATATATATATATATATATATATATGAAGAATTGTTTATCAAGCCTCCTCACGACCCTTGAACTGATTCACAAAACATAAACTGAAAACTAGACTGACATACAAATTGATATTACACGAGTACGGTCAACTTACCTTAAAACTTGCCAAAAATATGAACCCTCTTGTCTGCCGATCCAGTTAAAAACTTTGTAGCAATGTCTTGGGGGTCAAGTGCAGTCAGACGATCTCGGTGAACATGACAGATCATGAGATGGTTGAGGCGATGTTGGGTCATTGTGGAACGTAACCAAGTCTTCATACGTCTGAGTGCGCTGAATGACCGTTCAGCTTCGCATGAACTTCCTGGGGAAACCAATAGAAGCCGAAGCAAACGTTCTACCTGTGGGAACATTCGACGGACTTCCGGCACCATGTCTACAAATATCTTACGTAATCCTCAACAGATGAACCACTGAACTGGTGACGAAAGAAGCCAAGTTCTTGCTCTCGGGAATCTGACAGTTCGGGATATTTGCGGACTATTTGTGGTTTGAATGACCCAGACAGGAGCATTTCACCCAAGTCCCTATACTCCATGAGGTCGGTTGATGTGAAGTACTCGTTCAAGTTCTCGGATGTGCTGTCGATGACTTTAAAAAAATTCAACTCTGTATACCTCCTCTGCAGAATTGGCAGTGTATTCCTGCGTGCCTCCATCAAGTCTCTTCGGAAGCTTGCGCTTACGAGGGAGGGTCACTGGATCTAGTTGGCACTGCTGGAGCTTCTGTTGTGCTGCTTCGAAAACCTCCTTAAACGTCTGGTCGGTACGGAGAGATTGGAGATTCTGTGCAGTTACCTTTGCAGTGGTAAGCATACCAGAGACGGTAACTTGTGAACCCTGAAGTGCCTTATTGAGGTATTCAAGGGATTGGAGAATGGGCAATGATGCAAACAGACCGAGAACACACTTTCCTGATGAAAGACAGCTTCGAATACCGTTGGCTCGCGATGCCGTGTTCGTACCAAAGTCATCACTTGCTTGTTGAAGGGCATCTAGTACAGCTTCATAGTTATAGTGGGGCAACTTAGCTAAATATAGCATAACAATTGTGCATTTTGTGAGGAAAGCACCAAGTTTGGCACACTAGTAGCCTATCATATTATGAACAGATTTGGATATTGGGGCATCTCAAATTTTAATGGCAGTGGAAAATGGCTGCCACAGCCATCAGCGGCTGAATTTGAGATGGCCCAATATCCAAATCGGTTCATAATATGATGGGCGACTAGTGTGCCAAATTTGGTGCTTTCCTCACAAAATACACAATTGTTATGCTAAGTTGCCCCACTATTATCCAATATCGATTTCACTGCAGGAGAACGAGTTAACCAATGCGTCATCGGGCAAATTGGCCTCAGGCGTGTAGGGAAAGGAGTGTCAGCATCGTCAGCGTGGATATTCAAGTACAGATGCTTGCATTTTCCAGAGTTGTTGTAGATGTTGCTGAGTACCTGGACATAATCAACGGCGTCTCTTATGAACGGTGCAGTTTGTAGGGCTTTGGATGTAATGAGTTGGGTGACATGAGCTCCACAGTGAACATAATTGGCCAGCAGTTGGAGTTTTTTTTTAGCTGTGCTTGACAGCCCTTGTACTTTCCGGACATGTTGCTTGCCCCATCGTAAGTCTGCGCTCTAAGGTGTTCAATAGGGAGTTGACACCGAATTAGGACATCCTGAAACATCTTACAAAGTGATACTCCTGTTGACGATACTTGGTAGAGGCCGATGAGATATTCTTGAACATCAAAGGAATCCGTCACGTAGTGCACACACACCGACTCCTGCTCATTACCCTGAATATCTTGCGTTCCATCAGTTACGATTCTGGACTGAGTGGACATTTCATTCACTTTACTGCAGATATTCCTGCGGATGGCATGACTCATCAACTGTAGAATTTCGTTCTGAATTTCTCCACTTGTGAACGTCATCTTCCTTGACAGCCACGTCTTGAGGTTTACATCATCCTCGGCCCGCAACTGTAAGAGCATTTTGAAATTCCCTTCAGAGGCATCCTTCCCACGAATTGCAAAACCTTGTTGGGCTAAATATTGCAGTGAGGTGATAATCTTCAGAAGTGCTGACCGTGCAGATCTTTGCTCTTCTAGCAGTTTGCTGCTCAGCTGCACATGGACACCAGGTTGACTTCTGCGACATTTCAGATTTTCAGAGGCAAGCCTATGTGTGTTTGATCGTTCGTGTTATCTGAATTTTTCTGTAGCCTTTTTCCAGTTCCGAAAGCCCTTTGAGACAAATGCGTCTTCTGCACAGCGGGTAATTTCGGTAAGTTTTTCACGAGAAGCGTCCGTACAGGAGTGATAGAGTACACCGCTGATGCCCTGATCAAAACGAAGTCACGGAAAATCTTTGAACCACTGTTGTTGAAACTTCAACTTTCGGTTTGGCAGTATTTGGACTAGGATACAACTGACATCATGAGGTTGAAAAGGCTTATCTGTGAAATTAGGCCAAGTACTCGCACATGCACCCTTTTCTGCTATCTTCTCCTTTGAATCGTCCACCTTTTTCTGGGAACTTGATTGCTCCAGGAGAGTGGTCAGGGATGTGCTACTTGATGCTGTCGCGAAAAACTTTCTGATATCCATATCCTCTATGAAACGAGAAGGGAATTACATTTCAGTTGAATAAATTTTGACATGTGAATTATAAGGGTTATTTTTGCGTAACAGGGCATTTTTAAGGTCAACATACTTTTGGCTAGGTCACTATACCTCCAGGCACAATGTTGACATGTGATAAGCTTTGCGTAGCACATGTATTACTAAAAGAGCACCGATACGAGTTCAGTTCTTAATTTAGCATCTGACCTCCCAATTTCGCATTCCATTACTCGCTTAGTTCCCAGCTACGCGCTAATTACTTTTATTACTTTTGGTTAGGGTTAGATACCCTGGTATTTTATTACCTGGGATTATTAATATTCATCATTTTATTTAATTAACCAATGAGCTAAAGTTGAGTGAGATGATGATGATATTATTGGTTCATAGTTAGCATCATCGTTAAAGATTGTGTTCTTGATTTGCATACCATCAAAAGGGTTCACCAAAGGAATGAGCTAAATCAGTTGTAATGTGAACATTTATGTAATTCTTTACCTCTCACAAACCATGAGACCAAGAGACGAGGGATTAAGATCTGTTGCCGTCAGTGTCGGCCTCACGGGGAGGGGGGATTTAGGGGGGGGCAATGCCCACCCAGATTAGACTTTGTGCCCCCCCAGTCCAGATTGGCCAGTCCAGATTTTCTGAATAGTTATTGTTTTGTTAAGGTGTCAACTGAACTTTTAGCCTATACTTGTAGCCTTTTTTAAAGCACTTTCACTGTGTTGTTTATTGTATAGGTGAGCATTTGCTTGCTATATATAGGGGTGTTGAAAAATAAAGTGCCCCCCTTTTGAAAAATGAATGCCCCCCTGATGATTATAGCCTGGAACCGGCACAGGTTGCCGTCCGGACGTGCACTCTCTTCTTTCCAATTATTGTACATAGTTTGTTGATTTGTAAATACGTTCATCATTTCCACGAGTGCGTGCCCGTACGTGCAAAAAAAAACAAAAACAAAAAAAAACAAAAACAAAAAAAAACACACAACTGAAACCGCATGCCTTTGTTTAAGTATAGTGCGTGCCCGTACGTTTTGTTTAAGTATAGTGCGTGCCCATATGTTTTATTTAAGTATAGTGCATGCCCGTACGTTTTGTTTAAGTATAGTTTGTGCCCGTACATTTTGTTTAAGTATAGTGCATGCCCGTACATTTTGTTTCAGTATAGTGCGTGCCCGTACGTCTTCTTTAAGTATAGTGTGTGCCCGTACGTCTTGTTTAAGTATAGGGCGTACCCGTACGTTTTGTTTAAGTATAGTGCGTGCCCGTACATTTTAAGTATAGTGCGTGCCTGTATGTTTTGTTTAAGTATAGTGCATGCCTGTACATTTTGTTTAAGTATAGTGCGTGCCCGTACGTTTTGTTTAAGTATAGTGCGTGCCTGCACGTTTTGTTTAAGTATAGTGCATGCCCGTACATTTTGTTTAAGTATAGTGCATGCCCGTACGTTTTGTTTAAGTATAGTGCGATACAAGTTAGAAAGGTGAAATAAACCATTTTTGTCGCGAAAGGGGCCCAGAACCGTTGCGGGGTCGACACGGTGAACAAGAATCTGACAATCCTCCTTATTATATTTTCAACGCTGCATTTAAAATCTCTAATTTAATCATTCTAAATCACACAGTTTAATGAGACACCTTATTATATCGGTCTCTCCTTCGTCTTCGTCCTTGTGCAAACGGAAAAAAATTATTCAGATGATGGCGGAAGAGAAATTCTTTCCGGAACGTTATTTTTCCCAGTAGAAATTGCAAGCCGCGGCTAAGCTACTAAGCCTAAGCCTTTTTTAATCGTATTTTCGAGGTAATCTCATTACTACCCCATAGATACTGTATAATCCGAGAACAGAATTCAAAAATAATTTTCCGTTCGTTTGTCTGAACCGCTTAAGGCCCAGTCACACCTTGACGTTTTAGCCAACGTATGCTGATTTTTGAATTTTTTTTTCTAAAACGTTGGCACACGTTGAATACGTTATGGGTAAGTTTTGATAACATTGAGAGCACGCTGAAAAACACTGCCATACGTCGTTGTACGCTGGCTTTAAACGTTGTACTTTTCGGTTGTCCTCAAATTTTTGCATGCTTGAAATTTCACAACGTATGCCGGCGTATGACTCACACGTTCCGCTACGCTGGCCACAAGTTGTATGCACGGTCTGCGATCGTTGACAGACGTCAACACATGCTACTTGTAAGTTAATCATAAGTTGAGACACGCCGAGGTAATGTTTAGCGTACCCGAAACTTATTTCTAACCTATGATTAACGTGTTATTGGCACGTTACGTGATCGTTGCCACACGTCGACAAACGTTACTTTTAAGTTACTCATAGGCTGAAAGACGTCGGTATAATGGATCGTCCTTGCGTCAGCATCCACGGCCACGGCCAGGACACTTATTTGCAGCATTCTTCAAACTTTTCTTCGGCATGACGAGGATGTTCACACTTCGATGTCTAGCTTGGCTGTGATTCCAATTGTCCATCGGCAGCGTCTATTTAAAATAGTCGAGTTTGAGCGTTTTAACATGTTCAGAAGAAACGCTTCAAATTTCCAAACCCCAGTGTCAAAAAACAAAGGCGAGTGACAGCAATTTAAATCGTTCATTGTAAACAATGAAAATAGTTGAGTGGTACCGTTTAAAAGTCGTTGAGTGTAAAAAAAAATCCAATTGTTGAGCGCAAGCGTTTACTTTCAATAGTGGGGTTTGAGCGATTTAGCACGTTCAATAGAAACGATTAAAATTTCCGAGCGCCAGCGTCAAAAAACAAAGGCGAGTGACAGCAATTTAAATCGTTCATTGTAAACAATGAAAATAGCTGAGTGGTACCGTTTAAAAGTCGTTGAGTGTAAAAAAAATCCAATTGTTAAGCGCAAGCGTCAACTTTCAATAGTGGAGATGCAGCCATTTAAATCGTTGAGTGGCAGCCTATGAATAGCAAACCCCACGTCACCGGCAAAGATAAACTGCCGCACGATATGGATAAGTTAGGCTATCGTTGGGCATAGTTTGTGAACGCCGGCTACACGATTATTATTCATTGGTATACCGTATCTCTAAGTTATCGAAGCGCTCTATGCACATTATTAGTTCATTTTGCATTTGTCCAACCTGTTATGAATAGACCTAAATCGTAAAAACAAGCCATAGCTCATTGTTGAAAAAGCCCCATAAAAAATTAGCCGCGAAGAACTTCGAACAATGGTGCAAAGATGTCTCCTACCCGTGGACACGCGGACGCAAGGAGGATCCATCATAACCCACACCCTCCCCCTCACACTCACCTACTACTGCCAACATGAACAAACTACTACTAATACTGATACTGATACTGTTACTGCTGACATGGACATCGACTCAAAAAGGACTCAAAAACACTGTTGGGTTCCCCTTTTATGAACACCATTTTTATATACCAATTCCCAAAATCGCTGGGAACACGTCTTTATATGGCAGTTGTAAGTTAGAAACACGTTCATTTATTTTTTTTGTCGACCGGAAGACGTCATTGGAATACGTCAACATACGTCAATGTGTGTTGGGACTACGTAAAGAATTGGTTCAAAGCACGTCAAACATAAGTTAGAAATAAGTTTCGCGTAAAAAAAGAGGTTACCGCGACGTGTTTCGATTTATGAGTAGCTTATAAGTAGCCTTTGTGGACGTGTGTAAGCGTTCGCATATCGTGTGTACAACTTATCCCCATCGCATGCGGAACGTGTGTCATACGCCAAGTACGTCGTAAAATTTTGAACATGTTTAAAATTTCTTGACGTACTCTACTTACTACGACGTATGATAGCGTACTTTAGCGTTCTACTCACGTATACCAAACTTACTCATACCGTATTTGACGTGCCCCAACGTTTTAGACACATTTTTCTTAGGTCGGCATACGCTGGCAAGATCGCCAAGGTGTGACTGCGATGTTGTCACTTCCATTTCTACGGCAGTTATGATTCGAATCGTTGTGCGTCAGCCTTTTAATAGGCTACGTCACGACATCGTCGGCGATGCGTGCAACGCGCTATGCCTAAGTTGGACTATCGTTGGGCATCGGTTGTGTAGGCCGACAACAGGTTCAGCATTCGTTGGTATAAGTTATCTATAACACAACGAAACGTTCTGTGTCCGTTACTAATGCGTTATACATAAGACCAAATCGCTATGAATACTTCCGAATCTTTAAAAAAAAAAACATCAAAAGTTCAACGTAAGCCAGCGTTTTACATACATTTTAATACGTTGCCATCGCTGGCTAAAACGTCAAGGTGTGACTGGGCCTTAAGGTGCATTTTGCATATTTTTCAACAGCTAGCTTTTAAAATCTGTAATTTAATCCTCACAAGTCCGACAACCAAATAATACATCTCGTTTTGTAGGTCTATACCTCCCCTAAGTCCAAGTACCGATGAAAAAATTATTTACATGAACCACCGCAAAAGCGAGTGAATCAGCACATTTTATATTATGTTTCCCAAGTATTCAAAGCTAATTTAGTCGCCAAAATACCCACTTTCCTTCGATTTTCACCCGGTTTTCAACGTTGGGATTTAGGCCACTGTTATCGACTGCGAAATATGAAAACAGAATTACAAAATTTCTTTCTGTTGGTTCGTGCGAGCCAGAAGAGTGGAACCGCGTCATCCTGCACAGGCTCCACCATCTCAATCAACATACCAGGCCGCAAAATCTTTTATTGCCTTATAACTCGACGGTGCAAAGTCACAAAAATTAAACACACGCATCATCGTGCAGGTAATAACATCAGGCATCCAGCGATATAAGTTAGAAAGTTGAAATAAACTATTTTGGTCGCTAAAGGGGCCCCAAGCCGTTGCGGCCTAACACTCTCCGAGGCGTGGCGCTCCGGGCCATGAAGCCGCGATTTCTTGAAACACTCATAAAATGACGATACAAAGTCCGAAAACGTCCAAACATGCCTCAAAATGTCCAGGTCACGTTCCCTGTTAGTGGGTGAACAATCCAACACTTGGCGAATTCTGCTTCGCAATGATAGGAAGAGCTGACATCGAAGGATCAAAAAGCGACGTCGCTATGGACGCTTGGCCGGTGGGAGACCATGGCTTGGGAAGCACGGATTCTCAATGTTGAATTGTTAACCTATCATCTTTAATAGAACTATAATAGACCAATAAAACTTTAATAGAGATTAAAAAATTTATTCTTGTATTCGAGGAGCATCTCGGCCTGGTTGTACTTGAGCAGCTCGTTTTGTGTTACGTAACTTACTTTCAATTAAAAAGTGGGGGGGGGGGCAATCAATATGTTGTCCCCCCCTTGATAAAAAGTGGGGGGGGGATGTCCCCACCCCGTCCCCCACCAATCGACGCCCATAACCATCATGCGTTGTCTTTGTGCCAAGTACGAATAAAATTGGTCTATATGTGTCCGAGATATGGTTGCAGACGCACATACGGACATGAAAATTGAGACCAAATCCATAAGCCCCCGTATAGTGGGCATACACCTAAGTTACACCAAAGTCTAATGGGGGCTAAAAATTCAAGTATCCGCAACCGGATTAGGATCTACACAAAAAATCGAAAAATTTCGGCCTTGTGACACATCCAACCTGTCCACCAAATTTCGTCCAAATCCATCCACAACTGTTTGAGACATCCTGCTCACAGACAAACAGGGGGGGGGGGGGGAAACATAATTTCCGTCCACCTTCGGTGCTGGAGGTGTAATAAATGGTTCCACTCTTAAGAATGCAGAATTACTGGTTACATCGAAACAAACTTAATTTTTCGATGGAAGTTTCATGTTCACCTGGCCAGGATCTTTTCCACCAAAAATGTCATTGTGTAGGCAGTACTGGATAGTAGTGGTAAATAGGGTATAGCTTACTGAGTGAGACTTTGAATACATTATGTAACTCCATAAACTTTCCTTCAGCCAGACAAATTGTCAATTCCCACCATAACCAAGAGTAATAAAGCAACACATCAGCAGCAGTCATGCCCTGGTAATGATGCAGCCAGCAGAATTAATTCATATTTTAATCCTGGTGTCAAATTTGTCCCCAAAAAGAGTGTCAGAAAAAAAATCTTCTTGATCCATTAAGTGCAAAGTCTCGGCTCGTGTAAAAGGGAGTCGGGAGTGGGGGGAGGGGGTGGTAACAGAGGGTAGAAAGCTGACACACTGACAATGGAGAAGCATGTGGCTCGACGGGATGAACGAGCAGGAGGGGAGAGAAGAGGGAGGAAACGTAGCATGCTGCAAGTAGACAGGGAGGGTTAATGAAGACAGAAAAAAGAATCACAAGTAAGGAAAAGGAAGGAGGATGGCATGAGTGAGTAGCACAATGCCAACTTGAAACCCTGGAGGGACCAGTGGGATTGAACGGACTGAGGAGGAAGGTTCCACAAGTGGGAGAAGAAAGGAAGAAAAAGGAGTGTAGGGGAGCAGTATTCCTGGATTTTTGGAGTTGCTGAAAGAACACATGTGACCTGGAGGGACTGGGGTGTGACGAAGGGATGGAAGAGCAGACGGAGGACGAGTGCAGAGGCAGTAAAAAAAACACAAAAAAACAGAGACCATCAACCTTTCTCCAATGAGAGAGCAGCAGGCTATGCCTCTGCTTCTTTGAGGGAGATGCCTTGTTTTGTCATTTCTCACTGTAATTTTTTTTTAACAAGATCAACTAAAGTGGTGTCATTGGTACTTTTGTGTCTTGATAAAAGTGTCACCAGGTGGGTGATTTCGGTGACGTGTGGTTGCAGGGATTTCCTGGGCAGGTGGACAAGCTCAATGCCTGGTGTTGGCTTCATAGTTAGGGTGGTGGGATTGGGATCCAAGTCTCCTGAGTTCAAATCCCACCTTTCTGTTGAATTAACACCAAGTGGGGTTGATCCAGCCTGTCATCCTTTCGAAGTCGGCAAAATGAGTGCCAGCTTGCTGGTATCCCGTGTCGGAGCGGAAACTCGTCCAGGGTTGTGCCCAATAGCCAAGGAGACTGCTTAGGCAGCACCAACGCTCTGCACAGAGTATGGTCCCAATGGATGGATGTACAAGCGCAACGCTACAGCTAGGCAACAATCCTGAAATGATGTAATTTGTGGGGAATTTATTGTGCTCTCTTCTCTGGACGAAGCTAGGGGGGGGAGAGGGGGCTATGAAGGGAGTTGTCAGGGCATTGTAAAAAATGCCTGAGCGTGTACAGTCAGAGGTCTACACTGAGGTTTCCATTCAGTCTGCTTCAAGCATCTTGTTAGCATACGTCTTGAAACTGATTCAAAATGCCGTAACCTGTGGAATTTGTCGTCGTCATGGAGTTTGTTCCTTAAATTTTTTTCTTTTACAATGGTCTGAGGCTCAGAGGAGCTTGTAAATAAATCACATGCAGTACAGATTTGGTGGCGTAATGGTGAGAACATCCACTCCGAGTCCTGGAGATCGGTGGTTCAAATCCTGGTCGAGTCATACCAAAGACTTTAAAAATCGTATGTGCTGCTTCTTTGCTTGATGTTTAGCAAACAAAAGGATGGAGCACAGACAAACAATGCTGGGAAGGCAATGGCAAACCCCCTTGCAAACATAGCCCTTGCCAAGAAACTGCTTCAGCAGCACCAACACTTCCATGAAGAGTACAGTTCTTCAAAATCCAAAAAGTACAAAGACATGAGTAGACATCAGGACATTTACAATAGACAATGGGCATAAACAGATGGTATATGGGATTTTAACCTGGGGGTTTCACGTGGAAACACCAACAAGCCAACCCGAATTGTGTTAGTCATTAAACCTCATCTGTGTGTCACATGGCTTTAAGTGAAGTTCCTGGTGTTTGCAACGGTGACTTCAAACCTTCACAATGCGATGATGATATTTCCATGCAGGGAAAATAGATTATAAAGGATTCCCATCGACATACGTGGATCCGTGTGATGGCGAGTGATTGTGCTGAATGGGGAAAAACAATCCACAGACCGGTCTCTGTGCCTTCTTGCCGTTGGTTGTAAGTGCTGGAATGCGATTCAGCACTTTATTCAAGCTTCCTGTCAAGGCAGGCAACAGGGAGCTGTCAGGCGGCGCCAGGGGTCGCGAGAATGGTCTCAACAAGTGTCGACATAGCGACACGGAGCTGCGGGAAGGTGGAGAAACAGTGGGAAGAAGGGACCGCCCCAAGGAGCTTGTAAAATTGTCAACCCCATCTACCATGGGAGAGCGGTCTTGCTGTCTAGAGACGTAGGTTAATAAGAACTAAATATGCTGTGGTATCACATAAATTCAGTGGAGATCCTAACCCTAACCTTCACAGCCCAGTGGATGGATATTTGTACATGAAAAAGAAAAAATTTTAATAAAGACTTGGTGCTTCAAATTTGGAGGATTAACTGGAACATCACATAAATTGCATGAAAATTCAAAAATATTTCTTGCGTTTTGGTGTTCCTGCGACCATCCCGTTGAATGCTCATGCTGCATTGCTCCGATTGATTGATTTTCCGAAGACGGCTTGCAGGATTTCATGGATGCTTATTTATAAGCATCTGGAGCATTCGGTGGGAAGAATGAAAAAAAAAAGAACAAAAAGATTTTCAATCTGGAGTAAAATCGGTAAATCATAAACCATTATCGGTATACGATATTACCAGATGTATTGGCACAACACGTCTCAACTTCAAATGAACCCAAACACAAACTTTAACCTGCACGAGCAGTACACGCTGCGAGGTAGCACGTGCTTGCTTTACAAAGTTGTTCTATTGCGGTGTTGTGGACGACCACCTTCTATACTACACCAACGCTGAGGACACTGAAGTCAACTGCCATGACAACATACCTTTCCTTATTGAGTTGTGTTTGGAACTGGTTCCAGGTCAACGTTGAAAATCTGGAGTTGCTTGGCCAAGAGCCCCGACTTAAACCAGTCAAGAGACATCTTATATATTCTTCACTTTTTGGTAATGTATAATCTACAACCACAAATACCACGGATTGTCAAAATACACAATTTCTACGACAACTACAGAGTTCATAGAACATCTTATCCCAAGCAGTCTTGAGAAAAAGGACATGGGAAGGGTCTGTGAGCGACAATTTTGATTGGTCATGATGACGTAAAATGCCATAATATTTCATCCAAGTACTGCTAAACGGAAGGGTTTTGAAAGAGCCCCCCAAAAAACGATTTGTGTTCCACAGTGTTTAAGTACAGTATATAATTCAACTGAAATAAAATAAACATTTTGATGCAGCATATTTTACACATTGCATTAGGTATACGTGCCTGTTGTTTGTGTCCTTTATGACATCCCTAAAACAACAAGTTTACTGTTTGGAATGATTTTCTATTTTGTTTGACTGCCAAACAAACAATTACCTTACTCCTCCGTGCGCATACACGATCAGGATGAGATTCCAAAGAATTTGCCGAATTCACAGCCAAAGTACTGCTGAACGATGGGTTCACGTTCCGATATGTGTTCAAAATAAAACATTCCATTGAAATCATGTAGTTCCTCGACAATAAACTGACGTTTGAAGACAGACAAATTCTTTGGAACCTCATCCTGATCGTGTATGCGCACAGAGGAGTAAGATAATTGTTTGTCTGGCAGTCAAACAAAATAGAAAATCATTCCAAACAGCAAACTTGTTGTTTTTAGGGATGTTATAAAGGACACAAACAACAGGCACGACCAACAGACAAAGAAGTGAATCAATTGCTTAACCCCACTTTTCGCTTCACGCATGCAGGTAATTAAAGTAAAGACTACAACAAATTATAGCGTTTCAAAGGTATAACCACCTGTAGTAAATAAGTAAGTTACTTGTTACACCTGCCATCGAGGCTAACAACATGTGAACAAAACTAGTCACCTCTCACAAGATGGAGCTTCAGTTGCAGAAGTTTTTCTTTTCAGCAAGCACAATCCATGGGTTTATTAAACATAAAGAATGTGTACGTTTCTTAATGATGATGCCAACATAAACAAATCGAGACAACACTAAGGGAACGGTGCAGAAAATATGATGCTATAATCTTTTTTTTTTACAATGGTTGCTGAACCGATTATACTTTATAAGTCGATCATGCAATACATTGCCACAGATGGTTAATCTGATGTCCCAGCTTCTGTTCTGTGTGAGCCATTTAACTGTGCGGTACTTAATGAATGGAACGGCCACATGGTTGAGGGATACAACAGACGCAACGTTTTCAGCCAAAATTGTGCCGGTAAATCTCCCGCAACATTCCAAACGGAGAAGTACACTGTCGTTCCGTTTGGAGCAATGAGACCAATTTCCTGAATGTTGATCTTCTGCAAATGAAGAACGGGAAAAACGCGACCGACGGGGGAGACGGTTGTGCACCACTCCGACGTGGGATTGGGTGTCGGAAGGGGGAGTAGCTTGAAGGGAAGGGTTTGGAGAGGCAATAATCCTACGGGAGGGGCCGACGGCCAATTATAGGCCATGTGTGCAGAACAGAGAATGGGGTTCAGTGAAGGGATCATGGTGATTGAAATGGACAGGAAAATCAGAGTACAGCTCGGGTCACGCGATGGCTGTATGTCGGAGGAGAATGGAATCTTCTCAGCGCGTGTTATTGTCGATTAGGAATTCCTTTTCTTGCGGAATGGCAATATTCAAGTGTTAAGGAATACTCCGGAAGCATGCAGTTCAAGATTTTAGAAGCAATTCTAAGGTGAGGGAGGAAAAAAAGGGGGGGGGGGTTGTTGTGCTTTAATGTGTTTCCCCTGTGCCTTTCCTGCAATCAGTACTGACGTCACAATGCTGACCTTTGAACGTGTGACTGAGTTGCGCAGCAAAGGAACTACAGTCGATTCAGTGACGAAAGACGGTTTAGGCCAAAACAATCCGAATATTCCAAGCGAGCATGTTAAAAGGACAAATATTTTTTAGTTTTGTTCTTTATTTCCCATCTCTGAAACCAAAAAGTTGATGGAACTCGTGAAGGAAACATGTGGGATCGTAATTAAGCTATAATGTTGCGACCAGGAGTTCGAGTGATTTAATCATGCCGAGGTTCTGCAAGGATTGCAATCAAGTCACGTGACCCCCTAGTTTATCCACCCTTTCAAATGCAAGCAATGTTGCACTGCAGACGACATGAAATCAGACCAGTATAATTTCCATCAACAACAAAATCTCTTTCAAAGGTTGTAAACCATTTGGGGCTGTCTACACATCACGTGTGTGATACAATTTTGGCCACCACTCCCAAGTTCCACAAATTTCCCTTTATCACCTCCTACAACTCCAATTTCAACTGCATTTTTTGTCAACAAAAAGAGGCTCGTGGACGAGCTGGAAAATCGAATGGATCAGGACGTAACAGAACAAAAGGAACAGCAGAAAGAGCGAGGAAACACACCAACCCCAGGAATGAGGGCCAAAATAGAGGGACACTTGGAGAGGTAAGGGATGTGGGGAAGAGGGAGGGGTACTGAAGGACACATGGGGCGGACATGGTGGACACAGAAACAAAATCACAGGAAGGAAAGATTGGCAATTTGGAAAGAGGTGGGATTGAGAGGGTTAAAGGGGTGGAAAAAAAAACATCATGGGAGAAACTATTTTCTCCCCTAACCTCTTTCTCCTCAGTTTTACTCTTTCGTTTCGCCGCTTATCTCCCAATCTTTGGTTCGTAATATGTAGATGGCCCACTTGGATAGGTCCCGCGTGGGATGCTACGTGCAGAATCTTAACCAGCTGATGATTTATTCAGGGGATTCAAAGAACATGCCTGCAGTATGGGAGCCACGTTCCACACGTCATCTGTGTGCACAGAAGCAGTTTATGTATTTAACGTCACAGTTATTTTTTAAAATACAGAAATCTCAACTCATGGAGGAGATAAACAACAGAGGGCAACAGGGTTAAAGACTGGCAGGGTTGGGGGGGAGATAAAAGAGGAAGAGGGACACCAAAATGGGAAGGGGTCGGGGTGTAGTCAGCGAGAGTAGCAGAGATTTGGGGGTGGGTTTGTGAGAAAGCATGAGCTGATGGTGGAAGGCAGTCTTGAAAGGCTGGAGGGAAGAGTATGATGCAACAGACACAGAGAATCGGTTCCACAGTTGAGAAAACAAAGATGAAGGAATGAAGATGAGCACCTAGCTTTCATTTGGGTAGAGAAAACAGGTGTGGGCTTTTGGAAGAATGTGTGGGACTCACGGGGGTAGGAGTTGTGGGGAGCGGGTCGACAGAGGGAACAGAGGGTGGGCGGAGAGGTGAGAAAATAAAAAACAGAGTCCACCAACCTGCTTGTAGTGGGTGAGAAACAGACCTTGGGACTTTGCTTACACCGAGGATATATCAATAATACAAGAAGCCTTGGACTTGACTGCCTCTGGGGGAGCAACAGAGGAAGTAGCTGCACCAGCCCATAGTATGGATCCAGAGTCCCTGGTACTCCAGATCGAGTGATCCCACAAGGCAGAGACCATAACACCAACTGTTTTATGATTATGGAGAGAGATTAATTGGGTTGTTTCTTTTCGTTTTGGGGTGCTGTGTCTACAATGATGTAGTGGATCCTTTGCCAACTAAATGGACAGCCCAAGGAAAGTGCACAGAGACCTACCTACCTCTCTGGGTGCTTTTGCTGGCTTGTGCTTCAGAAGGTACACAGAAACACAGAAGTGATTTTACGACGTCAGTGGATCACCAGAAGCCAATTTACCACTTGTTAGCCAATAATCTCTGCAGCTGTCTCGAGAGGCTCCCTGATGGGTGAGCTTTCAATGTGTGACTATATCACATGATCAGCTGGAGCAGGTATGAAGCGATCCAGATGTAAAGCCTCCATGGAGAGCTTGGAGTCCTGTGAAAGGTGCATATCAGGGGTAAGATTGCCATACTGGGTTCAATCGAACATGCTGGAGGTAGGATAAAGCATTAAAAAAAAAATCAGAGAAGGGAGGGTTTGGAAGGTATCATCAACCAGTGCTTGGCAGTAATTATCTCTAAGGAAATGCTTGAGGCTACACTGCCGCCTTTAAGTAGTAAGTGCAGAAGCAGAAATTGAAAGGATAAGAGATGACGACGACTACTACTAAAACTACATCTCTTGGATGCACTACACTCTTCACAGAGCATCGGGTTACAGTGGGTGGTTTGCCATTGCCTTTCCAGCTACGAAATATAATGTCTCCAATTAGCCACACCTTGTGGAGCTCGCAGATGGGGAGGCTTTTGGCTCAAGAGTTTCAGGAAGCGGCCGGTCAGGACCGATGTTCAAATGGAGCCAATTTGGCCAACCATTTGTGATTTGCTCAGGTTGCTGGATACAACTCACGTACTCTTCACAAAACATACCATGGGATCTTTAATGACCACAGACTAATGCAAGCAGACACGACACATGGCTTAGCATCCACTTATGAGACAGAACACTTTATGATGCAATGTCCTGACTGCTAAGCGCCACTCCAAACCGACAGTTTATGGTTGGGCTGGGAATAAAACCACACTTGACAGGTCAAAGGTAAATGGGAGGAAATCGGGAATCTTTTTCTTCTCCTCCTCCTGCCTTTATAAGTGGTGAGGTCCAATTGTACCAAGCTTCAAGCTTCTGTCCTGTCTTCAATAAGCTGAGCACGACACTCCTCCACTTCCCTGTCTCCAGCCAACTCTCTCCACTCTCCAACCACCACCACCACCACATTGATACCCCTCACACAATCTTCCCATCTAAACCACAGTCTCCCTCTTTCCTACCTCGCTCCCTCAACCTATATCCACTCTCTTTGCTAGTCTCTCTTACTCTATGCACACGTGACCGGCCCACTTCAGCCAGCTTTTTACCAATCTCCCCATTAAGCTTACTTATCAAATTTAGTTGCACCCCAATCTCCTCCTTCAATTCATCCATCCTTCTTTCTATCTCCTCCTTCAGTTCATCCATGCTTCTTTCTATCGACCACCTTCACTGAAATGAAATGGAATGTCCAACAAAAATCCAAAAACAAACAAACAATTTTTGTTAATGTAACATTTCGATGAATCCATGATGCTTTTTTATTTACAATGATCTCAGGCTCGTGGTGAGATATGAACTATATTAAATGGAAGACAAAGATTACAAGGAGACATTGTACTTTTAAGTTGATCACAAAGATATTGGTGGACAATGATTAAATCAATATCGTACCTTGGGATTTCAAGGTGGGACCTCAACATTATGTACGTTTCACACAAGCAGGAATACCAAACAAGCCAGTTCCAAAGAAGTGCAGTGAGAAAAGAAATGCTAATATATGCAAATAAGAACATTTGTTATAGATTAAGTGTAAATAAACCCATTCAGGCTGAGCAGCTGAGGAAGTTTATCGATTATTTATACTCCATCAGCATCACAAGGCTTCTGCTAATAAGGAATTTGCAAATTAACACTGGGATTGCATATCTAAAGGAGGCACCGTTCGCATGGAGCATGTCAGTTCACCTCGTCTGAAGATATTGGAAACAGACAGAAACAAGTCTGAAGACGACGATGGTTCACGAGCGGTATTTGACGATGTAGATTGTTTCAGAAGTCAAGGATGAGACAATGTGATAATTTTTGAACAAGTTATGAAAATGATCAACATGATGTGGTACGAGTAACAGGTTATTAGCTGCAAAATGTCGAAAACCCGATTTCGTTCAACAATTTTCAAAATTTGACCTTTGCATAACATTTAAAGGTCACAAAACAATGTTGTGGACATTAAAATAAGGAAACAGGATACGTGCTATAGCTTATTGGAGTTAGTTCGTCGAAGAAGGTCGAAAACCCGGTTCGATTCCCACAACTTTGAAAATTTGACCTTTGTGGCCTTTAAAGGTCAAAGGTCAAGGATTATGACCTTTGGTGCAAAACTTCCTCTGGAACATTCCAGGAACAATATAACGTCATATAGGCTATATGGCATTTCGCACTCCTCAGATTATCCATACTTTGATGAAATCAGCATTAAAAACTTGAAGGAAACGCCACGGGCAAGGTGTTCGAGATAGAGCAAAATGGTTTCAAGACTTGAGGTGGGGAATGACCTCAAGATTATGCATAAAAAAATATTGTCATCCAAGCTCTCAAAGTTTGGGCGGTTGTATGATTTTTATGTCAAAATTCGCAATTTTCTAAGTTTTTGACCTAGTGACCTTGACCTTGGGACGAAAATGAAAAAATCGGACAACGACAAGTTTTTGATAATTCATTTTGCTATTCAAATACCGAAGAACCCCTTCCATTCAGTAAATTTCCAAGGAGAAGATAGATTTTTAATCCGACTACCCCCTAAAAATGGCTATTTTTTGGGCGTGGCTCCGCCGACAATGGGCGAAGCACGCCCTCATCCAGGAAAACACAACTAGACATTGATATGGAACACATCACCAAGTTTCATCAAGATCGGATCAAAGTCCACAGAGTTATGCTCTGGACAGACAGACACACAGACAGACAAGCCAGTAGGCGGACATGGGTAGTCGACTACCCAATAGAACCTGACGCGATGGGCCCGTTGGATGGGGAATGACCTTAGGATTAAGCACAAGAAAATTCATGATTCAAGCTTCAAGGGTTAATGCTGCAGATTGTTTTTTCGTTAAAATACCCCCACATTTAGAGGTTTTTCGGCCGTTGCTAGGCAACGGAGGGGTCCATAGCAACGGTTCTTTCTCACACATAACTAGGACATACCATGAACCTACCATACCAGTTTCATGTGTATCTGACTCATAGTCTCTGAGATATAACAAAATTCGTTTTTTTATTGTTTTCGACCAGGGTTCATTCAAAGTCTATCTTCTCCGACAGTTTTCATAGGATCCGGCTGGAAATTTTTGACAATATGGCTGAATGTACTGCCCACAGTCGCTCGTGGCCCGATTTTTGATTTTCGAAAAAATAATTTTTTTATGATTTTTCAAAAATTTCAAAGTCCCGTTGCTAGGCAACGGTGGTGTCCATAGCAACGGTTCTCATTTGCACACAACTAGGTTCATGGTATGAACCTACCAACCAAGTTTCATCGAAATCGCCATTGTATTAACGGAGCACTGGACCGAACAGAGGGACAGACAGACAGACAAGCCGGTAGGCAACATGGCAGCTCGCTCTAGATGGAAAGCTGGCCGACGCGACTAGCCGATACTCATGTACATGCTATCAATCAATTTAGCACAATAAATATGATTATCACAGCCCTCTTAGTTTGCGCCCAGAAACCCGCCTTGTGAAATTTCAGGAATGTTTCCAAAGAGACTCTAACAAATGGCAGCCCTGGTAATTCCATCTATCTATTCGCTAAATATTTTATTTTTTTATATGATGCTGTAAGACATTCTCCTTGGACACAAAAAAAACAGGTCCCTCGGAGGTCCAGTTTTGGAGGTATTGATTTTTTTGTACAGTCCACAATAAGTGTACGATGTACGATAAAGTATTTTAGCTGTTGCTAAGCAACGGAGGTGTGCATAGCAACCATTCATTTTTGTGTACATGCCAGACACATTGTAGACATTTCACCCAAGTTTCATCAAAATCAGACTCTTTCTCTTAGAGATATTAGCAACTAACCGTTTCTGAAATGTTCGACATGTACTCGCCCAAAACCTATCTCCTCCTTCAAATAATTTTTGTTAGGGCTGCAAATTGGCATGAAGGGAGCTAGATAGATTGCGCACAGAACTCTAAGCTTCGATTTTTAGAATTTTTTTGACCACTTTAAAGGGCCGCTATGCCGTTGCTAGGGCCCGGGGTCCCATATTCGAAAGCACACGATTCCCAGAAATATTGGTCTTACCTACCAAATTTCATTGGAATCGGTTGAGTGGTTTAGCCCCGAGGCTTGACCAAAGTTTCGCGGACAGACAGACAGATGGAAATGTCCAGAATAAGGGTGCTCAAAGAGCATCCAACAGACAGACAAACATATCGACGGAAATACTGATCATAAGGGTATAAAATCTCAAAAAAACATTTTTTCGACTAGATCGACTACCCACCAGACAGACACACAGACATAACGAATATAGTGGTCACTGGCTGGCGCTCGTGAACCAATACAACGGCACTCGGTCGAGCACATACCTCCACCGGGCTGAACAGTTTACGTTTTATATTGGACCGACAGACAGGACCTGAACCAAAATCGAATCAGCTTGTTCTCACCAAACCAGCTCATCCACCTAGTTTTGTCATCATACAAGGAAATCAGACACAGGTGGAGGCCATTCAGCCAATAATACCTGTGCGGACACCAAACTAATTTATCAACACCAAGACCAATAGAAGAAAATGCAATTTTTTATTTTTTTTTTGAAAATCTATTTATTTTAAGTTTTTGTATTTTTCTTTCTTCTTCCCCTCAGCGGAGGGGGCATGGGCATGTTTAAAACACACACATCAACCACACAACACCCCCTGACGAGACATATTTGGTCATTGAATTCAACCACCAATTATAATCCGTCAGCAACTTTTTGGAATATCACGATGAATGTCGTTTCGGCCCAATCACTCAATGGTGAAGAATCACTAAAAAAAAAAAAATTTAATTCTAGTATCTGGATCCGGATTTGGATCTTCACCAAAATCAAACAAATTGGTTCTCATCACACACCCAACCTGTCCACCAAGCTTCGTCCCAATGATTACGATACTTTTTGAGATATCCTGCTCAGACAGACAAACAAGAAAGATGTAATGCATAACACGCTACTTGCAAAATCCATAAAACAAATTTTGACCTTTGGTCTACGTTGACCCTTTTTAAAAAAAAACACAGTCGAGGCTCGTATAAGAGCTAACACACAACGCACAGCAAGAGGGGCGGGAGAGGGAAGGACAAAACAGTGAGGAACAGAGACATTGGGAGATCTGGAGAAGGGAGAGGGGTGGGGAACACTGGGTATACAAGATGGACATCACAGGGATTTTCAGGAAGGAAAGCAGGGAATTTGAAGGAGATAGGTTTGGGGTGGATTAACGGAGGTATAAAAGATCAAGGTTTTGGATGGGGGAAGATAAGAGATGGTGGTGAACAACTGTTTTGAAGACCTGGAGGGAAGAATGGGATTGAACAGAGTAAGGGAGTTTATTCCAAAGGCGGGAAAAACAGAAGAATGGAGGAGTGAAGGTGAGCAGTGATTCGTGATTTTGGTGGTTTTCCCAGAAAGGGGTTGTTGGTGGACCTTGAGCGCCCTGCGGAAATATGGTGGGGACAAATCGCAGACAGAGCAGGGGGGGGTGAGACCGGAGAGGAGACGGTAGAAGACAAAGAGACCACCGACCAGCCTGCGGTGAGAAAGTGAGAGGCCCAGAGACTCAGCCTCATCGCGGGAGATACCAATGATCCTAAATGCCTTGGTTTCCACTGTGGGAAGCTGAGAAAGGTGGGAGGCAGGAGCACCAGCCCAGAGGGGAGAGCAGTACTCCATCAGGCTACAGACGAAAGCTTTGTATGTGGTCAGGAGCTCAAGTGGGCTGTGGAAGGACTTTGCACGATGGAGGATTCCCAGTCGGTAACTAGCTTTGGAGGCCAGGTTGGAAATGTGGCTTTCTCAGGAAAGATCTTGGCAGATAGTGAGACTCAGAAGCTTGAATGAAAGGACTTCTTCCAGAGGCTTGTTGAGAAAGTAGATGAAGTGGGGACCATTTGGCCAACCATTGGGGGGGGGGGTGGGGCGGGGGTTGAAATGGTCTTTTCAGAGAGATATGGTGAGAGTGTGAGATTTGTCTGGATTGAAAGACATTTTCCACGTGTTGAACCAGTTTGTGATTTTACACAGATCTGCAGAGAGTGAAGAAGCTGCTGCTTGCCGGTCTGAGGGATGACAGATGATACGACAGAGGGTGGAGTCATCAGGAAAGAGATAAAGAAGATTTTCCAGAGAATTCGTGAGATCTTGATGAAAACCAGAAAAAGAACAGAGCTCAGAACACTGCCTTGAGGAACTCCAGCTTTGGACAGGAAGAGGGGATGAGAGAACTCCATTTAGGACCACACGTTGGCTGCGACAGGAGAGGAAGTCTGCGAGCCGTGAGTGGAGATGGCCGTGGATACCATAGGAAGAGAGTTTGGTGAGCAGAGCAGGGTGCCAGACTGTGTCAAAAGCACATGATATGTCCAGGGATATGGCTCTGATTTCATGTCTGGCATCGAGTACCTCCATCCATTTTGGGAGAGCAGAAGCAGCATATCCAGGGTAGAGTGACCTGGTCTGAAACCAAACTGATGATTTGAAATCAAGCCATTGGAGAAGAGGAAGGATTTAATGTGTTATGTGAAGTGATGATGGATTCCATAACCTTGCTGATGATTGGGAGACGGTTGATTGGTCTGTAATTGCAGGGATCTTGTTTTTGCACCTTTTTTATGCAGGGCAGTGATGTTTGCTGATTTCCCAGCAGATGGCAGATGACCTTGAGAAAATGAGAGTGTGAATAGAACAGAGAGAGGGTGAGCAAGAGCAGAGGAGCAGGTTTTTAGAACACGAAGGTGGATGCCGTCTGGACCGGTTGCAGAATCTGAGTCGAGGTTTGACAGCAAGCTCTCCACCTTGTCAGAAGAAAAGGACACAGAGTCCAGGGACAGTTGGGTGCGACTGGGTAAGGTGGGAACAGAAAGCGATGGGTTTCGGACACAACATTTAGATGCAAACACCGAGTTTAGGCATTTAGCCTTTTCACGTGCAGTATCAGCAGTGCGGCCATTTGAGGTAAGGGAGGGATGGAGGGGGAAGATACACCAGAAACAGATTTGATTGGACACCACCAGGATTTTGAGGAAGGAGAGATGTTTGAAAGTTCAGACTTGAGTTTAGAAAGATGTTGTTTTCTGCCTCTCCTGAAGGTAGATACACACTTGGCCTGAGCTTTATGGAAGGAACTGAGATTTCCCTCAGTTGGGTTTGCTTTCCATGAGGCAAAGGGAAGTTGTTTCAGGACAACTGCCTCGCCATAAGCTTCAGTTAACCATGGGTGGGAGGAAGGGTAGGACAACCAAAGAAGAGAGGGGATAAATCTGTGCATGAGAGAGAGCAAGTTTCTTTGAAAGAATTCCCAGGATGAGTTGATGCTGGAGAAAGTAGCAGTGGCAGACCAGTTTGGAAGTTTGATGACTGCTTGGAGACCCTGCCAGTCAGCCTGAGTGAAATGTGACTCGACGGCACTGAGGTCATTGTCTAATAACAGCCAGAGAGATGTCCACTTTGACAAGTATGTGGTCAGAAGAACCGATTGGAGCGGAGGAAGAACGGCAGATATTTTCAGCAAAATTTGTCAAAATCAGATCCAGAAGAAATGGAGTACCGTTGGTTGAGATCCAGGTCGGGAAGTTGACCAATTGAGTCAGTCCCAATGAGTCACAGAAGTATTTTTCTGAAGTGTTGTGGCAGGTGAGAGAGGTACGCACACCCAGCCAACTGGCATGATGACAATTGAAGTCACCACATATGAGGAAGAGAGAGTTTGGTTGAGAGGATAAAATATATCCACTCATCCAATCTTTTGGCCTATGTCGACCTCAAAATTAATTGGCGTTTGTATTCAGTGACCTGACATGCAAATCCTGTTCAAATTTCAAGTCAATTGCATGAAAATGTCAGATTTCAGAAATCTGAGTTTTTAATGACCTATGTTGACCTTTTAAGCTTCTTGCTTATGACAAACTCGACCAAGTGGTGAAGTTTCGTGAAGATCGATTTAAAATTGTGACCTGTCGATACATGACAGACAGACAAATAAACAAACAAGAAAAAGACGTCATGCAGAGCATGATACTTGCAAAATCCACCCCCCTCTCCAAAGGTTGTGATGGTTACATCAAATTTTCCATTTCACTAAGATTCAAATTGACAATCTTAATCAAAGCTCAGGTCAATCGGATGAAAAATGATTATTTTTCAGATTAAAATTGATGATTTCAGAAGTTTAACCTTGAGTTGACCTTTTGACCTCAAAATAGTTGTTTTCCCAATTCGGTGATGGACTATGCAAATCCTGTTCAACCTCCAAGTTAATCGGATGTAAATTGACGATTTTTCAGTTGAAAATTGATGAATTTAGAAGTTTGACCTTAAAATAAAATAGAACACTGGGTATAAAAGATGGACATCACAGGGATTTTCAGGAAGGAAAGCAGGGAATTTGAAGAAGGTAGGTTTGGGGTGGATTAACGGGGGTATAAAAGATCGTGGTTTTGGATGGGGGAAGATAAGAGATGGTGGTGAACAGCTATTTTGAAGACCTGGAGCGAAGAGTGGGATTGAAGAGAGTGTAGGAGTTTGTTCCAAAGGTGTGAAAAAAGAGGAATGAGAGAATGAAGGTGAGCAGTGATTCATGCTTTTGGTAGTTTTTCCAGAAGGGAGTTGCTGGCGGACCTTGAGCACCCTGTGGAAATATGGGAGAGACATATCTCAGACAGAGCCGATGGGGGGGGGGGGCGTTAGAAGACAGAAAGACCACCGACCTGCCTGTGGTGAGAGAGTGAGAGACCCAAAGACTCAGCCTCATCACGGGAGATACCAATGATCCTAAATGCCTTGGTTTCCACAGCGTGAAGCCAAGAAAGGTGAGAGGCAGAAGTACCAGCCAAGAGGGGAGAGCAGTACTCCATCAGACTGCAGATGAAAGCTTTGTATGTGGTCATGAGCTCAGGTGGGCCGACGAAGGACTTTGCACGATTGTGGATGTCCAGACAGGCTTTGGAGGCCTTGAGTTGATCTTTGACCTTTTGACCTCAAAAAGTTGGTTTCCAAATTCAGTGATACACTCTACAATTGCTGCTGTATCTTCAGGTTAATCAGATGAAAATTTACGATTTTTCAGATGAAATTTGATGATTTTAGAAGTTTGACCTTGACCTGACATTTGACCTCAAAAACAGTTGGTTTCCCAATTCAGTGATGCAATTTGCAAATCTTGTTCAAATTTCAAGTCAATCAGATGAAAAATTAGGATTTTAGCAATATCACCTCAAGATGACCTTTGACCATTTGACCTCAAAATCAATAAGCTTCTCAGTTGAGACTACTCTACAACTTGTAAAATTTTCATGACGATCGGTTTAGAATTGTGACCTGTAGGCGATAAACAGACAAACAGACAGACAGAACAAGCTGGTAGGCGGCGATGAGTCGCCGAGCATGGAAACTATAAGATATAGAGCAAAATGGATGCCATATAGCGGAGAGGGAATCACCTTAAGATTATGCATATCAAATCTCATCCAGTTCCATCAACTGATTACTACTCGGTATCCATTTGAATGAAAAGTACCAAAAATGCGGTTTGAAATCGGAAATCCCCAAAGTTTGAGGGGGTGCTGTGGGTGAAAAAAGATCTAAATCGAAGATCCGGCTCCATTGTTTGTGCACAATGCATTCCAAACGATTAGTGTGAATTTTCATGACCATCCGACCATAACCCTAGGAGGAGTAGCATTTGGCGCGAAGGCACCTCCAGCTCTCGCATATTATCGATTTTTGCACTAATTGACCTTTGACCCCTGACCTAAGCGAAATCGGTCAATATGTCCTGAGGCAAAGTTGTAGTTCTCATTTAAAACCATGAACCTGAAAAGTTTCATTTGTATCGATGCACTCACCTGGTCGCTAGGAGGCCTTCGATTTTCGCAAATTTTTGCGCATACCCTAATTGTAGGGGGCGCTGCGGGTAAAGTATTCCATATATCACAAAAACCGGAATATATTTGATAGAGCATCACCTGTAGATCATTCGTGCCAAATTTCATAACCCTACGTGGGATAATGGCTTTCGGAATTGATTTCGCGTGAACGGTACCGATTTTGAATGTTTTTCGGTTGTTGCTCGGGAACCAAAGTGTCCCTAGCAACCATCACAATTTCCAAAGCACTAGGTCATAAGATGTACCTACCACCTGAGTTTGGTCAAAATCCGCCCAAGTTTACTACCAATTATGCTGATGACAAACGAACAAACATCCAAACAAACAGACAGAATTACTGACAATAAGGGTCACCTATTTCGGCGACCCAATAACAAAATCGACTGACCAATATACTTGAAAAATCTTTGATTTTGCAAGGAACAGGAAAAGGACATTGTGCAGATCACGATACTTGCAAATTCAACCCTCCAAAGGTTGTCATGGATACATCAAATTGTCCATTTCATTAAGATTAAAATTGACAATCTTAATGAAAGCTCACGTTAACCGGATGAACATTGATGAACTCAGGTCAATCGGATGAACATGAACACCTTTCAGATTGAAATTGATGATTTCAGAAGTTTGACTTTGAGTTGACCTTTGGACATCAAAAATAGTTGGTTTCCAAATTCAGTGATGCACGATTAAATTGCTGCTTAATTTTCAAGTTAAACAGATGAAAATCGACAGTTTTTCAGATGAAATTTGATGATTTTAGAAGTTTGACCTTGAGTTGACCTTTGACCTCAAAAATAGTTGTTTTCCCAACTCAGTGATGGATGATGCAAATCCTGGTCAACGTTCAAGTTTATAGGCTTTGGAGGCCTTGAGTTGATCTTTGACCTTTTGACCTCAAGTTTTCCGTTACGATTTTTCCATTGAAAAATGACTATTTCAGAAATACGACCCAAAGATGACCTTTCACCTCAAAACAAATCAGCTTCTCAGTTACGACTACGTCTTCAACTTGATAAAGTTTCATGACAATCGGTTTAGAACTGTGACCTGTAGGCAATTGACAAACAAACAGACAGAATAACACACACAACCAACCAATATACTTGAAAAATCTTTGATTTTCACAAGTAGCAAACAGAGAGACAGACAGGAATGAAAACATAACCTCCACCCACCTTCGGTGGTGGAGGTAATAACACGCACAATCAACGAATATACTTTAAAAAGAAAAATCTTTGATTCTCACAAGTAACAAACTCCGTCCACCTTCGGTATTGGAGGTAATGACTCAGCTATTTGGCTCGATGATGAGTTTTTCAGGTGTGGAGACCGTGGTGTGCCTTGTGTGTACCTGGAGCAGTTGAATGGATAAAAGAGTCCAGACAACATTTCAGAGGCATGCCTGGGCAGTCACACTCTGTGTGCTGCTACTAACATAATGTTGTGCTAGCAACAACAGAGGCTGCATTCCATTGAAACTTCCCACAGAGGAGGCACATGATTTAACAGAAGGGAGGAATTTATGAAAACATACTTGGAGGAGTTAAATATACGATACCAAATGTAATGTAATCCCAAATCAACGCAGAGATCAAACGGTGCAAAGCTCACTTTTACAGAACTCGATTCATCTCGTCGAGTGAAGGAGTTATATCAGCAGATGTGCAGGTCACAGGTACATTCCAGCAGAGATCCTTGGAAAGGTCAGTCCAGGCAAAGAATAAGGATCACCAGGTGAAGTCAAAATCCCTTTGTGGCAGCGTCCCTGGTAAATTCTGACCCCCCCACAATTAAGTTTTGTCCTATTTAAAGACATGTTGTAAATTCCAACTCCTGGCAAAAACAAGAAAGGCCCATTAGACGGCACCCACGGGGTAGAAATTTCCCTGCTTTCGTGTCACCCCAGGAACTTGAGTAATAACTTCCCACAGTGCCCCACGACCCTGTTGTGTGAGATTTGCAAAGCCCTGCCAAGTTAGGCCCACAATGCATCACAGACTTTCTGCCTTGGACTAAAATTCCAGCCTCCAAAAATGACGCTCAAAAAACACTCTTACCATTGTCTCCAGCGACATTCAAACTGTGAATAAGTTTCATATAAACACTGGGTGTGTGTGTGTGTGTGTGTGTGTGTGTGTGTGTGTGTGTGTGTGTGTGTGTGTGTGTGTGTGTGTGTGTGTGTGTGTGTGTGTTTGTGTGCGCGCATGAGCATGTGCATGAGCATGTGCATGTCAGCAATAACGAATCATGCTTCTCCATTATCTCAGGTCACTCACCTGCATTTAATTGTTTTCATTTATTTACATTTTCATTTACGGACACTTTCCGACGGTTCTGTGATTTTTCCCGGTGTATCGGCTTCGATGTCCATCAGCATGCAAAATATCAGCTTTATACATCACCCAGCAGGTACCGGTCATTCATATCAGTGTGGTTGGAATGAGCTTTATATATTACATACACACTATGTGTGCATACGTATGTATGTATACAGTGGAAACTGTACTCTTTCCTGTTACTTGTGCTGTGGACTCACCATTCCGAAGAGTTCATTCAACTATACATTTAATGGGTTGACATCAGAATGAAGGAATGGTGTTTAATTGACGATTGCCCAAAATATCCAAAGTGGCATTCCAGCTGTAATGAACTACCCAGCAGCTGGGCAGGCAGGATGAGCTGTGCGACGTTGGGGTTTGAACCCTACAATTCGCAGCAGGTGGAAGCGTTTGACCTATGCGTGCGGTGCAGCGTCGTACGGTCGGCATGTGCATGCAGCACAGTGCACCCCCACAACTCCACTCAAATAAGCACAGGGTAGGAGGAGTTGGAGGGCATGAGGGAACAATCAGTGAGCGATTAAAAAGAAAATAAAATCGGAAAGTGAATGAGTAATATTACAAAAACGAATTGGCTGAGGCTGTGCTTGCAGCCAAGTCGAGCCCATGTATCCGAGTGTGCGTTTGGTTCAAAAGCATACCTTCAAGGGAGAGACAGGGTCTTCACTCGCACTCACTGACTATTTTAACGCCTAAATTGTAGCACACATTCGGGAATCTCACGACCACTGTTGAAACGCATGAGTCGCGTGACCAAGCGAAGACCCGAGAGGCTCCCGATAACCCAGACCCCACCGATCCTGAAATACGATGAGAGTCTTCAACTTTTCATCCAAGCACAGCGATTTGACGTGTTAAGGTAATGAGTGCACGAGGTGATCAGGTGAGCATTTTACTTTGATCCAACATCCTGTTGGAAACCTATACCAATGGAGGTTCTGCGCATCACGTGTTGGCCGTGGTAATTAAAGACCATCCAGCAAGGGTATCTATTAGAGAAGGTAATCAAGCCTAATGTTGGCCCAGAGAATTTGCCCAAAGTGCCAAGGGCCTAGTTTTGCAAAACCGACAAGGTGGGAATGGAGGTGGGAGGATGTGGGTTAGTTCAAACATGAAAGTTCAGAAAGTTCAAACTTCAGTTCAGAAAGAAACATCAACATTTTAAATATTTTCAATATACTACAGGTATAAGCGAGTATGATTAGGAAGAAATTACTTTTTTTCCCTTCTTAACTATCCGTAAATAGGGTGTCTCAATAAAATATATTATTACCTTTAATATTTCATAAAAAAAAATAATTAAATAGCAGAGGGGGCAAAGTTGAGTGTTACTAATATCTATCAGATGGTGTTTCATCAAGTGTTAGCACTTGACGGAATGATTGCACATCATCAGTCAGCTATTACCCACAATGTAGGGCAGAACAAGATAGTATAGTTTTCAATATATAGAGCATGTATACATTTCATTGAGACACCCTGTATGTATATATATACATGAAAAATTTTGCGTTTCTTGGAATACTATAAGAGTACCTCGTTCCGAGACTATTTTGAATGTCCCTCGATGGCTTAAGCATTCAATTGCAACAAGGAAACTCGGACAGATTAGCCATTGGGACGAGAGTGCAGACAGACAGATGGAGAAACTCCCTTCTGAAGCCTCAACCAAAGCCTCCAAAGTGAAACAAACGACTGATGTACTGTATCCTTGGTGGGTAATTTAAGGCAGTGTTTGGAAGGGGGGAGAGGGGGGGAGACGCCACACACGCCTCGGAGCACCCCACCGGCAGTTCACGACATCCTTGGTCTGCGACTGCGGGAGAGTGTGCCCAGGAGGGATTATAGGGCCCCAGGTCCACCGCCGGGCTGGTCTCGCTGCTTTGCCCGAGTGTACGGGATTAGCGCATCAGGTGCCCCACAGATGCATGGGGCGCGGTCGCGTTCTGATCCCGCATGAAAAATTCCCTTTGACGCGCTGGGCAGAGGCCAAGAGGTTCCTGCAGGGCTTTGTTCCACACATACCTCGCGCTTTGAAGTCACGAGTGGCTCCGACGGCTGCTGTTCATGCCTTGGATGGGAGCCGTTGAGATTTGACGCGGGGTTATACCCCAAGCCCGCGGTCATTTTAGTTCATTCTCCGAACGAATTTAATGGCATGTTTTGTTGATGTCGTTTTGTCTCCCATTTCTCACACCCTCTCCTCAAACACGCCGAGACTCCGCAGAACATCTACATGTTCACTTATAGACCCGCAAGTTCATCTACAAAAAAGGTCAGACTGCTTTGAATTATACACACCAATCATTTAAGGGTACTTATAAAATCAAACATTAGTAGGTCAGTTTAAAGGGTCCAATTTTAACAAAGCATGACCAAACAGTGTGTATGTGTAAGAGTAGTTGCACGGTGGTTAAGACTTTTAAGTTGTGGTTTGCAGATTTTCCTCAGTGGATAGGGCACACCTGGCCAGTCGGTGTTCCTGCAGGTGGCAGACAGATGGTCAATTTTCCAACACTTTTGAGCCACCTTGAAAGCCCACTACTGACAAAACAGCTCGAGATTTTACAAGTACCAAGTGGTTTCATACAACCACAGACATCATCACCCCTGCTTGTCACAAGAAACGCATTACGCAAGCATCAAGTGAGCAGGGAAATCTACATATTGCATACGCAAGAGGATGTGGAAGGGTGTATCGATTGGAAAAAAAAAAAAGTCAGGAAGATGGGATAGCGAGGAAATGAAGGCTGTGTTGCAGAAGAGAAGGATGAAGAGGTTTGGCGGAGGAATAAAAATTCCATAATATGTAGATACAAGGGTCGGTACAAAAGTAATGCCTCTATACAATTACAACTTGAAGAGCACTCGGAAGAGCGCATACTTCCGCCACACAATACAATGCATGATCCACGAGAACATATCAGCCCCAATACATTTTTTGGATATCATGCTACATATCGTTTTTGGCCCTACCTCTCCAATGGTGAAGAATCACTTTTATAATTAAATAATTCTCATATCCAGATTCGGATTCGGATCTTCACCAAAATTGAATCAATTCGTCCTTGCCACATACCCGTGTCCACCAAGTTTCATCCGAATCCGTCCACAACTTTTTAAGATATCATGCTATATATCGGTTTAGCCCGATCTCTCCATGGTGAAGAATCACTTAAAAGATTCTAGTAGTCGGATCTGGTACCGGATCTTCATCAAAATCTAATCAGTTCATCCTTGTCACAGACGGAACCTCTCCACAAAATTTAATCTGGATCCGTCCACAACTTTTTGAGATATCCTGCACACAGACAAACAGACAAACAGACAGAAAGGGGTGAAAACATAACCTCCTTCACCTTCGGTGGCGGAGGTAATAATTACAATTACAAATAAAACGACACTCGGTCGAGCACATACCTCTACCAAACTGAACAGTTTACGTTTTGCATCCCACTGATAGGCCGAATCGACATCTGTACCTCAACCAAAACCTAATCGGATTGTTCTTGTCACCTACCCAACTCATCCACCAAGCTTTGACATCATCCTTTCCCGAACTCTGAGATATCCTGCTACATATCGTTTTTGACCCGATCTCTCAATGGTGAAGAATCACTGAAAAAAACCCAAGTGATCCGGATCCGGATCTTCGGTGAAATCGAATCATTTCGTCCTCGCCACACATCCAACCTGTCCACCAAATTTCATCCAAATCCGTCCATAACTTTTTGAGATATTCTGCTAACAGACAGGGGTGAAAACATAACTTTTGTCCACCTTCGGTGGCAGAGGAAATGAAAATTATAGGGAATACACACAAATATGAAGCAAACCGACTCGTTTCCTGGTGTCACTGCGGTTGGAGGCCGACCACTCTGGGACTCGTCATCAATATCAGTTTCCCCGCTCTTGAAATGCTTTGCCCAACGTCTAACGATGCTCACATCAACGGTAGTCAACCGACCGTACCCATTCTTTAAGTGCCTTTGAATATCCACTGGAAGAACCTCTTTCCCAGTAAGAAATTCAATAACTGTTCTCTACTTCGTACACACCTCGAACCGGGTAGCCATTTTGAAAGAGTGTTGTGATGTTGCCACGTGATCGATCAGAGTACTGCTCAACTCAAAATGGATGGGAGGTACCAAGCTTTCATTGTGAGCTCACGCAGCTTTCCGACAACGCTTTGGTTACAAAACTGAAAAATAAAAGGCACGACTTTCGTACTGACCCTAACGTTTCCTAATAAATCCATGCCGGAACAAGTTTCCTCCGGGGCTGTACAGTTCAACCCTTTATTTCATTGTTGGGTTTGTGAATTTAATCTCACACTGCAGTGCAATAAATCAAGGCATTATGAGGTGGGGGGTGATAAAACTTTCCAAAACCTATTCAGGTAAAATAAAAATGACGCCCTTCCAATTTACCTTCTCCACTCTTCTGAACTCCACAATTGTTGGCAAGATGGCATCCTTCAATTACTACCCAGGGCTGACCGTTTTCAAAGATATATCACTCACGTTTGCACCCCTTTTGGCTGCATTAACGCTTTAAATGGAGTGATAAATTTGAGCTGCGGCCTCTGGATTAGATGTGGAGATGGCGGTCACACAATATGCTGAGATTTGAATAACCCCAAGTGATTACTCCCCTCTCACTGGGAAACTGCTGGGCCCAAGGGAGGTGTAGGGTGGGCAGGAGGGGGGGGATGTGGGTGCACCCGAACCCCAATAAACGGGAAACACAAAAGAAAATAAAAAGTTCAATCGGGTGACCATTTAAAAACTCACGCCGGATGCAATTCCTTACAAATGCAATGAGAACATTGGAGCAGAATACAGAGGTAGGTCAGGGTATAGATCAGGGTAGAAGTTTTACTTTTCTTCTTTGCTGGTCACATATAGACGATTACAGCCTCAAGGCATGGAGGAAGCACCATTGTTCGGTTGAAGAGGGAAGCTGGTCTGTGGGGGAAAGAGGGAGAGATAGAGAGATAATGAAGAGAAGGGATGGAGAGAGGGAATGTATGGAGGGGGGAAGAGGTGGAGAGAGGAAATGGACAGGAGAGGAGAGAGAAGCGCAGGCTTTTATAGTAAAGGGTTTTCAACAGTCTATTGAACTTAATACAAGGTGGGTCATCAATTTCAGGCAGCTGCTCCTTTGCTCTTGCAGGGAGGCAAAAGTTTTTCAAAGAAGCCTCGGGAAGAACGTGCGTACACTTGAAGGAAGCGATAAAATGGGAAGCCCGCAAAAATTAAAGCTGCCTCTGAAAACGAGAACGTGGGGCAGGAAGGAAACACCTGTTCAGGAAATTGTGCTGTGTGTGTTGGGGGGGGGGGTGGGGAGATGGGGTGGGGGTGTCTCAGACTTGGGTGGGGGAAGAGAGGAGGGAAGGGAGAAGGGAGGAGAGGAGGGTGGCAGGGAGAGGTGGGACAGCAGAGCTGTCATTTTGCTTCGATGCACTCATCCGTTGCCTTGGCCATTGTCTAACACATTTCCTTCCCGTTTTTCATCAAAAAAAAGTACAGTGACTCGCTCAACCCAATCAAAAGCAACGTTTACCTGTGCTTACAAACTCATGCTGCTCAGTGGGAAATGTCGATAAGAATAAAAGTGTGCGTTTAAACCATACTTCAAACTCGAGTCTCCGTTTCACCTTAAAAGCAACAACATCGTGGATCTTGTGATGGAGACATTTTATGTCATTGGTCTTTCGCATGTGGGACATTACCATTTTATTTGGAGAGAGTGTCACACCACATTGTATTGACAGGAGAAAGAGGGAGAGGTGCATCTCTCAATGTAGCTATGTCTCTGTCAGGATATAAAACTCACTTTTGGTTTTCCCAGGAAGCACGGTATCGACAATCTCCCCCTGTTGAGGCTGCGAGGTGTTAATAAGTGTAGGATGCAGGGTCAACAAATTTTCAAAGTGTAGTTCCCGTATGACGAGAAGCGCCTGGGGAGTAAACAAATGGCAGAGAGGACCAGTCAGAATTTTGTTTATCTTGAATAAATGCAAGGCACAAACTAAAAGGCCACTTGTTCCCTGGGTCATGTTACTGTGAAATTCAGTGAGGAAGGTGAGATTAGGTACACCCAAGGATAACAGAAATCGTGACAATTTGATGCAACCGACATGAGGCTTTGATACAACATTGCCATGACCTCAGAAAAGAGCACATTGAAAAGCTTTTGCACAGTTCCTCAAAAGTTTGGAATTCAAGAGCAAATTCAACAATGAAAACAACAACACCACCACCACCCAGAGCACCAATAATAGCCATGGTAACGTTATTTTACTGAGAATGATCCAATGAAGGCTGGCGATGCAGTTGCACACATGATGGGTGCTGGGTAGAGTGTGTGAGCTTAACAGCCATTATTGTGTGTGTGGTCAGTGGGAGGTGAAGCAAACGTGGCATGTTGGCGTGGCGCCAGGAGAAACTCGCTCCAGCGAGGCTGCTCAACTTGTAAATGAAGTTAATGAATGTGAAAAAGCCTTTCCATGTTGTCCTCAGAAGGAGCGCCTGGGCCGATAAAATACTCATGAATATTGAAGTTTGAATAACTCCCGGAGACATCTCTGGAGTGGTGGATAAAACATGTGCAGACAGTGCCCATAGGAAAACCTACACCCTCTTTCAAAATTTGCACCTTTTGTTCCCTTATAGCCTGGAATTAAATCTGACTTTTCCACCTTTATTTACACGTTCCAACCCACAACTTCCGAGTGAAAAACAAGTTCTACAAATTTCAGAAAATTAATTAAATATAAAAAAACTAGAACATGTTGGTTGGATAAGTGTCCACCCCCCTAAGTTAATACTTGGTGGAAGCACCTTTGACAGCAATTACAGCTGTGAGTCTGTTGGCATAGGTCTCTACAAACTTTACACACCTTGATTGGGTAATATTTGTCCATTATTCTGTACAAAACTGTTCAAACTCAGTCAAGGTGCGTGGGGAGCATTGATGGACAGCAATCTTCAAGTCAGGCCACAGATTTATAAATGTATTTAGGTCAGGGCTCTGACTAAGCCACTCAAGGACATTTATCTTCTTGTTGCTTAGCTACTCCAGTGGAGCTTTGGCTGTGTGCTTCGGGTCATTGTCATGCTGAAAAGTGAACTTCCATCCCAATTTCAGCTTTCTTGCAGAGGACAGCAGGTTTTCCTCTAGGATTTTCTGTGTTTTGTTCCATTTTCCCTTCCATACTGACAAGTGCCCCAGTCTTTGCTGATGAGAAACATCCCCATAACATGATGCTGCCACCACCATGCTTCACAGTAGGGATGGTGTTCTTTGGGTGATGTGCTCTGTTAGGTTTGCACCAAATGTAACGTTTTACATTTCGACCAAAAAGTTCCATTTTGTTTCGTCAGACCACAAAACCTGCTGCCACATGGCTTCAGAATCTCTGGAGTGTTTTTTTTTTGCATTCCTCAAAATGGGACTTAAGGTGGGCTTTTTTGAGTAATGGCTTCCTTCTTGCTACTGTACCATACAGGCTACACTTGTAGAGTGCTTGGGATATTGTCACAAGCACACCGTGACCAGACTTTGCCATAAAAGGCATGTAGCTCTTTCAAAGTTGGCATTGGCCTCTTGGTGGCCTCACTGATCAGTCTTCCTTTTACTTCTTCCTGTGTATGGCAGCTTGGCTGCTGGGGTAGCTATCATTTCTTGGAAGCAAGACTGTGTTGCAGTGTGAGACTGTGTCGAGACTGATGCAGTGCCCCTCTACCAGTACACACAGGTACTCATTTCGCCAACCTCAGAAGAATGACAGGCTGAGTCAACGCCCTGGTGTATTAATTCAGCGGCCAACGGGGCTTGAACGCAGGACCCTAGGATCCCAAGCCGCCACCCTAACCACCAACCCAACACCAGGCTTTAGTCCTCCTTTTACTTGGTCATCCAGTTTGGAGGGACGGCCTGATCTAGGCAGGGTCTTGGTGGTGCTGTTCGCCTTACACTTCTTAATGATTGTCTTGACTGTGCTCCAACGGATATTCAAAGCCTTTGAAATATTTTTATACTCATTCCCTGATCTGTGCCTTTCCACAACTTTATCCCAGAGGTCTTTTGAAAGCTCCTTGGTGCTCATGCTTGAGTCTTTATTAACTTCCACCATCAAAGATGGACGGAGGTTACTGTTTTCACCCCTGTCTGTTTGTTACTTGACGAAATCTACGATTTTGTCAAGTATGTTGGTCGGTTCAGTTTGTGAGTTTGTTTGTTTGTTTGTTTGTGTGTACGTCTCGCTCTACAGGTCGCATTTCGAGTCAGAATGTCATGGAACTTACCCCCAATGGACTTATTGGCCACCACAATAGAACCATATAAATTTTGGCATGTCAAGGTCAAAGGTCAAGGTCAGGAAAAATTCCTGAAAATCGCGAAAATCCGTATCTTTTAGCATGGGCCGATTTTCAAAAATTCACGTCTCCGCCAAATCTTAGCGGATTCCTTTCAAATTTGAAACACGGACGTAGGAGGGGAGTATCTTTGACTGGATTAAAAATTGGTCACATCCGTTACGGATTACGGGGGTGACAGGTATTTTAATTTAAATTTTGTTTGTTTATCCTAAAAACTATGTTTAACCCCAAAAATACCTATTATCGCTCAATATTCTCGATGGTACGCGATCTTGTTGAATTTCATCAAGTCCTGGCCCTATGGGCCATTTTTTTGTTTGTTTGTTTGTTTGTTTGTTTGTGTGTACTTCTCGCTCTACAGGTCGCATTTCGAGTCGGAATGTCATGGAACTTCACCAATGGACTTATTGGCCACCAGAATAGAACCCTATAACTTTTGGCATGTCAAGGTCAAAGGTCAAGGTCGGCAAAAATTCCTGAAAATCACGAAAATCCATGTCTTTTAGCATGGGCCGATTTTCAAAAATTCATGTCTCCGCCAAATCTTAACGGATTCCTTTCAAATTTGAAACACGGACGTAGGAGGGGAGTATCTTTGACTGGATTAAACATTAGTCACATCAGTTACGGATTACGGAGGTAACAGGTATTTTAATTTAACATTGTAAGTGCTATCTACGGTTTTTCATGGTAGTCATGATCACTTATGAATTTTGTCAAGTCCTGGCCCGATGGGCCATTTTTATTTGTTTGATTGTTTGTTTGTGAACAGTATTACGGAAAAACTCCTGGACGGATTTCGACGAAACTTGGTGGGGGGATTAGGTATGGTCCAAGGATCATGCCATTAGATTTTGGACTTGGTCCAAAGTCCAATATGGCCGCTATGGCGGCCATTTTGAAAAAATATTTGAATTTTTGTTTTTGCATTTCTACATGTTAAGTGATTTCCAACCAAAAAAAAAAAAATTGTTCGAGAAAAAAAAAATGTTGCAACTTGTTTTCAAAAAAAATTTCGATTTTATTTGAAAAATATTTTAATTTTTTTTTGCATTTCTACATGTTTTAAGTGATTTCCAACCCCCAAAAAAATTATTAGAGAAAAAAAATTTTGCAACTTTTTTTTCAAAAAAATTTCGATTTTTTTTTTTGGGGGGGGGCAGTTCTACATGCGCGTCGATCTAGTTTAGTTTATTCAATTGTGGTTCAGAAGAGTCTGATCCGTTTTGACCTACAATGAATAGGATATCAGGTTCACTTAAGTGACCCAGAAATATTGGCGGCGGAGGTTTTGCACTCTACCGAGTGCTCCCCCTCTAGTTGTGAAATGTACTATCCAGCAGAGGAAACCTACAGGAACAGCTGATTTTATTCTGAAACAATCAGAATGATTACAATTTAACACAGGTGGAGGCCAATTAACTTGGTGTGTGATTTTGAAGGTGATTGGTTCCACCAGAGCTAATTTACAATTGCTATTACAAGGAGGGTGGACCTCATCCAACCAAGATATTCTAGTTTTGTATTTTTAAATAATTTTCTGAAATTTGTAGAATTTGTTTTTCACTTGGAAGTTCTGGGTCACGTTGCGTAAATAAAGGTGGAAAAATATCTCATTGATTGCAATTAAATTCCAGGCTATAAGGCAACAAACAGAGAAAATTTTGAAAGGGGTTGGAGACTTTCTATAGGCACTGTATATCCAACTTCCGAAGTGGTCTCCTGCCTTGCTCAAGAAGACATAATGTATTTTACTTTTCCTGCAAGACCGCAAACAACATTTTTGGCAGTGCGTGCTTTCAAGCAACTGATTGCAAAACAAAGTGAAGCGCGTCCCGGCCGCACCGAGAACCCCGCCACACACGTCCCGGTCGCGGTGAGAACACCGCCACGCACGGCCCGGCCGTGCCGAGAACCCCGCCGCACGCAGCCTGGCCACGCCGAGAACACCGCCGCGCACGGCCGGGACATGCATATTGGACATGGGGTGGGGGGAGGCATATTGTAATCAGGTCTGTCCGTCTATCTTTCCGTCACGTTACCTCCTCCTACATGGTTATGTAGAATTTCACCAAACTTAGTCGTACTGATCACCACATGGCAAGAAGGTGGAAGACCAGATAACTTTTGGCCCTGCCCCCTGTAACAGCGTCAAAAACCCAAAAAATGCAATTATAAGCACATTTTGAAATGAAACTGTTTATGCAATCAACATTGGGAGACGCACAAAATATAACGAGTTTTGGATTCGACCTCCGGTTCAAGCACCAAGGGGGGGTGGCGACTTCGGGTCACAGGGTTCAAAACAGGATAAAGAAAAAAAAATTCTAAAATGTGATGTTGGGTCATTCCTTGTGGAACTTTTTGTCATCTTTCAAGTTTGTTTTCGGTGGGAAGCATGGAGACGACACACCATCGACTTCTCTCTAGTTGTATTTAATATCATACAATGAAAGAAGCGAAAGCAAATCCAGCTTGTGACGTTGAATTTTTTTTCTAATCATTCGCTGCTTTGGCCTGAAAATAAATAAATTTGGAAGCACATCAAATAATAAATGTTAAGCGAATTAAAAACCTTTGTTTTGAGCGGCCATTGTGGTGTATCCGCAGTGCAGAAAGTGACGCCAAGGCAGGATCTACAACCTGAGGATTAAATGGCAAAGCAGTGCACCCTCCCCTCCCCATCCCCACACGTCCTCCTCCTAGCATGTACGTAAAAAGGCACCGGTAATGTAATGGCGCCACATGAGTTATGGTTGCCAGGCTGATTCGGAGACAAACAGCAATGGCGGTGACACAGGTGGCCATGACACAGGCGGTGGTGCACACCGTGCAGCTGCTGCTAGCATGATGCATGGTCATGGCACGCGTCCGAGAGTCTGTACTCCCCGCACGGCAGGCACACTGTGTCGTGCTGAAACCCACATCAAAACAAGCTAGAGGGGAGGAAAGTGTTGCCACAAATGAGGGGGGGGTGGGGAGAACAGCACTAGTAAACATGTTCCGTTTAGCAGAAGACACTCGACACAACACAATTCATTTTTTATTATTTTTAAATACAGCTGTGCGTAATCTTGCTGGATTCCAAACGACGACACAAAACCTCCAACCGACCCTTTTTCCCACATCCAATCCCACACCTGCTGCCCTACACACAACCACCCTCCCCACTTTCTTCAGGCAGATGGTAGAGAAACAGGTGTGCATGTTTATGTATACATGGGTTTATCAGCAAGTCCCTAACATGAACTAAGAAAAATACCGGTGATTGTTCAGTTAAAAAGGTCAAATTATTTTGTCCCAAACATTACTTGTTGGACTTGTGCACGTTCCAATCTTACGATGGCGAAGAGAACCGACTGCAGAACATATCCAGAGAAAGGCAATTTTAAATAATGACATTTACAAAAAAAAAACAGCAAGTAATACTCAGAAAAACAAATGCGAGTAGGATCACGTGGTAAAACCACCTGCGTTGTATTTCAATCCGAGTATCTTATCCTCCCCATCTGGCAAACACAGATAGCCGCGTCCCAAGATTATTTTCATCCACGAAATACCTGTCCATCGCTCGTTTGTCCTCGCACATAGCCATCGCTCCCATCTATCACCTTCATCCACGGGCATGTTTCCCAAGGACGATTACGTGGCGATGGCGGAGGTGTTGAAAAATGTGACTGGGGACGTTCCAGAGGCATATCCCTGGGACCTGTACCCGTCTTAGTGTCGAGATGGTGTCATAGCTCAAGCGCTGCCAGCTGTGTCAATGCCATCCGCCATGATGCAGGTGCGCGCCCCGTCATCGGAGGGAGGGTGATTGGCGTGACGAGCACTAACCGCATGCAAGTACTGGTTTCAAATGAGACTATAGTTGGTTCGACAAAAAGTGAACAAAAGTCGGTACCAAAATGTTCCGACTGAGCAAAATAATATTGATTCGAAGAAAGATAAATACTGGGATTCAAAGAAAACTAGGCAATGGTACCCATTTTGAAAGATTCCCTTGCTCACTTTTAAAGGAATCTCTTCGATTTAAATAACATCAAACTCAATGTACCTTTCATTTCCTCCTCTGCTCAAATTGTATTCCCCCTCCCATCCCCCTTGGGATTATCAAATGTTTTTTAACCACCTTAAAGCTTCCCGTACACCAGTTTTCACATCATTCCTTCCAGAGATCCAGGAGTGCATATACGCACGCACGCAAGCACTCACTCACTCACTCTCCCAGAATTGGCAAATTTTACTACAACTTGTAATATCCCCTCTCAACTGGAGCAGCGCTATGCTCTACATATTTACTTGGAGAGAATTGGGGTGCCCGCCCCCCCACTCCCCACTTAACTCCTTGGACTGCAAATTAATTTTAACGCCTAAAACCTTCCCGTGTCCACTCCAAGTTCAACCACCAATTTTCAACTCATTCTGTCCAGCAGTTGAGGAGTGCACGCAGTCAAACAGACAATCAAACGCAACAAACAGACACTTCTCGATATATAGTGCGTTGATTTATTGAAAGCCTAAAACTTTGTTCACTTGTAAGTAAGTGACCGACTTTCCAATTGATTGCTCCTTTCTTCAGAGAAGTTTTGACCGTTTCAGCCACGAACCTCTCAACTATTGTTCCACTTCAGTGGATCCACAACTTCAGCTGGGTCCATATAGTCAGTCAATCAGTTAAAGCAGAATATTCAAACTTTCAACACAGAGCATACTCTACCGGTCGAAAGTTTTAGAACACCCCCATCTTTGAACAACCCATTTTTCAGTTTTTACTGAAATTTAAGCAGTTCAACTCCAGTGAATAACCTGAAATGGTACAAAGCTAAGCGGTAAACTTCCAGAGGTTAAAAAAAGTTTAGGTTTCCAAAAACTGAAAAAGAATGTAAATTTCAGAGTTGTTAAAAAAGGCCCTTTTCAGGGAACAAGTAATGGGTTAGCAACTGCACCTGTTCTGCAGCAATGGAAGTAAATTAAGCTTTGAAAGTTGATGCAAACAATTCCGACAGGTGTCCCAACTTTTGTTGATTAGTTACAAACCCTCTGTCTGTATAAAAGCAGTCTTGGAACAGACTGTGTTGCTACACCCTCTGAAGCATTATTTGGACAATATTGCACTGCAGGAAGTAGTATATTGCTATCATAATGGCGAGAAAAAGTCAATTAACAAAGGAAAACAGACAGATCATAATAACCCTTAAATGTGTAGGTCTTTCCTTTGGAGAAATTGCAAAGTAAGCCAAGGTGTCAGTGAGTACAGTTTCATACACCATCAAAAGGCACTTGGAAACTGGAGGAAACTGACAGGAAGAGGTCTGGCAGACCCAAAGCCACAACACAATCAGAAGACAAGTTTCTGAGAGTCAACAGCTTGCGTGATAGGTGGATCACAGGACAGCAACTTCAAGCACAGCTTAACACTGGTTGAAGTAAGGAAATCTCAGTTTCAACTGTGAAGAGAAGACTTTGATTTGCAGGTTTTACAGGTAGAGTGGCAGGAAGAAAGCCATTGCTAAGACAGCAAAATAAGAAAAAGAGGCTTGCCTGAGCCATGAAGCACCGCCAGTGGACTACTGAAAACTGGAAGGTCTTCTGGACCTATGAATCAAAATTTGAAATCTTCGGTTCATCACGCAGGGTTTTTGTACGCCGTCGAGTCGACGAAAGGATGGTTCCTCAGTGTGTGGCACCAACTGTGAAACATTGAGGAGGAAGCGTGATGATCTGGAGCTCTTTTGCTGGATCCATAGTCGACGACTTGCACAGAGTGACTGGCACTCTGAACCAAAAGGGCTACCACAGCATTTTGCAGCACCATGCAATACCCTCTGGTCTATGCCGAGTTGGACAGGGGTTCATCCTACAGCAAGATAACGACCCAAAACATACATCCAGGCTATGTCAGAACTACCTTAGTAGAAAAGAACAAGAGGATAGGCTTCAAATCATGGAAGGGCCAGCACAGTCTCCAGACTTAATCCCCATTGAGCTGGTTTGGGATGAACTGGACAGAAGGGTGAAAGCAATGCAGCCTACAAGTGCAACACATTTGTGGGAACTTCTGCAACAGTGTTGGGAAGAACTTTCCGAACAATATTTGATTTCCATTGTCGAGAGAATGCCACGAGTATGTTCGGCTGTTATATCTGCAAAAGGTGGCTACTGTGATGAGTCAAAAATTTAGATTAAATTATGTTCAACAAAACGATTTCATGATTTTTATTTTTATCTGCAATTGTTTATTTGTTCTATGCTTTCATTTCAGAGTACATTGAAACATTAAACTGCTTAAATTTCAGTAAAAACTAGAAAAATGGGGGTGTTCTATAACTTCTAACCAGTAGAGTATAGCTTCACCTATCGATGTCGACCTTCTTTGTTATGGGTTTTCACTTACAGTCATGCACTTGCAACGAACCTATCTTTACGGACGGAATAATTCCCCCAAGATTATGGACGGGTGGTTCGTTATACCCACCTCGACCGAGACCATTGCTTTTCGATACACATTTACGATACATAGAGAGAATTGGAGGTCCTCCCCCAACCTTGAACCCCCACGATTATGATGTTTTTGAACCACCCAAGACCTCCCTCCATGCACCCACCCACCTCTTGCCCCCCTCCCCAAATACAACCACCAGTTTTCATATCATTCCATCCAGTAGTTCAGGAGTGTATAGAAGTCAAACAAACACACTTCTGAAATTGTGTAGAACAGAGCGGTGCTATGTCCGGTAACTACTCCGACACTGTTGGGATGATTGACAACAAGATTTCAGGGTATACCCAGGGAGTCCCTACTTTGGATTTCTGCAAAATCCTTTTTTTAAGATTAAGAAAATTTAGATTTTTTTTCGGATTTCTCGTGGGCGTTATTATTTGGATGATTTCTCCATTTTGGCGGACCAGTGGGCCGAGAAGGGCACTCCCGCCCGGAGGGAGGGTGTACCCACTAGTTCCATTACACAAGAATACATACACGACCTCACATTACCAATGAATACATATATACATATATATATATATATATATATATATATATATATACATATATATATATATATATATATATATATATATATATATATATATATATATATATATATATATATATATATATACATATATATATATATATATATATATATATATATATATATATATATATATACCCCACCTTGCACATTACATAGCACTTACACATTAATCGACACACCTGATTTACCACCACCACTGCCACACCTCCCCCTCACCCCTTTCCATACCAACCGACACACCAGCTTCCCATAAGAGTCCCCAAATTATCAGCATTTTGTTTGATAAAAAAATTCTTGAAATGATCGAAAATCGTTTTCATGAATAATTTTCATTTTAATTGAGATGGTACAATGGAAATTAAAATAACTGTTAATATTTTCACAAGGAAAGAAGAAGGAAAAAAAAACCTGAATGTTTAATTAACTTTCATCATTGTGATGTTGCAAAGTACCGTCTAACACACCATCAAAAAAAATATATTGTAATCACATTCTTTTGAACCCGGTCATGTTAAAAAAAAAATAGTTTGTTAACACGACAGCATTAATTTCAGATTGCTTCGTAATTTCAACTCAAAATAATCGTCAAATTTCTCGTCAAAAGGGAAATGGCGATGTAATGTAATAACGCACAGTGAATACGATGAGAAGCACATCTCTTTATCAATTTAAACATGGATGGATAATCAGCTGGCTTCACTTCCATCAATCTTAGAGATCAAATAAACTCCCACCGGAGAACACTTCCAGGTAGTGAGGGATTGTGGGAAGACAATGAAATATTTACAAAAAAAAAAACCCAAAGAAATATAAAAAGCAGCTTCAATACACCAGCATTGTTCGGAACAAAAGCTTGTTGTGTGTGTGTGTGTGTGTGTGTGTGTGTGTGTGTGTGTGTGTGTGTGTGTGTGTGTGTGTGTGTGTGTGTGTGTGTGCGTGCGCGCAGATATTCACAAGAAGTATATTTAAAATTTATAATGTGCCAGAACAAAGCTCCCTGAGAATTCTTTCTTATAACTTCAAAGCCTGACGTCCCCACAAGCGGTGGGATTTCTGGAGGTCTATAGGAAACGGGTTCCATGGGTGCAAACGCCAAACTTCCGAGAGTGGTGTGGCTCCTGCACTCGTGAATCAGGGTGCGGCAACATTGCAACGCAACAGCTGCAAAAGGGCAGCGTTACCACTCCTTCGGTTCTGGCCTACTGCCACGTTCCAATCTATCCCCAGCCATTTGTTAGTTTGTGCATGTCCCCCCCCCCCCATCCGATCGCGCACTGTTTGAACTTGTGAGCTATGTGGCAAAAGCACATTCCGCAGCGCTTGCATGCAACATTATGATGCAGAGTAACCCAATAATGGATGCTGAGAATAGTTTATCAAAAATATATATATATATATATATATATATATATATATATATATATTTTGCATATATACCATTTAATAGCTTGGTTGTTGACAAAACACACACACACACACACACACACACACACACACACACACACACACACACACACACACACACACACACACACACACACACACACACACACACACACACACACGTTACCATACGGGCGCTGCCGACAGGGCTGCTTGTGTCCAGCGAGCAGTCATGTGAGCCAACCACATCTCAGCAGCTGCCCGGACAGTGCGAACAGGCCAAACGACCACAGCAGCCGCTTTGTCTCTCTTGGAATCGGAGCTGGGAATCCTTTCCCCAAATGCATCCATTTGTCGAGATAGGCATTCATTGTCTCAAAAGATAATCCAAAAAGCTTTTATTAGACCTCAAGGAAAGGAAGAGCTGGGTTTCAAAATTGGAACTGAGGAAGAGTTGTACGTTCTTCCAACACAACCCTGGAAACAAAACAAATGCTGCAGCGGCAGATACTTTGCGCCTGTGTCCACAACTCGCATCTGTAAGCGATGCGCTGCTCCTGGAAAGAGGGAACGGCAAGTGCTCCTGCAAACAAACCGTTTGATACCGGCCACATGGAGAAGTAGCTTGCAGATTTGCTCCCAGCGCCTGCCTTGCAGCCATGCACATGGGGGTTACGTCCAATAGTGGAGGTCAAGCATCATTAACAAAGGTTAAAGGTCAGTGACACGCCATCATTATCTGTCAGTGGAAGAGAATTCAACACTGCAGGCGGAATAGCATACACACAAAAGGAAGAGGGAAAATTAATTCGTTTATAAAATTAGAAAATGCCTTTTAGAAAATGGTTTCTTTCAACCAGCCTCACTTCACCAACAAACGCCTTGGACAATGGACAAAGAATTACAAACATCCATACATTGATAAAATGATTTGTTGCAAATAGCTTTCATTTCTACCCATCTTCTCCGACCGAAGCTCAGACGAAGAGGAGGTACAGCCAAGGCCAACAATTTCAGATCACATGTGTATATATATATATATATATATATATATATATATATATATATATATATATATATATATATATATATATATATATATATATATATATATATATATATATATATATATATATATATATATATATATATATACACACACATGCTGAAGGACAATACTGTACTGTCCCATATCCATAAGGATCAATGAACATTCAAATATATAGATGATAAACTGCCAAAAGCCATTCAGTTCTCTTTCAATGATGATCATTCTTGAAAGATGTCTACCAATCCTTTCAAAATTCCCTCTTTGCACCTTTAGTTTTGTTCAAGGATCTTTTATGGTCTCAATCTTATTTTTATTTCAATTGTCTACTTCATTTGTCTGTGAAATATTTACATGTTCTCTTCGTTCTCTTCTTCACTTCACATGATCGGTATGCCAAGCCTTCCCCCTATCATCCATCTCCACTATGAGACTATTATTTCTGAAAACGCACTCCACTTTACTATTAGGCCAAAATACCATTTATCTTCCATCTTACATCACTCCTTAAATTATGCAACTGTAAGGTCTGCCTGCATGTTAGAAGACTGACAAACCTTACACAGGATATGTACAAGGAATTTAAATACAAGGGGGTGTGGGGGGGTGACATTTGGTACATCAAGTCTGCGCTTTAATGCGTCTTCCTCTCGTCACAACGGTCGGCGTGGGGAATTCAAAAAAAAACTCAGAACTAGATACGTTTTAAAATGATTTCAACATACACGAGCAAATATAATTAATACGGTAAGGAAATGTTTTGTTTATTTCTTTTTTCTTTCTCACAGCAAAATGTCTGGTCGTTGTCCAAAGCAAGTTTTTTTGATTAGGTTAAATAAAAACGTATGTAGCGAACCATGGTTAGTACAATTCAGGCAGATGTTTAACTACTTTCACCACGAAAGTAAAAAAGTGAGTCAAACCAAGATAGCCCTTCGTCAACGACCCACGAGACAAAGCAGATCCAAATGCACCCTCACCGATTCGACTCCGATTTTAAAACCTCATCAATTTGTTCCTCATCAAATTAAGTGAAACTCTCGGCTTGTCCCCTCCACTGCAAAAAGCTCACTTTAAAATTATACGCGATATCGAGGCCGTTTATTCCTGGTACGTGAAACACCCAGCGACTGATGCCTGCGGAAAACTGATTTTTATTCGATTTTTTTTTTTTTGGAATGCTGGTCACATTCTCCATCAAATCATCATGCAACTTCGTATCAAAATTATCCATGGGTAGGTGCTCCTAAGTTGAAACCTTTGTATAAACCTATCAAGCAGATGTGGAGAAAACAAATTTAAAAGCGAATAAAGGTGAAAGCAAGGGAAGATAAAAAAAAAAACAGTGATGCCATCGGCCGACATTTCACAACATGGTCAATAATGGTTGTGGATACCTATTCCAAGTTTATAGAACTCTTTCCAAAAAAAAAAAGAAAAGAAAACATAAATATGAAATATATTACCAGTACATACATATATATATATATATATATATATATATATATATATATATATATATATATATATATATATATATATATATATGGAGTGGTTGGGATTGTAGATAGCTTTAAAAAAAGGATCATCTATCCAAAAAAATATACTCTGCTGATCTACGTAAATAAAACACGACGTACATTGTGTTTTGCCTGTCCCCCTTCATAAGGCGATTTAAGAAGGGTTTCAAAGGCCAATCTTTGAAAACGACTGTGTGTTCACTATGGTCGATATTTCAGGGAGGAAAAAATAAAAAATAAAAACTTGAAAAACATTTTTCATAAAAGAATAATTACATCTCTTCTATTGGAATTGTAGACGGTGACTTGCAACTGGGCCTCATGGGTGGTGTACAGAAGAGTTTTCTTAAATAACAATAAATAAAAGGCACAGGGAGGTGAAATTCGCTGCACGTGATGTGCAACACACACACACACACACACACACACACACACACACACACACACACACACACACACACACACACACACACACTAAAATGAGTGTTCATTTACGTCTGTAGGATGTCAAATAAATAATAAGATAGAAGCACACCTGACGCGAGACCAAGGCTTTAGAATTAGGTATTTTCATGAGGCTGTACTGTCAAAATGAAACGTCCGAGAACATAAAGAAAATAGGGACACGTTTGCACATGTCATGTTTTACAACAATGTTATTTTCTTGTTTCAAATTGAAACATCAAATCTTATATTCTCCTTGAATATCTATACTCACTCACTCAAATGTGTGTGTGTGTGTGTGTGTGTGTGTGTGTGTGTGTGTGTGTGTGTGTGTGTGTGTGTGTGTGTGTGTGTGTGTGTGTGTGTGTGTGTGTGTGTGTCAGTGTGCCTCCTCCATAACTCAAAAACCATAAAACCTAGCAGGCTGAAACTTTGCATGCACACGAAGAAAACTCCAAGGAAGTGCAAGAGTAAAAATTGTGTGTTTGGGTGAATTAAAACACCCCTTTTGAAGATAATTAACGGTCTTATATAAAAACATCCTTCATCAGGCGATCCTAGGCCCCCTCGCTCTCTGGGGTCTTAAAGCGTTTCCTGGGTAACCTCGCTGGGGTCTGAAGCCGCCATGTTTTTTGGCCTGCTCAACCATGCCTTGACTTGGAAGAGGCCACAACGATTTCTTCACGATAAAGTTTTTTTTTCTCACTTTCCTCACTCATTATAATATAATGGGCGTAAGCCTGGAACTTCTAACACACTTTTCTCCGAACATATTCTGTTCATCCTTCAGAAATCTTCACATTATGTGTTCCATGTATTTACGCAGGTGATAGCGGATTCAAGAAATCGAATATAGATAGAATTTTCAGAGGGAATCGATGATGTCACAATCAGCAGCGTTCGGCGGCAAACCTATAATTTTAAGCAAGCAAGGCTATGTTCCCTCCTTCTCCATAGATACACAAGAAAATGTGAAATTTTCAAAGCATTAAACTTATCTTTTTCTACTATTAGGAGAATTATATTGAGTGAAAAAAAAAATTCGGAACATGCCAAAATTAACCAGCTTCGTTGAGCTACATAATTTAATGCATTCACTGCTAGACCTCATGCCCTGTCCCCCAGAGGGACTGCCTATCAATAGCGTCTGCCAGATCTGTATCTATATTTCTGGAGGTTTCACGAGGTGCTCTTCAGGGAATCAAAGAAAATCTGGTGAAAAACGGACATGTTTTAAAAAAAAGGTGCAACATTTGTGCAGACTCTGAACCGATGTACCACGTGACGCGAGCACAGACGAGCAGGCAAGATGGCGGATTATCTGCAATGTTTATTTCACGGGCGATTGAACTTTGCGATGTCTCCAGGGTTGCTCTGCATTAAACTGCAACTCTTTTGTGGATAAAGTCATTATATTTCATTAATTGCTGTGTGTACGGTGAAGACGGCTAAAAATTTAAAGGGATCCTTTATGATATGCAGGAAAAGCCTGGCCAACCGTTCCTTATCAGCCATTTAATTGGAGTGCTTGCTTGAGTGCTTAAGCAACGTGCCGAACGCCTTGCAGTCGATAACGGTAATGCGCTTCGTCCTTTTGAGCGAATCGCTCACTCACTGCGGACACTTTTGCCCACCACGTCATTCAGAGCAAGCGGTTCGTGCTCCACCACCCCGAGCAAGCGGTTCGTGCTCCACCACCCTGAGCGAGCGGTTCGTGCTCCACCACCCCGAGCGAGCGGTTCGTGCTCCGCCACCCCGAGCGAGCGGTTCGTGATCCGCCACCCCGAGCGAGCGGTTCGTGCTCTGCCACCCCGAGCGAGCGGTTCGTGCTCCGCCACCACGAGCGAGCGGTTCGTGCTCCACCACCTCGAGCGAGCGGTTCATGCTCCGCCACCCCGAGCAAGTTGTGAAATAACAGCCGATTTTCGAGGCGTTTGCCATAAGCACGTGTTTTCTAAATTACCGAGCAAAGTTTTTTTTTCACCCGTCACAGGCAGCCGTTTATAAAGATTAATATTTGTGAACATATCACTGAAACATCTATATAAATGCAACGTTGTTTTTCGGTGAAGATACTCATGGTTTTTGGGTTGCTTCCGATATCAGCCGTGTGTGTGTGTTTCATAAAGTATATATATATATATATATATATATATATATATATATATATATATATATATATATATATATATATATATATATATATATATATATATATTATACACACACATACAAGATGAGGGTTTTAGTAATATATAGATTGTTTCGGGCCAGGGGTCGGGTGAGAAGACGACCAGGGGAGGGGGGGAGAAGCTATCTCGGCTCCCACCAGAATCCCTGGAATTGTAGGCCGTCACACACGGAGAATTCCGTGACGCGGCAGGTCGCTAACCGACCGTGAACACCAATAACTAAACCGCGGGACCTAGTTTCCTTCCGTGTATGGGTTAACCGGGTTACCTAATTAATCATGTGATTTAATTACCGGGGAACATGCCCTCAGTACACCTTGTCTGAACCGGATAACCGAGCGACACTGCCAAGGACGTACCGGCTAAAAGCAATGGATCGTTGGGAATACAGTCCCGTCAAAGCTAGGATTCGGACCATGCTGGATCAATGAAAGAACAGACAAAAACAAGCTGGGAACATTTCTAATAATTATTTATTTACAAGCAGGCGATGAAAGTTCCGTGGTACAGTGAATAGTTTTATTGGTGTGTGTAATGCAGGGAGAGAAAGAAGCGTGAGGTGCAACAATGTACAAGCAACTTACAAATGCAGACAGAGCAGACTTAACCTGAAATAATAATCTGCAATCTAAACTTATGAGGACAGGCGCCAGGACACACACACACACACACACACACACACACACACACACACACACACACCCCCACACACACACACACACACACACACACACACACACACACACACACACACACACACACACACACACGAAGAAGAGTTAATGAAGAGAAAAGGGAGGAGAGGAGATGAGGCTAACTGTCTCTGAATACCTTGCACGATTGCCTGATCGCACCACCAATATGTTTTGGGGGATGCTACGCTGGCAATACCTCCCCGACAGCTGGCGCGCCGTTTCTTGCTTCGTGGTACTTCGTGCAGCTATCATCGCTCCAGAGAATGAGATGCGACCGTCAGGCGTGAAGGGAGGGACTTGGGTGGAGAAGGCAGAGTCGGGGGGGGATGGGTGGAGAAGGCAGAGTCGAGAGCGAGTGGGCAGAGTGGGAGACGGGACCAGGTGGGTGGGTGGAGTCAGCGATGTGTAGGCAGGCGGAGGAGGGCGGAGAAGTCGAGGTGGTGTCGCAGGCGATGATGGCGGAGTCGCAGGCAAATGGGATAAAGGCGAGTTGGAGATCCAGCACGTGAGAGGGAGAGAGAACGGCTTCACCATACACCTTTTATAAACCCCACGTGCAAGGCAGGGGGCCACCCCGAAGTGATGCGTCGTCACCTGAATCGGGCACTCAGATTGGTCCTGGCCCCCGCGCGGCCCGGTCGCCATGGCCGGAAGCGGCTCCACTCCACTTCCAGAAAGATGGCCCCAAGCTGTGGAATTGTCTCGCTCCGACCTCACGACATGATATGCATCGCCCTGCACCGAACTCTGCGACATGAATTGCCTTGCACGAACTCCCGGACCGTGCCCTGACGACCGGCCGAGGGTCGTGTCGGCCCCACAAAACCACCTGGGCACCCCCGGCTAGCGCTGGTCATTGTGCCTGCTCCGTGATGCACCACGTGGCCCAAGCTGTACAGCTTGCCCCTGCTTGATCGCGGCTTCGCTGGCTGGAGAGGCGAAAAGGTAAGATGTTATGGCAAACCCATGTGAGACGGAAAGATGTGTGGCATTCGTGCCCTGCTCTGTACGACAATTAAGTGTCCCGAGAGACGCACGGGTTTGCCTTCGAGCAAGTTCCGCACAGTGCATGCGGATCTGCCATTAAGCACGTGGCTCGCGCTCGCGTTCGCCCCATATAATGAAATCCAGAAATGAGTTGAAAAGAATGAGCCGCTTGTGTCTTGCACACTTGTGTTCCATACAACGTGGTGTCATGGTTGTTTTTCTATTGTCGGCCTCTGACAATGTTGTCATTGGGACCAAGCTGCCAGCCATACTCTCGCCGATATTGGGTCAGTTGCTTCTGTGTTGTGAAAAACAACATCCGTGCAGCCTCTTTAAGAGATATTTGTTTGTATGTCTTTTCAATGCAACCAGCAATCTCATCCCGGATCATCGGAAGCTCGAGCCGATCATACTCTATGACTTGCCGCAAAAGTTTGAATTGAGGGATCGCTTGAGAACGCGAGCTCTGCACTGTGCCGCGCTATGCCAATCGGGTATCTGAGCACAGTGCCTGCTGGCCTACGCGAGGACCCAAATTCGGATTTACCTCAGGAATAAGCAGAAAATAAGAGTAGAAATGAAGTTAGTGGTGTAAGTAAACCTCGCTATGAGATCCCCGTAACGCACGTCCGTCCCGCTCGACAAAAGGGAAGGGACTACCTAACATATATTAATGGAATAACTGTCTCGGGATCACTACATGTTGGGTGCCATTGCCTTGGAGGCATGCGGCTCCGAGAACCGCAACAATATATACATTCCATTCCATTGGGACCATACTCTGTGCAGAGCATTGGGGCTACCTAAGCAGTTTCCTTGGGTATTGGGCACAATCCTGGACAGGATGCCACTCTGACACAGTATACCAGCAAGGTGGCACTCATTTTGCTGACCACAGAAGGATGACAGGCAGAGTCAACCCCACCTGGAATCAATTCAACAGCCGTGTGGGATTTGAACTCAGGAACCTAGGATCCCAAGCCCACCACCCTAACCATTAAGCCAACACCAAGCATATATATATATATATATATATATATATATATATATATATATATATATATATATATATATATATATATATATATATATATATATATATATATATATATATATACCACCCCCTCCCAATACAGAGCAGCATCCTCCTCCCACACCTGTCTCACTCTCCCCTCCCCTTCTCTCTTTCTATTTCTGTGTCTGTCTCTGGATGGTATTTGTCTCCAGATCTGTCCAGGCGAAGTTTATGTCCAGATGGGAGTTTGTGTCCAGACTTGTCCAAGTGATGTTTGTCTCCCGCCAACTTGGCTCCAGAGGCGTCCGGGCAGTAATTAATGCTCCACCGCACGTCTGTCTTCCCTTCCTCTCACCTCACACCATCTTTCCTTCCCACACACCTCCTCGCTCCACCTCTCCCTCCCACTCCTTGCTCCCACTCCATCCTCGCTCCCACCCCACCCCTCCCCTCTCCACCACTCTCCTTGCTCCCACCCAAACCCCCTCCCTCCTCGCTTCCACTCCCTCCTCTCTCCCCCACACCTCCTTGCTCCCACTACCACCCCTCCCCTCTCCCCCACCCCTCCTTGCCCTCTCTATTCTCTCTCTTCTCCCCTCTTCTCCCCCATCCCCTCTCCTGCCCTCCATCCCCCCTTTCGTATTCTTTTCAGCGAAGCGATCGTGGCGTTTTCTCATTTCAAGTAAAATAATTCCAACCCATCATTTTTGAGGCTTTTATACTATTCTAGGAACAAGTAAAAAAGACAATGTCATAGCCCCCATTGTTTTAGTAATTTTGCTGTATGCAGTGAAAAGGCAAGGCCATATTTATGTTCTACTAAAATGGCTGCCAGTCAAGCCATCTTTGATCAGATCGCAAAACAAAGTGAGGGGCATGTGTATGCCATCATGTACTGTGTTTGTGCAAAGTTTGAACAAAATCGGACCATGTGTGTCTGAGAAATGGTTGGGGACAACTTTAAAGGTCCCATGACACTCAAAACTTTCTGGTTATTTATATATTAACTTGACCTTCGTAGTGAAGAAATCACCCATGATTTTTGTTTTTTTTTTAATCAAAAATGGGATAACTAGACCATTATTTCGAACATTTCTGGTGCTTTTCACAACTTGCTTTGCCACGCCCCTTAAAAAAGTTGACTTCAGCGAACCGCAGCGTTAACGTCATCTGCAGAAACTCGCACAGAGTGGATTGACTCGAGATGTCGAGCGCCGTATAAAGTACGTACAAATGCATTGTGCACGTGTTTGCTATCTCATTGATCGTCTTAATTCCTGTGATTGTTTCGCGGAAAAGAAATTCTGCTTCTGAGCCGTGTATGCACAACAATCACGAGGCAATTACTTATCCCTTTACTACCTTGTCGTAGTCGTGTACAAATCCAATGCATGTATGCACAATAAAGGGCTATACTATGTCCACAAAATATAAAATGTGACTGTTGAACCTTTCCATGAAACAAAGAAACTTACAGGGACATGCAAGTAAAATACCAAAGATTAATATTGCATCATTTCAAGGCGCAAGGAGATAATTTTAAAATCAAACAATGTGAAAAACCTGCACCCACATTTTGCAGCTTATTGAATTGTTCGTTGAAACCAGCCTGCTGGGATAGGTACGATTCCACATACATGCAAGCCAGGTATGGCTGCACTCGACATACGTGGGTTTATTCTAAAGTGAAGATACTGCTTCCATTGGCTTGCTATTCATTAACAATTAGCCAAAATTATTTAATAAATGATCAGGGAAAAATATGTTGGCACAACTATGAAAGACAAATTTATCTGTCCTATTACACGGCCTCATAGCCTCGGGACTCTAACGCATTGACTTATACATTGTGTGCATGCTAATACAAGTTACTTGTTAACTCTAGAGTCTAGACTAGTCCGATAAATCCGTCGTCCGTCCGACTTGGCTGATAAATCTGACGTGCTGTAGCTTTCTTTTATTATTCTCTTTTCTTCATTGTTTTCTACTGGCGCTACATGACGACAGTAGCAATCAAATAAATAAAAATGCAACAGAACGTCAGATTTATCAGACTACTCTAGACAATTGTGTGGCAAGGTGTGTTCTGCACACAAGTTTTCATCGTATCTGGACAGCGAGATTGCTTCGTTTTATGCGCGGAGAGATACGGCCGATGACATGCGCTGGCCTTGCTTACGATTCATTCACCGCGGAGAAACATGTCCGCTGCGCTGGTCACCTCACCAAAATATTTCTGATATCGAGCAGTATGCAAGTCGAATTTACATTATTGAATTGCGAATAGGATTTGGTCTCACCAGTTGTTATTGCCAAGTCTTCCTTCGATGTCCTCCCGATCATCATGAACTCCGGGAATTTCATCGCCAGTTTCCTCTGCTTGTCCTGCTTCGGGCTCGAACTGCTAAGGCCGTATTTCATTTCCAGCTGCCTGAACTTCACATCCCGTGACTACGTTATCCGACAATTCTCCATCTGATTCAGACCAAAATCCTTCATGTCTCTCACACTCACTGTTGCTACCAGACAAATCAAAGTCCATGTCATCCATTATTCAAAACCAAATGTTTGATTTTTTTTAAAGCAGAAATGATCGAAGCGATTGAGTCGATCGATCGAATGTGGAAACACACAGAAAGCCAATAGAATCACGTAGACCACCAACCCGAGTAATTTACGTGCAGCCTTTGTCATCCTGTAGTTGATGTCATGTGGGTTACGCCCCTTTCAGCAGAATTTTTAGGGGCGTTCCCGAAGAGGTTTGTTTTTTTAATTCTACATTTTACATAACGAGTATTGTGAAAAAAACATTGTCAGATCTGAAATCACGATGGAAAACTCCTATAGGACATGTATATATATATATATATATATATATATATATATATATATATATATATATATATATATATATATGCAATTTCAGTACTTTTGGGTGTCATAGGACCTTTAAGGAACAAAATGGCCTCCAGTCAGCCATCTTGGGTCTGATCTCAAAAATAAATAAATAACGTGCATATGAAAGCCATCATTCCTCATCTGTGTGCCAAGCTTGAACAAGATCAATAAATGCTTGTCCGAGAAATGGTTGAGGACGTGTTCGATACCGGGTGTTTTTAAAATCACTAAAATGGCCGCCTGTCGGCCATCTTTGATCGCATCGTGAAACAAAATGTGCATATGTATATCATCATGTGTTATATTTTTGCCAGGTACGAATACAATCGGTCCATAAATGTCCGAGATATGGTTGCGGACGCACACACATGCGACACGAGCCAACGTGAACGATTATTGGAGCAAAGAAAATGATGAGGAAGAACCTTACAAAAACCGTACAAACCATCTCTGGGAATGAATTGTGACCATTCACAACTTGGTCCGTGAATCGTGATCCTTAACCGAAACAGAGGTGGACACTTCGAGACCTGGGAGGACTCTGTTCCACCTTCTGAAACCCACACATGGAGATAACAACCAATGACATATAGACACACACACACACACACACACACACACACACACACACACACACACACACACACACACACACACACACACACACACACACACACACACACACACACACACACACACACACACACACACACACACACACACACACACACACACACACACACACACGACCTCTCAAGCATCTTTCAAAGCACATGTCATACCCCTTGAAATTACAACCGGAGGCAAGAACAAAACCTGAGGCTGTTAATCGCAGAATGATGATTAAAAAAAATTCTGGGGTAGAATCTGTGACGTGCTGGCCTTGATTGCCGACAAAAGTGCCATTCAAGTTTTTTTTGTGGTTGTGGTAGTTCTTTCTGGATCATCATAATCATCATAATCAATGTGCCATACTCTTGACGGAGTGTCAGTGCTTACTGAGGCAGTTTCTTCGCAAGTCTTTTGCTGGGCGGTTGTAATCAGTCGAGACAGGAATTTGAAATCTGTTCAGGGTGCCGGTGATAACTCGACGACTCAAAAAACACCGAGGTATCATTGGCGTCCACCAACCACGGGTGCTGGCAGGTTGGGTTTTCTGGCTACATATATTTTAGTTAGTGTAGTAATATTGCCCTAACTTATAATCGTATAATCAAAAAGGAAATCCGAATAAGGTGATCTCTTGGCAAGAAATCGAAGGGCTTGGAGTTAGAATGTAACACAACTCTTATCTTCCCCACACAGATCGAAATAGCTTTAGCTCGTGTATTTGCTGGGGGTGGGGGAGTGAGGGTGTGGGTGGTTAAAGAAAAAATAAATAAATTTAAAAGAGAACATGACATATAATTGTGATGTTAATTGCTTCAATGCTAATTATAAACCATCAAAAAAAACAACTGCACGCACGATTCTGAACTTGACTTCTAAAAGTGGAAACTGTGCTGAAACAGGTTCCTTAATTGCCATGATGAGTGGCTGTTTCAAGAACATCACTTTATTGCGGTAATCACTAAATGGTTCATAACACAATTAATACTTTATAAATTATAACATCCATCCTTCCATCCAATACTGACACTTTTTCCGGAGCATCGATTGCCGAAGCAGTCTCCAGATAGGAAGTACACACTGGGATGGTTTGCCAAGTCAAGACAGGAATTTGGCCAGGATACAGGCACACAATGGCCAACTCTTTTTGAAAAGACTCTCGGGATCATCGATGTCCTCAAACAAATGTTTGCAGGACAGGACACCCAGCTTAACGGCATACTCGTTGATGCAATGCCCCAATTTGACAGTTTCCAGTCAGGTAGGAAATCGAATCCAGACTAAATAGCTCGCACCGATAGTGGGCACTACCTCCGAGCCATCCTCACAGTCCATAGTTTAGAACAGTCCCTGCGGTTGGTTTTGCTGACAAGCATGCAGCAGTTGGTGTGTTCAGTCAAACGACTTGTGAGACAATTTTAAAATAGAAGCACGCGAGTCTCTCAGAGAAAGTCTTCACTCCACCGTAACATACACCAACACAAGTAATGGATCAAATCCAGATTTTCAACAGTACTGTAGTATTACCAAAAAAAAGTTAACTTCATAAAATAAATAAACTTTACAAAATCTTAGTATAATTCAGTCTGTCCGTCTGTCTGTTCCCAGGTACCACAAAAACATCTGAACCGATCGCAACCATTTTTTGGGTGTGTAATCCTGGGACCCCTTGGAGTAAAATAGGCATAAATATAATAACATGACCCCCTTGACGGCTCCCGTAGGAAGCGGGTGCTTCTAGGTATCATAATTTGATTGTCGTTCTATTCCAAAGAAGAG
>NC_140968.1:90498814-90523814 GCF_056783735.1 Eptatretus burgeri
ATATTTCTCGAAGCAATATAAAAATGTAGAAAAGTACACCGAAGGAGCATACAAACAACAACAACAACAACAACAACAACAACAATTATGGGTTATAAAATATCATTTTTCACGTTTCCATTAATTTTACATGGTCATTGACGTGCACAGATACACATGCAATACGTTTGTGAAGGACATCATGCCATCATTTGATTAAATCCTTCGGTGACGCGACGGGTAGGCACGCCTAGTGACGGGCAGACGCGGGTACAATATCATTCACAACTGAACAAGAAGAACGATACGATCATCTCAACAACAACAAAAAAGATTGTACTGAATAACTGTCAAAATATCTAATGACATTGAACAGCTATTTCATCAACTTGACAGCATGGTAGAGGTGTTTGAGCTGTCTACCTTTCGGCAGTCTCGTGTGGGTTTCTAACCATTCGTGTGACCCAACTAACCCAAGTACAATCTGTCAAATTTTGCTTCACAGGCAGGGCGTCGTTTGCATCACCAAGTGTCCCGACCGTCGGCGAGACGTTAAACTGGGTGTCCCAGCTCATTGCATTAGTTGGTGGATATTAAAGATCCCGATGTTCTTTAAGAGTAGGCCATTTTGTGCACTGGCTGAAAAAAATCCCAGATTCGAGCCAAAACGATCTCAACAAATTCCAATCACATAATTGGAGTCCTGGCATTTCAGTTACAGATGATGAACCAGTGGGTGGATGCTAGAGCTTGAAACTTGGGTGGTGGTGATGGTGGTGGTAATCGACCACAGTGCCAGAATCCCTTGCATGATTTGCCTTCCATTACAAAACAAGCATTCCCTGATTTACACTTATAGGCAGTGTGACCACTCCTCATTTTCATAAATGCCAAGGTGAGCCAATGAAAAAAGCCAAGAATTCACAAGGTTTAGGAAAAGCGATGATAATCGAAAACCTATAGTCGGCACAGCAGAATTCGGTAATATTAGAAGATCGGCAGCGAAAAAAATCAAAAATCATTCATGCGATACATATGAACGACTCGTAGGTCCACGACTCACTAACAAACCAGCATCGTTATCTTCTCTAAGCGGTATCGTTATCCTGGCCCTCCACATCATAGAAACGAACCGAGTCAGTGTCCCTGTCACAAATCTCCTTGTATCGCTCATGGCATCTGGCATATTGTGCATCTTCCACACCAACCTTGGGGGGGGCTGCCATGTGCGGCACTGTGCTCCCTGGCGACTGATCATCTGATGGTCTGCCGTGACAGTATTCTATTGGCGACTGTTGACGCATGCAGTCGGTTGGTTTGAGGTGTTTTCACCATGTTCACTTCCGAAAAAATCCGTTCGACGCAAGCCGAGGAATGAGGTAGGGCCAGTAAGGTGCACATGAACTTCCCAAGAGTTCCATATGTAAGGTCACCATTTCCGTCTTTCACACTCATGAGAGCGTCCCAGAATTGGACTGGATTCATATCAACACCAAGGCCCTTCACAGTGTCGTTCGCGAACTGAAGAGCACGCCATTCATCATCAAGCTTGTCGAGATTCTCCTCCGAAATGAGTTGAGGGAATTTTGCTGCTAATCCTGAAAGGGACGGATGAGGACGATCGGGAGAGAGAGCGGTCTTCGGATCAAGACATGATAAGTGGGCAAGAACGCTGTTTGCGGAAAGGTCGAACCGTTTCTTCATCTGCACTGTGAGCTCCTGCAGAAATGCCAAGCAATCCTTTCTGAACAACTGTTCTTTCTCTTTCAGAGGCTCTTTTTCCAGCAGTGTAGTACAGCGACCCCCCACATGGATTTTCATGAGTGGCAGCTGGATCTCAGGGTTTTTGGGGTCCACTTCGGACAGGTCGCATCGTTCAATCACTTCGGGGCGAATGAATAGCGATAAGATTTCGCGATATGAATCGCGGATGGAACTGAAGGTAACATGCGTTCTGAAGCTTTCAGACTGAAATTCCTTGTTCATCCTATCTATCTTGGGCAGAAGGAAGTTCATAAAGAGGAACATGTGTTTTGTGCCAGGTGTCGTCATGGTTTTATGAATTTGGGCTGCATCATCCACGCAATCGCTTGGTGTCTGCGCCTGAAAAAACAGCAAGAGCGCATCCCATTGTTCGACAATACGGGCTACAACTTGACCCCTCGATAGCCACCGAGTCTGAGCGAGCTTTGGGATGCGATGCTGCTCAATTTGTATGGCCTCCTGAATAAGCTTGAATTTGTGCATTCGTTTGCTGCTCCTGGAGAAATAGCAGCATATGTCCTTCATCACAGACTCCAGCCATGACGGTAGATGGTGAGCTGCATAACTTGCACATAAAGTAAACGAATGGCATATGCAGCCCATTACGAAGACTGATGGATTATCCGCCTTCAGTAGCGCCTGAAACCCGCTTTTCTCACCCATCATCGTCGAACAGTTATCGCTTGCAAAGCCCAGTATGTTCCTGAAGGGGATGGCTTTGCTTGCCAACAAGTCCTTGACAGACTTGTATAGACCATGAGCTGTTGCGTCGTCCACTATAACAACATCCAGCAGCGCATCAAACACTTTACCGTCATGGAAAAATCGGACCATAACGGCCAGGAATTGCTCGACAGATACATCGGTGCTTTCATCTATAATGAGCGAAAACATCGTGTCCTGACAAATGGAAGCTAGTGACCGTTTTTCCTCATGGGCGATGCCATACTGTATGACGTACGATGCCTTGGTACGTTTCATCTGCAGCTTTTGGGCGATTTTTGAGTCGGGGAACATTGCTTTCATGACATCGGTCAGGTGGTCTCCCTGCCGAAAAGGAATCCGATGTTCGGCCATGAAACCTCCAAGCAAAACTTCCGCTTTTGCCACTTGTTCTTCCAGGTTCGGCTCCAGCGCTTTCATCTTGAAAAATTTCCCCATGTCCACCTGCTGTTTCTTAGTATTCACAGATTTTGCGTGCTTGGACGATTTCCCATGTTGTTTGAGGTGTGATTTGTTGGGAAAAGCAAATTTACAGTCACAAACCTTACACATCGCGTTACCGTCACGATCACAGCCGATCCATTCTGCCAAATCGGGATCACTGCTCCAAGCAGAGTTGAACGATTGTTTGTACCATTTTGACTTTTTCGAGGGTCCTGCCCCTTCTTGATTAGATTCTTCCTCTCTTTCACCTTCAAACGATCCCCGCACTGCCGACTGACTCATTGTATTGCCTCGCTGTGAACGGCAAAAAAAGTGAAACGAGCAGACCAAAATCAAAACAGGAAGCTCGAAGAACTTTTAAACAACCTCGACCCCACCCCACTAGGCTGGTACCCATCTACGCCGCACATAGCACTACTAGAGTGGACACCAGTGTGACCACTCCTCATTTTCATAAATGCCAAGGTGAGCCAATGAAAAAAGCCAAGAATACACAAGGTTTCAGAAAAGCGATGATAATAGAAAACCGACACCAAGAAAACTTATAGAAAACCAAGACGCCAAGGTGAACAACGAATAGCCAAGATCTTGTGAAAAAAGCTAAGGAGTGGTCACACTGGTGGACACCATCGTGTTGGGACAGGCACTGACTGACTGCACGCACGCACGCTATAGGTGGTGGTAAGCGTTCCCACAATGGGCCATTGTATGACTGTGACCTGCTGTGACGAGGGAAATGATATTTTTTTAAAAAGGTAAATCATTCACACTTTTGGAAAAAAAAGCCAAGATTCGGCCGATTTTTGAAATAGTTTCACAAGACACCAAGGTGAACAACGAATAGCCAATATATTGTGGGGAAAAAAAAAAGCCAAGGAGTGGTCACACTGTTTATAGGGAGCTGCAGTTTGCATGAACTATATGTGGCTTCAATCTCCGTTCATCGATGGTCATTCACCTTGCGTTTTCACAGCTGCGTTTGATGAATTATTACAAAGTGGAAATGTGCAATTTTTTGTTCACCCCCCCCCCAACTTTATTTGAATAAATAAGTTTTTTGTTAATGTTATGAAACTAACACAACACGATGTTCTGATAAGCTTAAATGTGGAATTCCGATGTCACTACAATTCCAAAGCACGTGTAGCTAGGATTGTGGGAATTTTTTTTTTTTTCGTTTTGTTGTCGTTTCGATTATTAGGGGTCAGCACCAAATGCTCCCCATTACATCCAAAGGCCACTGGGGGGGGAGGTGCAAAATCGGCAAAAGGAGCAGAAACGATGACGTCAGCAAAAGTCGATTCAAAAGTTTGCAACGGACAGATGGGTTCCGTTTGTCTCAGGAATAGTTGCACAGATTCAAACGCTTGCAGCGATTTCATTTTTAGTCCTAGGGTAACGAGACCAACACGATGAGAAAGGGCAAATGGAAAAGTTGCTGATTTTTTTTTTTTGTCGTTGGGACCGTTTTTAGTTTTCAAACTTTTTAGATCGTCCTGGAGGATCTCGAGGGTCTTACTCACGTTGTTGTTCTTCATCTTCTTGTGGACTTTTTTGTTTCACAGCCTACAGTTTTCATCAAAACTTCCTGAAACTTGACATTTTTATGTAAAAATACCCTGCGCAGACAGTAACCATCTCCGATTTTGAAAATTCCTCCCACTAAAAAAGTCATGACGTCAAAATATCTCCGCTCATGGAAATCGCCTCAAAGATTATCTCCGAAACTAGGCAAGCTTTTTGAATTCTGTTTGCGGGAATCGAACAGGGCATTGGCAGAGATGAATTACCGCACATATGATACATCAATTTGACGTCATATCAATTTTTATGACGTCATTCCTATTTTTTTGACTTTTTTTGTTTCACAACCCAGAGTTTTCATCGGATCTTCGTGAAACTTGCCATGTATATGCAGAAAGCCCACGCGCAGACAGTAACCATCTCCGATTTGGGAAATTCGTCCTAGAAAAAAAAAGTTGACGTCATAATATCGCCGCTAATGGAAATCGCCTGTACCATTATCTCCGAAACTGGGCAAGCTGTTTGAATTTTGTTTGCGGGAATCAAGCCGGCAATTAGCACAGATAATAATTTATCGCAAACCCGATACATCACAATGACGTCATATTCGTTTTTATGACGTCATCATTAAGAGGACGAAGATCTTAGCTCATCCGAGCTTGTTTTGATCAAAATTTCCTGAATGCAAAAACTTTGAGAAGCTCATTCTCAAGATTCCAACGTCATCATCATCGGACTATCAACAGATAAGAGTTATAGAAACATGATGCGTGTTGTATAATACGTTATCAGTGGTCCCACCTTCACTCGTCCTTTTTCGTACTTGTTTGCTCCTGTTGTTGTTTTTGTTGTTGTTGTTGTTGTTGTTGCTGCTTCTGTAGCCGCCGGCTTTGGTAATTCTTCACCAAAATGAAGCCCAGGCATAAGAGGATGCTCTTGGCGGCGAGAATGTAGAGTAAGAGAGGGAAATGTTCCAATGCGCGGAAGTTGAACCAATCGAACATGGCAGCGGTGAAGCCAAGAGATGAAGGTCGAGAATGAGCGAAACGTGTGCGATGGTGAAGCGCAAGGTGTGCGAGTGCCGACTGCCGAGGGATTCGAATGAGGAAGAGATTTTGATTTCGAACGACGTCTCGTCTCTTTCCTTCCCTCCCACACGGTTCCCTCGGTGACCGCCAGAGGACGCGCGCTTCGCTTTGACTTGACACACGTGCGGTACAGTGCGAGACGTGTGACGCGGGTACAGTGTGACGCGGTACAGTGTAGCGTCACGTGTCACGGATCACCAATCGATGAGGAATATTTAAGTAGATGAAGCCATCGTGTATTCGTCGAACTACTACGGTTATTTCTTCACCTCCATCGGATCGAATGAACGGTTTAAAATTGTACACAGGTATAACAAAGACAAATCAGAAAAATCATATAATTAATAATTCATTTTATAAAATCTAATATTCTCAACAAACTGCTTTCTGTTTTGTTGAAATTAGCATACGGGTAGTTATTTGCTTTGCTCTCCTTTTCCTTTATCAGTATTTGCTCGAATACGAAGCGGTGTATGTATTGCGATCCGCGTGTGGTCGTTCCCTTCAGAAAATTTGGTGATTTTGTGAAAGTCCACAAAAATTATTACAATTGTGACACTTAAAAGATTTATCGCATTGCAAAAGTTGTGTCGAATCCCAATGAGGAGGAAGAATAATTTAAAATGCAAAAAAAAAAAAACCGCCTGGTTTCCGGTAAGTTCCGGAAGTGCCTGTCCCGCCTCGCTATTGGCTGCTCCTCGAACCCCCTCCCCTGCCCCTGCCACCCGTGTTTTTCTCTTGGTGCTTCCGCCTGCATTTTGGGAGCGATCATGCAGGCGATAAAGTGCGTCGTGGTCGGCGATGGGTGAGTAAACCTTCCGCGATGGGTTTCTCGTACAAGAACAAAACTCGAGGCACGGACGTGCCTGTGTTTCGACTAGGCCTGCGGTCTTTCTTAGATTTCTCCTGTTTTGACTGGTCCTGTTCGTGCCGGTTGGCGCCACCACGCCCTCCTTGACTTCCTGTCTCGCCGTTCGCGGGCTGGAAAAGTTACTAATGTGTTAACGGTTTTATTTATTAAATGTTCCTTTGTTTACATGATGCCTGTTTCGAGTGAAAGGAGGAGGAGAGGGGAGGGGGTGTGTCCTCGAACACAGAAAAAATGGGGGTGGATTCATGGGTTGAGAAAAGATCATGGTTTTATTTGGGGATTCTCTTTAGATGGTGCTGAACGTTCTCAGTTGGGCATCCTGTGTCGTATAAAGTCCTTCCTTGGCACACCTGAGCCCCGATCTACCTTCGAGCCCTTCGTCTGCAGCTTGATGGAGTACTGCTCTGCCCTCTGCACTGGCGCTCCTGCCTCACGGCTTCCCTAGAAACTAAGGACTTCAAAATCATTGGAATCTCCCGCAATGAAGCCGAGTCCAAAGGCCTCTCACTTTCACATCGCAGACAGGTCGATTATCCCTGCCTTTTACCGCCTCCTTACTGATCTTGCACCCTTTGTTCTTTGCGTGTTTGCATGCTCTGCCCCCCCCCCCGGTCCCCAGGTATCAATCTCGTTATTTTCTCCAAGTCTTCAAGACAGCCGTTCATCACCATCTCAGATCATCCCCCATCCAAAACCATGATCGAAGCCCACCTCTGTTTCCAGTATTTCCTTCATTTGTTTGCGTCTGTATTCATCATTCTTATCCATTCACCCCCGTGCCCCAGCCTGGTGTTGGCTTAGTGGTTCGGGTGGCGGCTTGGGATCCTAGGGTCCTGAGTTCAAGCCCCGTTGGGCCGCTGAATTAAAATACACCAGGAGGTTGACTCAGCCTGTCATCCTTCTGAGGTCGGCAAAATGAGCACCAGTGTACTGGTAAGGGGGACACTGCATCAGCGGCATAGCCGCGTCCCAACCATTGATGCAACCAGCATCCACAGGCTGCACTCGATAGAGAGAGAGAGAGAGAGAGAGAGACCCCCGTGCCCTCCCCTATCCCTTCCCTCCCCTCAACCCTTCCTTTTTCCAAGTCTCTCTCTTTTGTCCCTCAACTCTGCTGTTGGTATTTTTCACCATGCCTTTCTATTGTTCCTTTTGTTCTGTTCGATCCTGATGCCTTATGTTCTAGCTCCTCCACGAGCCTTGACATATGCACAAAGAAAATCCCAACAAAAGCCCATTTTGTTTCTCGTAGTTTGATATTTGCTCACTGTGGTTCAGGTGGCGCCGAGCATGTAATGCGTCGAGGAGAAAAATCCAGGAACGAACAATCTTGCAGCAAAATAGCCATCCGAAGAAATCTGCCGTCTCTTGGTGGCTTGTTTACGTCGAGCCTCAGTTTTGACTGTTCAGAGGAGCTATGAGCGAAGAAGGGTTTTTTTTGTTTTTTTTCCTTGTGCTTTGTTTGCCTTCACAAGCCCACCAACACCTCTTGTGCTGTGCACCCTTGCTGAATTGGATACACACAACCCAAAGACACCAACTTTCCCTTCTGGCACACAAAGTATGAGATGATGTAAGGTTCATAATATGAATAGGCAATCTTTATTTATTTATTTTAGTTGGGTTTTAACGTAGATTGTAAAAGTGTTCCTGGAATAATAGCACTAGTTCCCTTTTATATCTTTCTTTTTTAACTCTGTTTACAGAGTCCAGACTCGTGGAATAGCTCGTACAGTGAACGGATCAGGACGTAACAGGACAAAAGGAACGGTGGAGAGATGGAGGGGAAAACACCAACAGTGGAGTTGAAGAACAAGATAGAGGGAGACTTTGACAAGCAATTGGTGGGGGGAGGGGAGGAGAAAAGGATGCATGGGGTGGATATTGGATGGATACAGGAGGAACCTCTCAGGAGGGAAAAAGTGGAAATTTGGAAGGAGGACGGTTGGTGGATGGAGTGGTTAATGAAGGTCGAACTTCAATGCAGGAGTAGGCCATTAGGCCCATCAAAGCCTCCGCTGTTGCCAATCTATGGTTACTTATCCATGCTCTATCCTCCTTTTTTTTAGGTCATCTCGGTAGAGATGACCGAATAAAGCCGGACCAAATGTCCCTCCGTCAACAATTTTTCTTTCCGATCTTGATGAAACTTAGTATGTGGGTAGAGGTCGATGAGTGTTGCACAACGATATAACTTTTGTCCGGGTTCAAGGTCACGAGGTCACGTAAGTTATAAAAATCGCCATTTTCAAAACCTATCTCGTCTGCCATTCTACAAGATATTCGGCAACTGTTTATTGATTATGATAGTAAAAAATATTATCTTGTATCTAACCGGACAGCTTTTTGAATTTCCGTCCCGTTTGGCCGCCACGTGACCTGGAAGATGGTAAAAAAACACCTCCCGGTACAAAGAAAACCTTTTACTTCCGATGTTGATGAAATTTGGTATGTGGGTAGAGGTCGATGAGTGATACCCAACGACATATTTTTCCTGGATTCGAGGTCAGGGTCAAGGTCACGAGGTCACGAAAGTTGTGAAAGTCGCCATTTTCAAAACCTATCTAGTCTGTCATTTTAGGAGATATCTGGCAACGGTTCATCGACTATAATAGTAAAAAACATTATAGAGATGACCGTCACCCCCACACGGGGGTAATTTTTTTTAATGCAGTGTCGAGCAAGGAAGCAGCAAGTACCATTTTTCATTTCTTATCGTCAACCTGGTTGGGCTCAGACTGGGAGGTGATGCTCTCACCATTATGTTATCACAAAGTACATACAGTAACAGAATGACAACCTCGTCTTGCTCATGAAGGTTTAATGTCTGTCTGTGTTGGCAGATGGGTAGAACGATGGAAGGAATCGACAGACCACTGATCGGAGTGTGTTAACCACCGTGCTTCCCATGGCGGTTCACATCCTTTGATCAGTATTCTGTTGATTCCTTCCATCGTTCTACCTTTAGATTATACCCTGAAGTGTAAGTTGTTAATTCTATAGGCATATTGAGCACATTTTTAAAGGCCAATGATGTTTAAACATTTCCACCTCCTCCCCTTCTGTTTTTTCGTCCTTCTCCCCCCTCCCCTTTAGCGCTGTTGGTAAAACGTGCCTGCTCATCAGTTACACTACAAATGCATTCCCAGGCGAATACATCCCAACAGTGTGAGTTGTGTGGGAATATTGGCGTTTTGTGTGTGTTGCTTGCTGCATTGTGATGTGTGGGATGGGACTCCTTGACGACATTTTGTGGGAATTTGTAAAAATGTAACATGCAGATCGTCCCGTGCACCAAACACATTTTTCTTAAACGGTGCACCCAAGATAGTTCTTGCTGTGTCAACCTTGTTTCGGGGTGATCGAGTTGCCAATCATTTATGATTAACGATTTGTCCTTGTGTCATTAAAAATTACTGGGTTTGCATTATTTGGAAACTATCACCAAAGTAAAGTTATTATTATCCACCACGCTTTAAAAATTTTTTTTTTTAACTGGGGGATATTATGGTCTGTCGATCAGTGTCTTTCACGCCATCTCCTAAATAGTTGGGCAGAAATTCACCAAACTTGGTAGTTCTGATCACCACATGCAAGGAGGTGCAAGAGCAGTCATTTTTTGGACTCGCCGCCTGGGGAGAGTGAAAAGGTCAAGTACCGAAAAATGTAATTACGGGCACATTTTAAACTTTGTTTATAAAAAGTTTCATCAAAAAAAATAAAAAATCAACATTAGGGTACACATGAATGTGTAACTTTTTTGGGGGATCTGATCTGTGGTTCATGCCCTATTGTGTGGGTCTTAGGTCACAGGGGTCGAAACGGGGGGGGGGGGGTTAACTTGAAATTTGATATTGGGTCATTTGTGGTGGAACTTTCTGCAATATTTCAACTTTACTTAAGGTGTGAAACATGGTAATTTGCGATGGAACGCCATCAACTTAATTCGAGCTTGTATTATTTTAATTCAGGGCTTTCAAAATGATGTAATCTGCCCCAGAATAGTTGGCCCGCATGCGCAGAAAACCATGGCACCAAACCTATATCATGCGTGGTAAATAAGGTTTGTAACATAAAATGTCTTACAAAACTTCTTAAAGAAGCCCAAAATACTTGGTAAAGCACCTGTGAGAGGGGGGTGTGCCTCTGCACAACAAAATATTTGGAGAATTCTCTGATCAACTCGCCCAAAAAGGTGATATCTTGCAGCCCGTACTGCAAAAGCTCCTGATAATGTGGGCCTGTAGACAGCGGTCCAGCCACCTTCCCGAATCATTCATCCCTGCCAATGAGTGGACTTTGAACCTTTTGGGATGACCTCGTGTGAACATGGCAGGCTTGGTGATTTATTTCATGGACGTCTTCAATTGGAAAGGCTATGCTGTCATGACCAACATTCAGGCAGACTTCCCAGGTGGAGACACCAAATCTGGTTTGGGTGCTTTTTAACACTGATGGCTAGGTCATATCTAGGGCTTGTCAATGCACAGGTTAAGTTTAAAATGATTTTACTCTTAATCATGTTTAGTGGGGGGGAGGGGGGGTTGAGGGGTGGGTCAGAGTTCGAGCTGTGACGCCTGTTATAAATACATTGTTTTTGATTCTGGGGCCACAAGCGGAATTGTACTAGATTTTGGCATCTATTGCTAAAAGGTGTGCATGTACGTCTATGTCGATATCCGCTGCCACCGGTCACTTGTGTTCACAGGAAATGATAGGAACCCGACTCCAAGTATCCACGGATATTTATCATATTCCTATATTTCCATGAGGCCGATTTACATTCAGGAACAACAATTATAGTTGACCATTTTTGAAATTGCAACTCCTTCGTCTAAATGCTGAAAATTGTGTTTTAAAAGGCTGTTTGAATCACAGATTTCACACGAGCAACAGTGGGTTAAAAGTGCTCGGCGAGTTGAACCGAGTCACTGAAAACGCGCACAGCACGTGTGCGAACACCTCGTTGAGCATTCCTACATCATTTTGAAATCCCCGTAGTATTGCTGGCAGTGCGTAAAACGAAGGGTACTCGATCTTGGAGCGAGCTTTTCTTCGCAGTTTGTTGAACCTTCGAAATGTTATTACCAATGTGCATGTTAAATCCTGTGGTGTCATGTATGAGTGTAAAGCTTTAACCTGTACCTAGGCCAAACTCCTATATTGCCGGTGTGGGCTGAATGTACGGTTGATCACTTTTCTGTTTCGGAACTTTTCCTGATGTGGCTCGATGCGATTCTATGAATTGTATAAGTCGCGTTTGTTTTCCAAACGATTGTCAGGCTGCCTCTCGAGTGATTGATTTAATATTTTTTTCTTTTTGTGTTGTCGTATTATTGTAAGGATCGCTGTGCTATTTTTAGATTTGACAACTACTCTGCAAATGTCATGGTTGATGGCAAGCCAGTAAACTTGGGCTTGTGGGACACTGCTGGACAGGAGGACTACGACAGGCTGAGACCACTTTCGTATCCTCAAACTGTAAGCAAGCTGCAATGAATGCCTTTGCCTTATCTTTAATCTTTGCCTTTATCAATTTAAAAAAATTGTTGGATCCGAATCACCACCACCGCACTTGTTGCTTCTGTATTTTGCAGGACGTCTTCCTAATATGTTTTTCGCTGGTTAGCCCAGCGTCTTTTGAAAATGTTCGGGCCAAGGTGAGTTTACCTCCAGTACATTTCCTTGTAACATATATATATATATATATATATATATATATATATATATATATATATATATATATATATATATATATATATATATATATATATATATATATATATATAATCACGGATGTAATAGCGGTTAAAGGGGATAACGTAGTTTAGTTATTTCATTAAATGTTCAAGGATCACAACATGTTGGAGTGTCTCTGTAAAGATTTAACCCTTTGATACTGTCATTAAAAAAATCCCACACCCATGTAGCCCTGGGGGCCTGGAAGGCCCAGCATGTGGAAAAGTGCAGTTATATCATTATTATTAATTTTTCTTTTGTATTTTTTTCTTTCCTATCGTTTTCTCAGTCGATGCTTTTGGATGTGTATTTGCTCATAAATGTTGATTCATTGATCTTACCTGTAGATGATCAGTATGAAGTATGATCAGTATGAAGATCAGTATGATCAGTATGAAAAGAACCCCAAACAGTCCTTTCGGAGAGACGTGGTGAGAGTTTGCGATTTGTCAGGATTGAAAGACATGCTCCACGTGTTGGGCCAGTTTGTGATTTTACCCAGATCTGCAGAGAGCGAAGAAGCTGCTGCTTGTCGGTCTGAAGGATGACAGATGGTATGGCAGAGGGTGGAGTCATCAGTAAAGAGATAAAGAGGGTTTTCCAGAGAGTCGGAGAGATCATTGATGAAAACCAGGAAAAGAACAGAGCCGAGAACACTGCCTTGAGGAACTACAGCCTGGGCAGGAAGAGGGGATGAAAGAACTCCATTTAGGGCCAAACGTTGGCTGCGACAGGAGAGGAAGTCTGTGAGCCATGAGTAGAGATGGCCTTGGATACCATAGGAAGAGAGTTTGGTGAGCAAGGCAGGGTGCCAGACCATGTCAACAGCACACGATATGTCTTGGGATATGGCTGTGATTTCATGTCTGGCATGAAGTACCTCCATCCATTGTTGGGGAGCAGAAGCAGCATATCCAGGGTAGAGTGACCTGGTCTGAATCAAAATTGATGATCGGAAATCAAGCCATTGGAGAAGAGGAAGGATTTAATATCTGAAGCTATGATGGATTCCATAACCTTGCTGATGATTGGGAGAAGGCTGATTGGTCTGTAGTTGCTGTGTATACAGCAGGATATCTCAAAAGGTTGTCGACGGATTCGGATGAAACTTGGTGGACACATTGGGTGTTTGACCACGACAAATTGATTCGATTTTGGTGAAGATCTGAATGCGAAAATCATTTCGTTTTTCAAGTGATTCTTCACCATTGAGAGATGGGGCCAAAAATGATGTACAGCATGATATTTCAAAAACCGATTGGGCCCGATATGTTCTTGTGGATCAGCATTACGCGGCGGAGGTATGCGCTCTATCTAGTGCCCTTCTAGTATTTAAATGCTTCTTTTCTGTATTCAGAGCAGCAATTATAATGCAAAGCCCACATTCTCCTTGGATTATACAGTCGGAGTGGTTGCACGATCCTGTATGGCTTTAAAACAGGAAATTAAAATGCCAGTTGGCACATTATTTCCACATTTCACTCCCCAGTTAATTTGTTGCTGCAGGTGTAGATGGCCATTTCTGGGTTCAGACTTTTTTTTTGTGCATGTTTCTTTTCATTGCCCACTGTTCCTCCAAGTGTCCCTCTGTTGGAGGGCTACCCTACTGTGGGTGTGTTTCCATCCTTTGCACTGTTTGCAATGAATTTATCAATTTGCTTATTACCGTCGCCGAAGGAGAAGGTATTGCATTTTGGTGTGTTTGTTTGTTTGTTTGGTTGTTTGTCCGCACAGAACTTTAGTGTTTTTCTCCGCAACCATTTGTCGGATCGAGACAAAATTTTCACCATAGGAAAATTTCACCACCAAAATTTTCACCATGGTCACTGATAGAATGTTTTATTGATAATTGTGACATCAGAGGTCATATTGTGTGGCAGCCATGTTGGAAAAACAGAAAGACTTTGGACTTCTGTATCTCTGAAACTGCACCATGGAAAAAATTGAAACTTGGCACATGTGGAATGTGATTTTTTTATGATGTCATAGGTGCCTTCATTATGACGTCATATTTGCATATGTGGAACGCTATATCTGATCAGTATGAAAATTTTTGAAGATCATCTAGCAATAAAATGGATATCCGCAGAAATAAAGTTGATGAAGTCATCGGTCACGTGATTCAGCAGCTCTATTGTTTAAAAATATATAAAAAAATTAATACTTTCAAAAATCATCATCTCTGAAGTGGCTGATTAGATTGAGGTTAAACTACACATATGACTGCCCATCTTTGAGGAACACAAGGTTCACACATATGATGTCATAGTTCACATGGTTTGGCAGCCATCTTGGATTTACCATAAAACCTATAAAAAATCTCAAGAACGGCTGGACAGATCAAGGGGAAACTTCATACAAATGTCTCCCAAGCCATGGGTGTACAAATTTGTTAAGTAATAATTGATTGGTCACACGGTTTGGCAGCCATATTGGATTGAAGAAAAATATTGAATAATGTTTTCTCTGGCACCGCTTGATCAATCAATGTGAAGCTTCACAATTATGATATAGTATTGATGGGGGAATACATGTTTTAAATTTAAACTTGATCGGACAGACGCATGGTCTGGCAGCCAGAATTATTTAATTGTTTTGATCTGGGTTCTTGATTTATTTATTTATTTATTTATTTATTTTTGAATAAGGCTCACTTGCCTGTGCCTGGATGGGTTTGAGGGTAGAGGAGTAGCAGCTGAAATGTGAAACCTATCCAGGTTTCTCCTGATGACTTCATATTTGCTTTTTGCTTGTTTGGGTTCCTTCTGATTACTCCAATGCAGGACTGTACCTATTTGGTCTTCCATTTGATCTGAATTTAATTTATTTTAATCCCATTCTAAATGCAATTGAATAATGAATTAAAAAAACGTCACGGGTCAGGTGTCCAATCAAAGCGGGAAATTTTGGTACCCGGTCATCACTGCCAGCAGTTCAGTGGCAGTTCTAATTATGTCTTTTATTAATTATGTAACACACCATTACACAAACTCCACACAAAATACATCACACAAAACAGGTCCTGGTGAGGGTCTGCAATATCTGATTGCTCTTTTTCTTGTTTGTGACGAGCTTTTTCTTTGCTAACGGCTGGACAGATCGAGGGGAACACGCCATTTTCATGTTGCACTCCCTAGTTAACTAGTTAATTTGTTTGGGGAATTTTTGATCAACATTGTGCTTTGTTTACCTTTACGGTATCTTTTTTGATGCTTTACTAAAGTCTAAATAACCCAATCTTGATTGGGTGACATAAGTTGTCATGCATTTAATAGCAGAGATGATTGGATGAGGATAAAAGAACGCCTCGTAACTTGAGAACCTTCACATGCAAAGTGAATGTGCCAAAAAAAATAATTCTTGAAATGACTGAGTGATTGATGCAAAGGTGGTTTAGAAAAAGGCTCTTTTATTCTGTACAGTGGTGTCCAGAGGTTCGTCACCACTGCCCCGCAACACCAATCATCTTGGTAGGTACGAAGCTTGACCTCCGTGATGATAAAGACACAACAGAGAAGCTGCGTGAGAAGAAGCTTACACCCATCACTTACCCACAGGGTTTGGCCATGGCGAAAGATATCGGTATGTCCCTCCACACCTCATTTTGCTCTTAGCAATCCAAAACCATTGTGGGAATCGTACTGGAGCGAATCTCATCGTGCTTCATTCCCTCACTTTGCTCTGCGGTCGTCACCCACCACTTCCTCAGCCTTATCCTTTTGTCGTGCAATGAAGCTTGGGGGCCATATAATTGTATTACTTACTCAAATATGGCAATTCTTCATTTACCCAAACCATTTTTTATATGAGAGGTATGTCTTTGGTGCTGGTCTGCAAAATATTGTACTGTTCTTGTACTGAAGATTTTATTTGCATACATAATGTACATGGTGGTGCTTCAAATTTGATCTGAACTTCATATGCTTTATGATCGAGCTTGTATGTATGAATCTGTACTTTATGAAACCAAACCGTTGCTTTTGTGTAATTTTTATGCCTCCGCACCAAGGGTGCCAGAGGCATTATGTTTCCGGGTTGTCCGTCCTTCCGTTCGTCCGTCTGGATTTTCGTTTACGCGATAACTCAAGAAGCAAATCGTAGAATTTCATCAAACTTAGTAAAAAGGTAAAGTAAGACAGGGTTAGTAATCAATTAAGTAAAGTAATCAATTAAGTGATTAGATTTTGGCCAGATGTGATAAAGGTCATCAATTCTGAAATTTTACTGTTTACACCCTAACTCAAATATTGGACAGAATTTCATCAAACTTGGTACAAAGGTAAAGTTAGACAGGGCAATTAACGGATTAGATTTTGGGCCAGATATGATAAAGGTCAAGGGTCAAATATGTCAATACTCAAGTGTTTGTGCGGGAGAGCGGAGGCATACCCGTCGACTACGCGCAGTCAAATTACTCTAGTTTATTTTTATATGGGATCCAATGCCCGTTGTGGAGTTGCCCCACACATCTCACACATGGACATACAAACAAATATACAAGATGCAACACAGGACTGTTAGATGAGACAAACACAGCCACTGAGCTTGGGGGAAATGCCGTCACTTACCTTGGTACTCTGGATACTTGTGACGTCACAACGATGGTGTTGCGCTTCCCACCATACTCAGCGGGGCATTTCCTAAAAAGGAATTTCCTCATTCCCATGGGTGCCAACCTATGGTTATTGTCCGTGCTCTTATCCTGCAAGGAAGCACAACACGTTCCATTTTAACATTCTTTGGTATGACTCGGCCAGGGTTTGAACCACCAACCTCCCAGACTCGGGAGCGGACGCTCAAACCATTACACCACCAAGTCTGGTGAGGATTCTCTCAATCTTTGGGGATACACTTGTGTCAACCCCCAAGGTTTCCTTTAATACACATTACTTGACAGGCTGTGATCACAACACTCAGGCAATTTCCTAAATTTCAAATGATCCCTTCTTGGATAATTGGCAAGCATCATGGTGATAAAGCCAAGGAAAATTGTTTGAGAGTTGGTTGCCATTTGATCTCAGTTTTGTTTGTTTTTATTTTTGTTTTGTTTTTTAAAAATATATATATATATATTATTGTTTCGATGCAAGATCGAGGTGACGGTGGGGCCATAGTTGAACAAGATTGAGGATAGTGAAGGATGTTGATGGTGGCAACGATAAGGATGATTAATGTTATCAGGATGATGATTATGATGATTGGGATCAGCATCAGATTGTGATAATTGGGAAGATCTCTTTTTGCACCCTTTTGGATGGTAGTGTTTGCTGATTTTGACTTCCAGGTAGAATGACCAAATAAGAAGCAAGGGCAGCAAAGCTGGGTTTGAGAGTGGGTGCTGATGTCGTCTGGGCTCGTTGAAGAGTCTATGCTGGATAGAAGTGGACATTGACTTATCTCCGACACTGAAGGAGGGGCGGGGGGTGGAGGCAGAGGTGATGTTTTCACATCTGTCTGTCTGTCAGCAAGATATCTCAAACGTTTATCCACGGATTTGGACGAAATATGGTGGAGAGGTTGGGTTTGTTACAAGGACGAGATTTGATTTTGGTGAAGTTCCAGATCCGAGGATTTTTAAAGTGATTCTTCGCCATTGAGAGATGGAGCTAAGAACTATATATCTTCTTAAACTATAATTCCTTCTTCACCTCATGCTCCTTTTAAGGTCTGTGATTGAGATTTTTGTTGATGGTGGGCTGTGGTTTCCTGCTGCTGTTACCTTTCCCCTTTGTACATTTCTCTGAACTAATTGTTCAGTTGTGGATGAGATCGAGTTGTTATTGTTTATAGATCATGACAGCAGATTTATGAAAAGCTGCTTCCTGTACCTCTGACAGGAGCTGTGAAATACCTCGAGTGTTCAGCTCTCACGCAGCGTGGTCTCAAGACAGTGTTCGACGAAGCGATCCGTGCTGTGCTTTGCCCTCAGCCAGTGAAGAGACGCAAACGCAACTGCCATCTCCTTTAACCTCACACGGCCTTTCTGCACCATGATCTGAAGCGCCAAAATGTCAGGCTGATACAGAATTCACGTTTGCCCACACTGGGGTAATAACTTGAACGTTTTGAGAATTTCAATTTCCTTCATCGGTACAAACATGGCTGCAATTAGCCTTTTCGCCGGTGATTGAACAAGCAAGTGTCCTTTTTTAATTTTTCTTAAGCTGTAGGAGTCCGACGGTTCCAACTTCCTGTGCATTTCCAACTGATTAGTATGGAGGGTGCATCCATTGTTTTACTTTGAGATCAATGTAAACATTGCTTTTGCAATGTATTGTAAATTGTACTTGCATTATTATTAATATTATGTTTTTTTGTAATGGTTAGTTCAAAAGGGGGATAGGAGAGGTGAAGGTATTCCACTTGACAACCGGTAGGAGGGTAGGTATGCTCATACTCTTGACGGAGCATAAGGTTGCTCACAATGGGTCGCGCACGCTTCTGTGGCAGAAAACCAACCCGAGACAGGTCACCACTCCATTGCAGACTTGACTGATGATTACTTACCCTGTGTTGATGAAAATTGAATTCTTCACTCGATGAATATTTGGAGTTGCAATTTTTTTTGGTTTATTTTCTTCCTTTAACTGGGTCATTCTCACATAACTGACAGAATCAGGAGGTTGGTAACATTATAAAATTCTTTGAACAAGATTAAAATTTTCAGGTCCGAATGTGGCAAGTGGGACGTAGTTTCAGGTGTATTTGATGAAAGCAGCACTGAATTACCTCTCTCATTTAGCCGATTTTTCACTGCGATTTCAGTGCTTTATGGCCGTCGAGTCATTACCGTAACGGAAATGAAAGGGCTTGTACATCCGACAATGATGTTTTCAAGAGACGTCAAAGATGCCAAGAATATTCCAACTCCATCATGTTTATTGAGAAACATAAGAAAAAGTTGTCATCAATAAGAAATCAATATCACCATGTTTGATGAGAAATCGTGGACATAAAGTGCAAAAATCATTACCGTAACAAATCATCATTACCCTAACGAAACTAAAACGCTTCGGTAATGGTGTTACGGTAATGACGAAATCAACATACAACGCCTCGTAGTGGCCAGACCGGGAAGCAGACACACCGTGAATTGTCAAAAACTTTAGCATTTAAAAGCATTCTCGACGTTAGTGTACATAATATCTGTTGAAATTCATATGTATGGTCAATCGGGCATGTACGGTAATGACGTTGAATAAGCATACGGACTCACCTTGCCAACTTTTGAGGAGTTTTTGCACCCAAACTGCACGACCAAACTTGAAAAATAATTCTAAAAATGGCGGTACAAGAACCGAACGCCATGTCACGATCACGTGACGTGATCGCTTAATTGGCTCACAGTTCTAACAATCACCGGTAGGGCGTTTTCGTTACGGTAATGACGAAATTGAGTGACGGGCACAAAATCCACTGTATTGCAAAACTTGTACAGTTTTCGGCGGTATTTCGACTCTAATACGGAAGATATTGAATTAAGAAGGAGCCCTACATGAATTCTCATAAAATTCGGAGTATTGACGCTTTTTTGGGACATGAACATGGTACTGTGGGTATTGTGACTGCAAAAATTGCATCAGACTGAGAGAACAAACTCATTTTTTCCTATTTATTGTAATTTTATGATCTCAAACGACGGGATTATTTTAACGCTACCCAGGGCAAAGATACATGGTCCATAACTTTGCCGAAAATGCTTGAAATTTCATGAAATGAGGCCACTTAAAGACATGTGACATCAATCTGTCAATTGTGTGAGAATGACCCTACTGCATCGAAGCTTACTTCCATTGTCTTTGGATAATGTGGCTGATTATTATCGCTATTATTAATATTATTAATTTTTTGTTGTTTTTTTGTTTTCCAAACTGAGCATGTGTGGGTTTCAAAAACTGTTTGAAACTTTTGAATCAAACTTTGGGGCATTTAACAGTTGTTGATATCTCACATGTGTTTACTGGTTAGTTTGTGGTGGAAAAGCCTCTTGTATTAAACGTTTACACGCATGTACACACCAATTGCACCGTTTCAAGCCCTCGCTTGATGCGATACTAATGCATAAGAATGCAATTGTTTTTTATTCCATTAATGGTGAGTATTAGATTTGCATATTCAATTTTGATTGGTGATCAAACTTTTTTCATTAAAGGGAGGGGGGTCAGGAATATTTTTGCATTGAAGGTTATGGATGAATTGGACATTATTATTGTTGTAGTTGCTGTTGTGTTTTGAATGAAACAAAATTGTTTTTGTATCGACTTGGTCCCATCCTCAATAAAATTAGAGATAGTCCTGTACCATACATTCGTATGACTATACAGTAGACCCTTGCTATTTGCGGGTTTACCACGCACTGTTTTGACGATTAGCGGTGAATTTTCTGTCGTTTACTTTTCGTGGCCCTCGGCTATTCGCGTTCGCAAAAAAAGTAGCGTGTGGTGTTTGTGTAACGGTGAGGGTCCTGCATGGCACCCACCTCTCTGCATTTGTCTTCTGCACTGCGAACATCCCTCCAACGTTCATCCTCGTCACATCATCTTCGTCATGAAAGGTAAGTGATACAGTATGTAATATGCTTGTTGTTCTGTATGAATCATGCACCTAACCCATTCCCACCCCCCCTCATAGACGCTTCGGCTTGCTATTCATAGTGCAAATGTATTTTGGCCTGAACTTTACAACTTATTCTTGCAGCATCTCTTCTTGGCATTTGTGTTGCACCAGAATGTGACATTGGGCTTAGTGTGCCCACTATGAGTCTGGTAGTTTGGCATTGGCTGAGTTGTATCAGTAACTTGGAGAGCTGGTATGTACTGCTTCCCCGCTTGACACTCAGAATATAGAAATGGCTCGGACAAATCCCATCTGAAGTGGAGCAGGGGTGGGGAGGGGGGGATTTCTACTTGATTATCCCACTGACTGCTGAAGCGAAAGTGACATCACAAGATGGCATTGTCGGCACCCAGAGTGCAATGAAACGTCTCTCCCCCCCCATGGTCACTGCTTGTGATTGGTGTTTTCTATGCACCAACTCTTCCATGAGCAGAAGAACCTGAAAGAAAAGTATTAACAGAGGTGGGGCGTTGGTTTTTTCATAACTGAGCAATTTCTTCAACGTTTCCATTTGTGCACAAATGCTGATTTAGAACAACACATTCATTATTAGTGAACCCAAAAATGCTACACAAGATGTCGGAGGACTTTACAAATTCAGTGGTGCAATGAGAGTGATGGAGGGAATACAGATACAATGACTGATTAATTATTGAGATGTTTATTTAGTTTTTATTGAAAGCAATCTGCCATTGGAATCACTCGTTAATACTAAAGAACATAGCTGCCTTTGGCACAATTCTGCTCCAAAGTCCAGTCTGCGGAGCAATGACGGAAGGGATTTCATTCAATCATCATCAATCATTTACCTGCACCTCAGATATCTATCCAGGCCTCGTCACCAAAACTTGGACCTGACATTCATGCAAGTTGCCAAGTTTGATAGATTAAAGGTACACCAGGTGTGATGTACTGAATACCTACTAACTGTTTTGTTGCACAATTGAATTGCAATGAAAGACCTCATTGAAGATTTACCCTTTCTGGTAGAATGACTTCATATTTTTGCTCGCTTGTCGGAAAATGAGCCGGTGAGTGCTCCGAATAGGAACGTGCCAACAACGCTTCCCTTTAATTTTATATGGGTGGTTCATCAGGCTGTTAAGTTTATCCCAGGGAAAATGTTCCTTTGTTCCATGTCTTACTGCATTGTGTTTTCTTGGTTTATTATTTTGTAGCAGCTTCCACATGTCATATACTTCATGTAAAAGCAAACTTGTTTAACACGGTACTGCGTAATCTTTTTCCTTTTGAACCTGATTACTGAGAAACAGGTAATACAAATATTTATGCCATGAAAATATGGCTTCTTTGTTTTGCTATTTCTGATGTTCAAACAATTTTCCCATTTACCTTATCTACCTACCCACCAAAATAATAATAAACAGGGATTGAGTTACATGAGCAAAGAACCTGTCCTTCCATCCATCCATTGGGACCATACTCTGTGTAGAGCGTTGGTGCTGCCTAAGCAGTCTCCTTGACTATTGGGCACAATTCTGGATGGGTCACCACTGACAGAGTATACCGGCAAGCTGGCACTCATTTTGCTGACCTCGGAAGGATGACAGGCAGTCAACCCCACCTGGTATTAATTCAAGTCAAAGGGGATTTGAACTCAGGATCCAAAGATCCCAAGCCCACCACCCTAACACTTGTCCTTTGACGAGTTAATTTCCCCACTTTGAACATTCATTCATTCATTCATTCATTACCTCTGCCAGCAAAGGTCGATGGAGGTTGTTTTCACCCTTGTCTGTTTTTGTCTCTGAGCAGGACATCTCAAAGTTGTGGATGGATTCAGATGAGTTAATTCAATTTTGGTGAAGATCCGAATACTAGAATTTTTAAGTGATTCTTCACCATAGACATGGGGCCTAAAACGTACAGTATAGCATGATGTCTCAAAGTTGTGGATGAGTTATGACAGAACTTGGTGACGAGAACAAGGCGAATTATATTTTGTTTCAAGTCCGGATCCAGATCCGGTTCATCATTGGGATACAGAAACTAAAATGTTCCGCTTGGCAGAGGTATGCACTCTACCATGTGCCATTTTAGTTTTGTATGCAGTCTGTGGCTTTTGGTTCCATCGTTAGTGGGAGCAGGGCTGTGCTGCTGATGCAGTGTCCCCTGGAAGTTAGGGCAGGCATTTAGAATTTGGCCAGGGTGCTGGCGATATATTCTATCATCACTAGTAATACACCAGAAGTGGTGATGTGTAATACATACACAGAGAGAATTGGGATCCTCCCACCCTGAACCCCCCATAACTAAAATTTTACCCCTTCACCCCACTCCTGCACACTCCAGTTTACAACTCATTCTGTCCAATGGTGCAGGAGTGCATATAAGTGAAACACAAACAGATGATTCTCAAATGATCGAGAGTGTGATTCACTCTGCTGGCTCCTTAATTGCTAATTGCTGTGGGCTGATAGGCTGGCCTGGAGATACATGCATTCACCTCTCAGCTGTCTTTCCCGGGTTTGAATCCTGATCTAACTATAAACTGTCATCCCAGTTTTTTTTTACAGGCAGGGTGATGCATCAATGTGTGTGCCGTCAATCGGGTGTCCCGTCTTCTAGTAGTTGGTGGGCATTAAAGATCCTCCAGTGTCCTTGGTGAAGAGTAGCCTCGCTATCGTCGGCACCATGAACAAATTCTGAAATCCTCCTCAAACCAGCAGAGGGCATTACATCAGCCAATTATGCTACTCCACAGCCTTATGCTGCATATGAATAAGTATTCCTGTGGAGTTGGGTAGGCATTTAGAATTCCACCTGGACACTGCTACACAATAGCTTACTACTTTTGAACAACACTACAGAGGCCTTTAATGTCTTTAAAAGCAACAACATATGAAATAAAGTGAATGTACAATTTATGAATAATTTGTACATTAATTTGTAAACTTACTTGCATTGGAGGAGTTTGCTCTCCAACCTTCACCTTTTTGGAGAGAATGGAGTCTAAAGCCAAGATTCATCAGTCACTTTTCACAGGCTGTGGAATTGCAGAGCTTCCTCCTTCCTCACTAAGGTGGAGTGGTGGCCTCACACTTCTACCTTTCTTCAGGTATTTGTCCTCTTACTCTGTGTACCCTTCACCCTCACCCAGCTCTTCGAAGCCACGTGCATTCTTCCAGAAATGCATATCTTGTTATTCACCCCTGGGTCTAAGCTCTTGATTCACCTCTACTCCTTTGTCTTCCTTTTCTCTCATCTGTGTATCTGATAACCAAAAGATAAACACAGTAATCTCCCAACCCCTTCCCTCCATTTCAAGATGGTAGCCCATTGCTGCCACTGCATGTCCTTTTCCATACCAGCCATTGATAAGTAAATCGGGCTCATCCACGTCCAGGGAGAAATTCGAGATTAGTACAGTGAAGTAATTTCAGCTGGACACCTTTTGTATTGACAGTTCTGAACAAATTGTTTGAGGTGATACCGACCTTTGTTCAATGGGAATCGGAATTTTGGATAACTTTCTCAAAAGTTGTATTGCGTGGTACAGCCCACTTTACTTCCCAGAGGTTCATTTCGAGCCACAAATATTTTATACTCACTAACCCTGTGCCTCACTTGCATGTTTGCACCATTGTGGACTTTCACCAATTCTTTTGCCGGCCTCCTTACCAGTAACCTCTTTCACGGATTATCTGGACGTCCATTGTGCATCTGTCCCCCTCAGCCTTGCTATCGGATGTCACCGTGCTGAATGACGCTTTCACAAATCTGGACACCTCAATTAAAAAACAATGATAATACAAATCATCGTACACAACCCCCAACCACACTTTAAAAATGTGAGATTTAGATTTTGCATTTGACCAAATAAATATGTCGGTGGTGAATATGTAAATTACCCTCGTTAACCTGCCCACCCTCAAGCCTTCCTCCAACTAAATTTCCAGTCTTTCCTTCCTGAGAGTTTCCTTCTGTATCCATCTTGTTCACCTAAAGTGTCCTCTGGCCGACTCCTCATTCCTCCCTACCCCCATTGTTTTGTCCATGTCTCCCTCTTTTATCCTTCAATTCAGCTGGACTCCCCCTTCCCCTCCCCCCCTCCCCCGTACTGTTGCGTCCTGATCCATTCATTGTTCTCTCTCTTTCCTCAGCCTTCACTCTGTATACAAAAAAATATATATTCAGTGGACACGCTGAAGTATATAAATAGGTTGTATGCATGTCATTCAGATGCTGAAATGTATATAAATATATAATTGAAGGTGGTAGAGCAGTTATG
>NC_140968.1:90533679-90551179 GCF_056783735.1 Eptatretus burgeri
GCGAGCCAGAGAGGGTGCAAGCGAGGAAGCCAGCGAGTGAGGGTGTGGGTGTCTGACCAGAGCCAACGAGACAATTCGTCCTTTCCAGTGCTTGAGCAAGCGAGTGTGTGGTGCGCATGTGGGTGTGAGCAGCACTGACGAGTGAGGCACGGGTCGGTCACCAACGAGTGAGGCGAGGGTCAGTCACCAACGGACCGTGTGGGTTACTGGATGTCACCAGTTTCGTGAAGTGTGAGGAGCTGCCCGTGTCGCAGCACCAGGGTCTCAACCTGCGACAGACGATCTCGGTGCCCCCCCCCCCCAGATGTCGACTGGTGTTCAAGGTTGTTCACGAGTGGGTGCACGGCAAGGCTCAGTGCTGGCGACGGACAAGACATGCACGCACACATTTCAGGACTTTTTCACTTCACGGACGACTTCTCTCTGGTGAATGAGATGACTCTTCTCCCCCCCCTGAATGATCTGCTGGGTACCCTTATCTGTGTTTAATTGTAAGTAAGTATTCAAATATACTTACTGCAGAGTTTTTTGCAGAGTTTTTTGGCACCATCCTACCCCTGTCAACTGTTCCATTCATACCCTTTCTTTCCCAATCCTCTTGACATACCCTTACCTTTGATTCTGTTATCTCTCTTTTTTCCAATTCATGTCTTACTTTGTACAGAGATCAGTATATGAACCCCAACAGCCTTGGCTTAGTGGGGTGGAGTGGGGAGATGTGTGGTTAGAAGAAGTGTTGTGCATAAACCATGACCAGGTGCCATTTAAAAACACTTCTGAAGCAGAAGAAAAATTGCAAACAAAACATTACACATCTTTATTACATCTTGTCTACACTATGTTTTAAAAAAAGATATTACGAGAAAAATATTTCACGAACGGTTGTTTAATGTGCATAAGGTATAAAAGGTTATCTTGTCAAATCCAGTATTTAAAATAGGAGGAAGTACAATCCAACTATCACAATGCCTTGGCAAACTAGCGAAGCTGGAAATTTCAAATACTGGTGTTGCACCATCACTGCACTTTTACTGGGCTACTCGTACCACACAACCATTCACCTTCCCTGGTTCTTTGTATACGAACAGTCATCTTTGGCTACAAAGGGCAACGACGATATTTTCACTTGAGGGATTTCTTTACGATGCATCTTAGATTTGCTTGATTGAAGCTGAAACACAATACAAAATGTTGCAAATTATTGAATGCTATCGATAGTCATGAGGTATGAACAATCTCTTGTTAAACAAGGAGGAAAACGCCACAGTGCCTGTGGTTTTAGTAATTTTTCGGTGCAGAGGTAAAGGGCGAGCCCATATTTATTTACAAGTAAAATGGCCGCCCGTCTACCAGTCAGCCATCTTTAATCAGATCGCAAAATAAAGTGAAGTGCACGTGTATTCATCATGTACTGTGCTTCTGCCAAGTTTGAACAAAATCGGACCATGCATGTCCCAGAAATTGTTGGGGACAACTTCAAGTTAGAAAAATTTGCCGCCAGTCGGCCATCTTGGAGCTGATCTCGAAAATAAATGATATGCATATGTGAGCCATCATTCATTATCTGTGTGCCAAATTTGAACAAGATCGGTAAATGCATGTCCGAGCAATGGTTGAGGACGTGTTCGATACCGGGATTTTTACAACTAAAATGGCCGCCAATCTACCAGTCGGCCATCTTCAATAAGATCGCAAAATAAAGTGAGATGGACATGGATGTCATCATGTACTGTACATCTGCTAAGTTTGAACAAAATTGGACCATGCATGTCTGATTTATGGTTGCAGACACACACACACACACACACACACACACACACACACCAAAATCGAGACCACATCCATAAGCCCCCCGTTTCGAACCAAGTTCAATGGGTTATTAGCCATGTTTGGTGTTTCCATCTCAACACTTCGCTCATGCTGTTGGGCTCAGATTCAGCTCCCACTTGCTGTGTGCGATTGTCTACAAATGTTCATGTCCATCTCCATCCTCTGTGTAATATATGCACAAGCTCCTCAATGAGCCTCAGATTTATTCATTTTTAAAAAAACATTTGGCATCGATTCGTACTGTGCCTGTATTCATTCATTTTGTCGGCAGCCTGTGACTGCTGGTTGCATCATTGTTGGGAGTGTGGCTGTGCCGCTGATGCATTGCCCCTGTAGGTTAAGGCAGGAACGTGAAATTTGTTCAGGGTCCCGGAGATAGTTCGACTACTCACGAAGGCGATAGCTCGGCTTCGTGAAAGATACCATGGGATCTTTAATGTCCATCCGAGGGACAGCACACACACATTGATGCTTCACTCTGCACGCGGGCCACCAGGGTGACACTTAATTGCTGTGTCGGGATTCAAACCGACACTAGACGGTTCAAGGGCGAGTGTGCTGTCCTTGTAAACCTGAAAGTATTCATTCAGAGAACAAATGGTTGACACCAAACTTGTAACGTTTCTTGTAAAGAATAACTTATTGAGGCAAATCTCAACACAAGTACAAGGTGGGAGAAAACTCGAACGCAATAAAACGACGCCTTTTGTTTTGCGTTGACACGTCGATCAAGGGATCACTTGATCTCTCTCCTGAACGACTCGAGTTCTCCCTGGATTTTTCTCACTCCATCCTTCGCTTGCATCATCATCATTTCTTTCACTAGGTACGCCTTATCTCGTGCTTCCTGGAAAACAAGAGGTTGGAAAAAATGTTAAATATTGCCTTCCTGTGCTTTCAGTCATTTACATCCGAGATATTGAGTCGTTTTATAAAACCCGTATCGAAATTTACTTTGGAGCCTGAGTTTTGTAAAAAGGGCTCGAGTCACAGAGTTAACTGGTCGTTTGTTACAGAATCATTTTTGAAGGAAACTTTGAACATTTCACAAAGGAGAAGCAAAACTAACAAATATTTAAAATATATATATATATATTATATATATATATATATATATATATATAGTTGCGAATCTGGAAGCCATGAGCACACAGACATTCAGGCCCTATAGATCAGTTATCTCGATAAGTACGTGTTTTATAGATAGCCCTTTCCCTAGTCTAAGGGGTAATTAAATGTGAATGCGCTACGATTGTTATTAGGATATCCCACCAACAACGGCGACTACAACGGCACCATTCTCGCTCCCAATCTGGAACTGGCGCAGCGGCATTCTTCAGGCGCGCGCGTGGGCAGAGTCAAGCGCAGGCATGGCGTCCCTCCGTGGCCGATCGGCAGGGAGTAGGCGTCTTCCCCGCCCCACCTACGACTCAAGGCGATCGCCAAGAAACACGCAGTCGGAGGTGAGGCAGTGGGTAGAGCCACAAACGCCTCCGCTGGAGACTCCGCCCAGAGGGGTGGGAGCGCCCCACCTACCGCGTGCCTGTCCAATGGGGGGTGGACAAGGAGTCGCACGATGTTCCCTGTCCAATGGAAAGGCGAGTGAGAAAGAGGGGAGTGGTCGTCGGCACGGGAGGGGGCCGATAAGAAGCGGAGTCCGCGATGGCTTTGGAGCTTTTTTTTTTCGTCGTCCTGATCCTGGTTCCTCAGCTCTCTCGTTGCCCGCCACTCTCCACCTGGCTCCGTGGTCCGCTGCAGCCCTCAAACGGTCTCTCGTACTTGGGTTCCACCGTGCCGGTTCGACGAGGGTACCCAGAGTCCCGGAAAGACAAGGACGTCCAGCCGCGCGCTCGCAGCCAGGTAGCCTGCAGCCCTGACTCACAGCCGGACTGTCCTCCTTGGCTGGAGAGCCCATTAAAGACCCACAGGGTCCCATTCTTCTGTCTGTGTGTGCGTGTGTGTGTTTGTGGAGCCAGTCCGGCAAGTAGTGAATTGTCTAAGTGCCTTCGCTGTATATACTTACATTTCCTCGTCAGTAGTCGGATAACTCTGCCCTTACGTGCTCCCTAACTCCCCCCATTATCTGTAATAAATATCCCCATTTGTTGAATGTGCTCAGTTCGTTCGTGTCATTTCTCCACTGACTGAGCATGTCCCGTGTTGTGGGAAATTCGCAGCCATTGCCGGAGTAATGGGATAATTGGGCCGACGGAACTTGGCAATTAAAACCGCTCGGAATCGCTCGCGCAACGAGCTTGGTAAGCAGCTCGTTTCCGTACGAGTTCCGTCGAGGGTGAAATTCCCCGGTAGCTGGACCACGTGGGTATTTAGATAAATTGAAGTTGGCAATCGACCCTATCCCACGTGGTCTACCCATTGGCGGATTTCGGTCCAAAATAACAAGGACCCATCGACCCGGACTTTTCCGGGCCGGCGATCTGACATTCTGGGTGATCGAGCCGGGCCGACTCGCGGCTCCGTCTGGCGGTCGTGTCGCGGCCGACGTCCAGGGAAACTGCAATATATATATATATATATATATATATATATATATATATATATATATATATATATATATATATATATATATATATATATCTTTCGGCTGCTCCCGTTAGGGGTCACCACAGCAGATCATCCATCTCCATTTCGCTCTATCCTCCACATCTTCCATTGACACTCCAACCACCCGCATGTCCGCCCTCACCGCATCCATGAACCTCTTCTTTGGCCTTCCTCTTCTCCTCCTGCCTGGCGGCTCCATCCTCAGCATCCTTCTCCCGATATACTCCGCTTCCCTCCTGTGCACATGTCCAAACCATCTCAATCTCGCCTCTCTCACTTTGTCTCCAAACCGTCCTACCTGCGCTGTCCCTCTAATATACTCATTCCTTATCCTGTCCATCCTCGTCACTCCCAACGAGAATTGCAGCATCTTCAACTGTGCCACCTCCAGCTCCGCTTCCTGTCTTTTTGTTAGCGCCACCGCCTCCAAACCATACAACATAGCTGGTCTCACTACCGTCTTATATACTTTCCCCTTCACTCTTGCAGCTACCCTTCTGTCACAAATCACTCCTGCAACTCTTCTCCACCCACTCCATCCTGCGTGCACTCTCTTTTTCACTTCTCTACCACACTCTCTGTTACTTTGGACAGTTGATCCCAAGTATTTAAACCCATCCACCTTCCCCACCTCAACTCCTTGCAACCGCACCATACCACCACCCTCCCTCTCATTTACGCACATGTACTCCGTCTTACTCCGACTGACTATCATTCCCATTCTCTCCAGTGCGTACCTCTATCTCTCTAGGCTCACCTCAGCCTGCTCCCCACTCTCACTAGAGATCACGATGTCATCCGCGAACATCATAGTCCATGGAGACTCCTGTCTGATTTCGTCCGTCAACCTGTCCATCACCATTAGTTATTACATATATATATATATATATATATATATATATATATATATATATATATATATATATATATATATATATATATATATATATATATATATATATATATATATATATATATATATATATATATATATATATATATATTGTTGTGGTTACCAAATTCGCAAACCACCATTCAGGTCCCTAAGGTGAGATATCTCGGGAAGTACATGTGTAGTTAGGCCCAAACCCGTTGTCTAGTGGGAATACATGTCATTTATGCATGCTGCGACTCTTCAGGATAGCCGTTTTTCTTTTACTATCTTTAATTTGGACCAACTGCCATTGTTACCACCACCAGTCACAACATCAACCACCAACCACAACGCCGCTTCACCACAACCGCCACGACCTTCACGTCACACCTCGCAACCGTCGCATCGCCACCGTTCTTGCGCCGCTTGTGGGTACCGGTGTTGGACTCGTGCAGGGCGGGCGCCGAACAGCGTGTACAAAATCACGGATTTTGTGCTTCAAAAACGGATCAAAAACGACACACGCCCACTTTTTGCCGTCCAATCGGTGAGCGAGGGGCGAATTGGCCCCGCCCCCAGGGCGTTGGAGGGCGATCGATATATGCAAATTTATGGATCAAAAAGCATTCACGCCCACTTTTTCTCGGGCCAATGGGGAGCGAGGTGAAAGGTCGAAGGGAGGGGGTCAAAGATGAGAGGGCGAAGCCACGGGGCTGATATAAGCGACCGTGTTCGTCAGTCCAGAGGAGTAGTAGAGTCGAGAGAGAACAGAGAGTTAAGACTTCGCGGGCGGTGGAGTTGGAAAGAAGGAGCTGGTCGGCGTGTGCGTTGGAGTCGGAGCGGAGGGGACGGAGCTGTGGAGAGGCGGCGAGGGCAGACGAGGGGGTGCTCGCGTCGTGCAGGGAGCTGCACCCCAGGGAGGGTGACAGCGCGACCTGGCCGAGGTGGAGACGCTCGTCGCGGGACAATAAAAATCCTCTATACCCCGAGCATCAGCAACCCCCTCCTGTTTCCCCCCCGCGCTGAGATAGTGCGACCAAGGGGGCCCCTTTCCCACCCCCTACCAGACACTGTCCGCGAGGCCCGCGGAGTTGAGGCACCATCGCCGCTCCGCGTCTCATCACCAGACGGGTAGGCCCGACCCGGTCTCGGCCTCAGGCCCGCCTCATCCTTGAGGGTATTCTTTCCTTGGTTTTGGGTATGTGTTGTCGGCGCCGTCTGTGAAGTAAAATTGTATAAGTGTTGCCGTGTGCTCGTGTAATCGGTATTAGATCTGCATTGTCGCATTTGCTTTTTGTGTAAATTGCATTGTGTTTTTCTTTTCTGTGTGCTTTTGGTGGAATTGAATATGTGTGCTTTCCGTTCGTCGCGAATAAATGTGCTTTGTGTTGAACTGTTTCCCGCTTCGCTTCGTCATTTCCTTCATTGAATCCTCATCTTGCTTCACGTAAAGGGTTGGTAGTGGGCTGAATACGCCCGATAATTAATCGAACCGTCGAGGTCGACGAATAACACCGCTCGGTTATCCCGATAGTACGGAACGGGTCGCTTAAGTGGCCCGTGTCCGAAGTCGACCTGCGGCGAGGTGCGATCGCCCGGTCTACCCTCCGCGTGGGTACTTAGGTAGGTCGAATTTGGCGAGCAACCCTATCCCACGCGGGGGCTGATTGGCTCGATCACGGTGAGACCGAAAGGTCCACCCGTGACTGGTTCCCGGCGTTAGTCCGAGAGGGTCACGACTGGATTGTCCGTCCGGTGGGCGACGTGCCGTGATTCGAGTTACGTGGCCGTCAGCACGCCGGCGGGCGCGAATCCGCAACACTGGTGTCAGGTCGTGCGATACAAATTCATCGCCCTCCTCGCGGCACTGGTATCGGAGAACAGGAAAACGGGCTCTCCTGTCTCCGGCTAAATTCACGGGAATCGGTCCAGGGGTGAGAGAAGCGACCCCCGATTCCCTCCAAATTACGAGCGAGCGAAATTAACCCTTTAAGAGAAGCAAGATGGCGTCTCAAGGCGAGCGGGAGCCGGGGGTATTAGAAATGGATGTAGAATGTGTAGGATCCATGGTCCAGGATGGAATCCCCGAGCAGGAAATGTTGATTGTGCAGGAACACGGACTCGCCCAACTGAACCCAGAGCCCGAAATGGGTGCGGCAGCAGCCGCGGTGTATGACACCTCCCCCCCCCTCTCCACCAAAACCCTTCCCCAACCCAGGCCGAAACGGCTCAGCTGGGTGCATCCGACATGGCCCAGTTATGCGCTATGCTGGCGGCAATGACAGAAAAGATGGATACAAATACAAATGAAATGAAAAACGAAATGAAACGCATGAACAAGCAAATGAATGAAGTGAAAACGACGATGGATGCGAATACACAGCAAATGAAAAAAGAAATGAAAGAACTCCGGGGTGAGACGCAGAACATGGGCCGATGCCTGCAGGCGGGCATGAAGGCCGTGACCAGGGAGCTGGGAATGGCGACTCCACGTGTGGGAGCAAACGAGCTGGAAGGGGGTGCAACGGCTGACAGGCCCGCGGTGGAGGCGGGTAAAAAAATAATTCGGGGGGCGTGTTGGGCGAGGGTCGTGACAGAGGAATCGACGGTGACCAAAAGGGAAAAATTAAATGGGGAGACCAAAACGTGTGAGACGAGACACGAAATGACGACAACAGAAACTTATAAATGTATAGAGACACGGGAGATAGAGGGTGAATTGGACAAGGTAAGTGACGCACACACACACGGAGGTAGTGGAGGACAATGGGGGTGAGCTGGCGGACTGGGTAGAGACCCGGTGCGAGCACCTGGATGGCCTCCTCCAGGAACGAGGGGAGGGAGTATGCCCCCTTGAGGCGAGTCACGACCAGGTGAGTTCGGTCGTGCTTTGCGAGGTTGAGGGGACGGGTGCTGTGAACGGGTGCACGGAAAGCTTGGGGGGTATAGAGGCCCCGGAGACCCTTGTGGGGACACGAATCCCCAGAGTGGTTGTCCCTGTGTGTGTGGTGCAAGGCGTGAGTGCGTCCCCGTGTGTGGAAGCGACCCCGTGTGTGAGTGGTGTGGTGGCGATGGTGCCGGAGTACGTGCTTCCCAGCACGCCGTGTGTGGATGAGGCACCGTGTGTGGAAGAGGCCGTGTGTGTGAGTGAAACGGCCAGTGTGAGTGAGGCACCGCGGGTTAGTGCCCCCGCGTGTGTGGGTGAGGCACCGTGTGTGGATGAGGCACCGCGGTTGAGTGCCCCCGCGTGTATGAGTGAGGCACGGTGTGTGGATGAGGAACAGCGGTTGAGTGCCCCCGCGTGTGTGAGTAGTATGGTTTGTGTGAGTAGTGAGGCACGCGTGAGTGAACGGCCGTGTGCAAGGTCGCTGTGTGCAAGGGAGACCATGTGTGTGAGAGAGCGGTATGTGAGGGAGATGTCGGTTGGCATGCGGGAGCACGCAGCCGCGTCTCCCGGGGTGAATGTGATGGAGTGGACTGTGTGCGTCGTAACACGCAGGTGTGCGTGGGTTGAATGGAGACGGAGACGGCGACATGGGAGAAACGAAAGCCGGGTAGCGGCTGTAGTTGTTTCGGGGACCGTGCCGGGTTCACCCAGCAGTGAGCACGCGGTCCGTGCTGTGCAACGCACGAGGCCACCACGTGCTCGCTTGCGAGAGTGAAGTCCCGGTCCGGAAACGCACGCGGTGGATTTGCCGATCCCGCGGACGGACAAAGTTTAGGCAGGTAAACGGATTTGGACCGGACGGGTTCTCCACGCGATCGTGTGTGTTAAGCTCCAACGGGCAAAGCACATGTGTTCGCGTGGGGAACCCCTCGAGACGTGGGGCTTGTGTTTTTTTTTTATGCGCACGGTGACGTCATGGCTGCACGTGGGGTTGGAATCCGGCAGGAGGGGTATCTCTGCCGGATGGTACCGTCCAAGGAGGGACGAGGAACACGTGCAGCTGCATGACGTCACGGGCAGGTGTAAAGTGCGCGAGCTCCGAGTTGCTGCGCAGGTGCTGCGCATGAAAAAAAAAAAAAAAGAAACAAGCCTCACTTTCGGGTGCACAGGATTCCTGGGCAAAGGGTGGAAGACCCCCTTGACCTGGGCACAGGATGGAAACTAGTTAGGGGGAAGGGTTAGCTTAGTTAGACCGACTTCATGGGGCAGGGGTAAGTCCTCATGGAGTCCGTGGAATGGATTAGGTAGAGGGATTTAGTGAGCTTTAGGTTGGGAAATAAAATGATTTTTTTTGAGTTAGAAGACAGAGACAGACTTTGAGTGTGTAGAGTTGACGTAGTTTAGCTACGTAGTGTTAAAAGGAACGTGCTATAGTTTAAGGGACGACGTGGGAGCACGAGTTAGTTAGGGGAGGTAGTTAGGAGGATGGCAGAGTTCAGCGGTGTGTGTGTTGAAGAGTTGGTGAGTTGTGAGGTGAGTACATGATGAGTGAGTGAGGCCAGCGGGTCTGTGTGTATGGAGCAAATGGGGAATGCATGGTGCGATGAGTGATTGGGGGGAGGAGTGACTCCCGCCCAAGGGACCCCGGGGTCAGTGTAGAGTGAGTTAGCTGGGTTAGTCAAATTGAAATATGGAGGTCGTTTTGTTGTTGGTGGGAAAGTAGGCTCGAGACCCATTTGGAGGGGTGCAGGAGCCCTGTTGACGGGCTTGGGAGCGTGGCTGCGAAAGGTGAGTATCGCTGAGTGGGTACCCCGGGCACCAGGCTAGTCGGCCGCGGTAGGCCATGGGCCCATGGGGGGCCGGGATAGCGTAGTGGGCACGGGTGCGCCTGCTTGGTGCGGGGGCCCGGGGCGCCATTAGCCGCGTGGGCAGTGTTGTGGGCACGGGTGACCCTCGGAAAGGGGCCCGGGAGGCCGGCCTGCCACGTGTGCGTTTCAGGGGAGGTGCCATGGGGGGAACTCCCCGGTGTTTGGGAGCTGGTAGGCTCGGAGGCAGTGTAGTGCCCGGGGGTGCCATAGCGGGAGATTCGGCAGAGGGTCGTGCCTGCCAAAGGGAGCCACGTGTCCCAGCCAGGAGACCGTGTGAGGGCACGGAGCGAAAATTGGGGGGCGAGGCCCGAAATTGTGAGGACACCAACACAGGCGACGGGAATCTGGGTTGTTAGAACCAATAGTTTAAGCGAGAGGCGCTTGTTGAAAGCCCCGGGGTAGTTTAACAGTTAAATAGTTAGGGTAGATTAGGAAGTGTACCCCTCCGCACCATCCATCCCCTCGCCCTCGTTGTGGGCCGCTGGACCCACTTTGGTTATAGATCGCCGAACTCTGGGGAGGCAATTCTGAGGCTTCGTTGGGCCTCGACACAGGACGCTAGCTCTCCCTTGTTCCCCTCCGGGAAGGGAACGTAGGGGTTGGGAGTAGGCTAGGTGGCAGGATAGGTTAGCCGAACAAGGACGATAAAGGGGGTTGGGGGACGATTTATAGTGGGAAGTAAAAGTAAAAATAAAAAAAAATAAGTTGGGGCTAAATTGGGGTTTGACAAATTAAGGGAGTGGGTATGTACAGTGACAGGCAAAGGCGATAGGTTGGGAGGGAGACAGGTAGGTAGGTCCCAGCCCGCCTTCCGAGTGGCCAGCACCAACGCACTCCCTCCACCAACCTCCACTGAACGGCAAAGGCTGGCCACTTCATCGGCTGGCCGTGTTTTGCGTCAAGGCCTGTGCCGGCCAGTTCATCTGCGGCTGTTTTTCTTCAAGGCCTGTGCCGGCCAACTTCATCGGCAGCTGTTGTTTTGCTGCAAGGTCTGTGCCGGCTGGATCGTCTGCAGCTGCTGTGCTGCAAGGCCTGTGCCATCGGCTGGCCGTGTTTTGCGTCAAGGCCTGTGCCGGCCAGTTCATCTGATGGCTGTTTTTCTTCAAGGCCTGTGCCGGCCAGTTCATCTGCCGGCTGTGTTTGCCTGCAGCGGCCTTCTTCTGCGGGCTGTGTTTGCCTGCTGCCTTTGCCATGCCATGCCCACTGCCCATGTTCACCAGCCCCGTTCAATTTTTGCTTTGCCCCCCCCCCTGTTCATTTCCATGTGCGCCAGGATCCGCAAGGCAACAGTTTGCAAGCTGCAAGAACTGCCCTGTTGGCAGCTACAACACGGGCCTGCAGTGGCGGCCCGTGCACCGTGTTTGTGTCCATCCATCCATCCGTTGTGCTCATTGCGTGTGCCACCTGAGCTGGCACGGAGACTGCATTTGTGCAGCCCATGCACCGTTGTGGTTCACTGCGTTCAGTTCAAAAGGGAAGGCCGTGGACTGCGTGTGAGCAGCCAGCCACGTTCCCTGTCACCTGCATCGTTTTGAGCCAGAGACTGCATGTGGGCAGCCTGGCTCCCTGCTAACTACTTCCTTTTTGCAGAGTTCAATGATCCTGGGCCATGGTTTAGTGTAAAATTTGTAAGTTAAGGTTAAGATGTACTGTAAATATGAGTGCGCCCCCGGCATGTATGTCTTAGCGCCGGCAATTTTATTTAAGTCGTCCGTGTGAGTGAGTTTGTTTAGATAGTTACGCAGCCCTTAGGTTATTTATTTTGGGGACACGAATACCATGAATGTCGCACTCAGGGATCCGTAGGTAAAATGTACTAGGGGAAAACTACACATGATGGCACACGAAAATTTGACGACTCGGGACGAGTCTGTAAAAAGGGGAGGGGGTAGTGTTGTGGTTACCAAATTCGCAAACCACCATTCAGGTCCCTTAGGTGAGATATCTCGGTAAGTACAAGTGTAGTTAGGCCCAAACCCGTTGTCTAGTGGGAATACATGTCATTTATGCGTGCTGCGACTCTTCAGGATAGCCGTTTTTCTTTTACTATCTTTAATTTGGACCAACCGCCATTGTTACCACCACCAGTCACAACATCAACCACCAACCACAACGCCGCTTCACCACAACCGCCACGACCTTCACGTCACACCTCGCAACCGTCGCATCGCCACCGTTCTTGCGCCGCTTGTGGGTACCGGTGTTGGACTCGTGCAGGGCGCGCGCTGAACAGCGTGTACAAAATCACGGATTTTGTGCTTCAAAAACGGATCAAAAACGACACACGCCCACTTTTTGCCGTCCAATCGGTGAGCGAGGGGCGAATTGGCCCCGCCCCCAGGGCGTTGGAGGGCGATCGATATATGCAAATTTATGGATCAAAAAGCATTCACGCCCACTTTTTCTCGGGCCAATGGGGAGCGAGGTGAAAGGTGGAAGGGAGGGGGTCAAAGATGAGAGGGCGAAGCCACGGGGCTGCTATAAGCGACCGTGTTCGTCAGTCCAGAGGAGTAGTAGAGTCGAGAGAGAACAGAGAGTTAAGACTTCGCGGGCGGTGGAGTTGGCAAGAAGGAGCTGGTCGTCGTGTGCGTTGGAGTCGGAGCGGAGGGGACGGAGCTGTGGAGAGGCGGCGAGGGCAGACGAGGGGGTGCTCGCGTCGTGCAGGGAGCTGCACCCCAGGGAGGCCGACAGCGCGACCTGGCCGAGGTGGAGACGCTCGTCGCGGGACAATAAAAATCCTCTATACCCCGAGCATCAGCAACCCCCCTCCTGTTTCCCCCCCGCGCTGAGATAGTGCGACCAAGGGGGCCCCTTTCCCACCCTCTACCAGACACTGTCCGCGAGGCCCGCGGAGTTGAGGCACCATCGCCGCTCCGCGTCTCATCACCAGACGGGTAGGCCCGACCCGGTCTCGGCCTCAGGCCCGCCTCATCCTTGAGGGTATTCTTTCCTTGGTTTTGGGTATGTGTTGTCGGCGCCGTCTGTGAAGTAAAATTGTATAAGTGTTGCCGTGTGCTCGTGTAATCGGTATTAGATCTGCATTGTCGCATTTGCTTTTTGTGTAAATTGCATTGTGTTTTTCTTTTCTGTGTGCTTTTGGTGGAATTGAATATGTGTGCTTTCCGTTCGTCGCGAATAAATGTGCTTTGTGTTGAACTGTTTCCCGCTTCGCTTCGTCATTTCCTTCATTGAATCCTCATCTTGCTTCACGTAAAGGGTTGGTAGTGGGCTGAATACGCCCGATAATTAATCGAACCGTCGAGGTCGACGAATAACACCGCTCGGTTATCCCGATAGTACGGAACGGGTCGCTTAAGTGGCCCGTGTCCGAAGTCGACCTGCGGCGAGGTGCGATCGCCCGGTCTACCCTCCGCGTGGGTACTTAGGTAGGTCGAATTTGGCGAGCAACCCTATCCCACGCGGGGGCTGATTGGCTCGATCGCGGTGAGACCGAAAGGTCCACCCGTGACTGGTTCCCGGCGTTAGTCCGAGAGGGTCACGACTGGATTGTCCGTCCGGTGGGCGACGTGCCGCGATTCGAGTTACGTGGCCGTCAGCACGCCGGCGGGCGCGAATCCGCAACAATATACATGTATATTATATATATATATATATATATATATATATATATATATATATATATATATATATATATATATATATATATTGTGGTAGAGAAGTGAAGAAGAAAGTGCAGGCAGGATGAGTGGGTGGAGAAGAGTTACAGGAGTGATTTGTGACAGAAGGGTAAAGTATATAAGACGGTAGTGAGACCAGCTATGTTGTATGGTTTGGAGGCGGTGGCGCTAACAAAAAGACAGGAAGCGGAGCTGGAGGTGGCAGAGTTAAAGATGCTGCGATTCTCGTTGGGAGTGACGAGGATGGACAGGATAAGGAATGAGTGTATTAAAGGGACAGCGCAGGTCGGACGGTTTGGAGACAAAGTGAGAGAGGCGAGATTGAGATGGTTTGGACATGTGCACAGGAAGGAAGCGGAGTATATCGGGAGAAGGATGCTGAGGAGGATCGCTTGAGGACGGGAGCTCTGTGCTGGGCCACGCTATGAGAGGGTGTAGGGCAGTCCGGAATCATGGCGAAACCCAATCCTTATCCCTGTGTCGTAAGAGGCGACCAGGGTTGCGTCAGGAAGGGCATCCAGCGTAAAACCTATGCCAAATCCGTATGTGGATAATAGCGGATGATCCGCTCTGGCGACCCCTAACGGGAGCAGCCGAAAGAAGAAGAAGAAGAAGAAGGTTTTGTAAAATAATAGCACATAAAGCAAAGATAGCTTCAGTTAAACACGTATCAATATAAAACAATTTGCACCATCTTTTTACACCATTAAACTCCACTAGTTTGTGAAGAACAAGTTGTAATTGGTGGTGGTGTAATGGTTACTACCAAGAGTGAGTCCTGGAGATTGACGGTTTGAACCGCGGCCGATTGATACCCAAATCTTAAATAAATGGTACGTGCTGCTTCCTTGCTTGATGCTTAGCATTTAAAAAGGAGAGAGCACGCACAAACAAAGTAATAATAGCATGGGCTTTGATGGGCCCAATGGCCTCCTGTGTTGAAGTTCTTTGCAAGGGAACATATTTATTGATTAGTTAGGAGAGTATGGGTGGTGGTGGTGGTGGTAGCGGTGGCGTCCCACAAGCCAAATATTGGGTGTTCAGAAGCCATCAGAGTAAACTTGATCCTTAACAGGTCACCACTGCACAGGAGTGTGGATATTTTCCACGACTCAGCCGTGCAAATTGAACCCACACCACTTAGTGCAATGTAACAGGCTTTATCCACGCCAACACGAAGCGGCTGGGGAGAGTTTATACTCGAGTAAAAAGGCAACAAATATAGCAATTTCCCAGGGAAAAGGCTCAGGTCCTATCTTTTGACGACCAAGTGGTCAAACATTTACATTACATTGAAAAATAAAATTTCGCCGAGCAGAGCGAGGGGAACATTTTATGTGGGCGTTTCTTTTTGTCATAAATTCTCAAGACTTTTTTAAATACAGACAAAAACGCTCCAACACATTTGAAACTCGAAGTGCACTCGGTAGAGCGCATACCTCCGCCACGCAATGCCTGATCCAAGAGAACATATCAGGCCCAATACATTTTTGAGATATCATGCGAGATATCGTTTTTGGCCCTAACAATGGTGAAGAATTGCTTAAAAAAAATTAAAATTCTTTTATCCGGATCTGGATCTGGATCTTCAGCAAAATCTAATCAGTTCGAACTTGTCACACACCGAACCTGTCCAGCAAGTTTCATACGAATCTGTCCACAACTTTTTGAGATATCCTGCACACAATCAGCCAAACAAACAGACAGGGGTGAAAACATGACCTCCTTTCACCTTCGGTGGCGGAGGTAAAAAAGTTCTCCAATGAGAGAACTTTCGCTCAAAACTCAACATTTCATTGAAATGCTGTGTCATCATAAAAATACAATTGAATTAAAAGCAGACATTGCATATCATGAAACAAATGTAATCATGATCAAACTAAATCGATGTCTCCGACGTATTGAACAAAGTTTGACGTGGAAGTGACCTTCAGAATTACGGCTTTGCTATCACCGAAACATTAGCTTTCATCATCTCAACGATGTGAATCAATCACAACAATGATTTCTCCTCCAACACATTTGGTGCCAATTGTAATCATAAGCCTTGGAGAATTTCCCACGGTCAAAAAGCATGTTCTTGGGTCTTGAAAAAACAGACTGAATGCTCAGTTCAAACAGAATGATAGGAATGGGACTCCAGATTATCTGACGCTTGGTATACCATTCCACTTCTTGGTTCATGAATGGTCCGGAGAAAAGAAGCATCTCCGATGACAAATGATTCAGGTAATTCGTTCATCATCACGTATCCACCATGGGAACAAACGGAATGGTACATATCAGTTCCATGTTGAACGCTTTGGTTAACATCATCGATAGTCTAAAGAATATCAGGTAATCTCACATTTTGAGACCACATCTTTGGTTATTTACACCTCAATACATATGAAACTAGAACGGCCACTCAGCAGAGTGCAAACCTCTGCCATGCAATGCCTGATCCAGTAGAACATCGAGGGCCCAATAATTTTTTTTAAATATCATACAATACATCGTCTTGGCCCCATCTCTCAATGGTGATGAATCACTTCTATATATATATATATATATATATATATATATATATATATATATATATATATATATATATATATATATATATATATATATATATATATATATATTCTCATATCCAGATTCAGATCTACACCGAAATCGAATCAATTCTTCCTAATCACACACCAAATGAATCCACCAGGTTTCGTCCGAATCTGTTTGCAACCTTTTGAGATATCGTGCTATATATCATTTTTAGTCCTATCACTCAATTTTTCAAGTGATTTTTCACTTTTATCAGATCCGGATCCAGATTTTCATCTCCACCAAAATGGAACTATTTCTTCCTCATCACACACCAAAAGTGTTCTCCAAATTTTGTCTGAATCCGTCCACAACGTTTTGAGATATCCTGCACATAAACAAACAAAGACAGACAGACAGACACAGATGGTATGAGCTTATTACTTGCAAAATCGAAGACTTTTCAAGTATATTGTTCAGTCGATTTTGTTATTCTGTCTGTCTGTGTCAATCGCCCACAGGTCACAATTCTAAACCAATCTTCATGAAACTTTACCTTGTCGAGGTAGTTTCAACTGAGAAGCCTGTTATGTTGATTTTGAGGTCAAAAGTCAAATGTCATCTTGAGGTCGAATTTACGAAATCGTCATTTTTCATCCGATTGACTTGAAATGTGAACAGGATTTGCATATTGCGTTATTGAATTGGGAAAGCAACTATTTTTGGGATCAAAAGGTCAAAGGTTAACCCAAGGTCAAATTACGAAAATCATCAATTTTCAACTGAAATATCGTCAATTTACATCCTATTAACTCGAAGGTTGAACAGGATTTCCATCATCCATCACTGAATTGGGAAAGCAACTATTTTTGAAGTCAAAGGTCAAACTTCCAAAATCATCAATTTCAATCTGAAAAATACTAAATTTTCATCCCATTGACCTGTGCCTTTGATTAAGATTGTCAATTTTAATCTTCATGAAATGGACAATTTGATATATCCATGGCAACCTTTGGAGAAGGGGTGTATCTTGCAAGTATCGTGCTCTGCGCGACGTCTTTTTCTTGTTATATTGTTGAGGTTTTCATAAAGACCCTTGGGAGTTACATTCAACATATAAAAGAACCCTGAAGTTTAGATATTTCCATGGTGATTCTGTTTAGTAAGGGTACCCCATCCCCTCATGTAAGTGCACAGGGAAATGCATGGTGATTGTGGTGAGAACCTTCCCTATTGTTCCCTTCCTCATTCCCAAACACTCATTCTTAAACACCAATCCGTAAGCCCTCATATTCCTACACCCGTACTCAAACCT
>NC_140968.1:90558679-90578679 GCF_056783735.1 Eptatretus burgeri
CCATGTGAACATCATAACTACCGAGTTTGGTGAATTTCTGCCCAACCGTTTAGGATGAGATAGCGTGACGGATGGACAGACAGACAGACAGATGGAGCCGATTACAATATCCCCCATTGTTTTTTTTTTGAAAAAGCATGAGGATAACGAGGAATTCTGTCACTTAAAAATTAATGAGTTTATCTCTGTGGAAACCGAGGCGCGGCTTATGTTGCATACGTTATTCCTTCGTCAGACATATATACATATACATATGTTATGTTGCAGGCTTATGTTGCATACGTTATTCCTTCGTCAGAGCAAGAGCTCATGCTTGAAACAACAGCAGCACCTCCTTTCCCACGGTGGTAAAAGTACACATCAACAGTGAGTTTATGAACATCATTGTCTATAATGCACCATCATCGTCCGAATGCAGCATGTGACTGCGGATTAGCATCAGTTATTTCACAGCCATGGCAGTGCCGCCGCTGCAGTGCCTCCTGCATGTTTGAGCAGGAATTTGTAATTTGTTCATGGTGCTCGCGATAGCTCGCCTAATCTTCACGAAGGCCACCGTGGGATCTTTAACGTCCACCAACGAATGCTAGAACACAGGACACCCAGTTTAACGTCCATCCGAGGGACGGCACACATATTGATGCCTCGTCTTGCCTGTGAAACATTGGGATTGCAGTTATAGCTGGGTTGAGATTCAAACCCAAGCGAGACAGCTCAAAGGCAAATGCGCATTCCTCTAGTCTAGGCTATCCTGCCAGCCTTGTTTATAATGGACATTGTATTTCCTTTAACAGAAGTAAGTTTTTAATTCCAGGCCTCACTTGAAAATGCAGTGTTTTAGGACTGACCTTGTAAAAATTGTGAATTTTTTTTTTTTTTTTCCAAACTGGAAGATGCCATAATGGACAAAAATTTGTCGAACTGGTCAGCACATGGCAGTGTAATAAATGACGTCTCGGATGAGGCATGCATGATGTGATGGAGGTGGGCCGTAAGCTTACTGTAGCCAGCTGTTCTTGAAGCTGTTCCACCACCCTCTTGTGAGCTTTTGCTAAGGCGACGATATAAAACATGACAAGGCTGCAAAAGAAAAGGACAGCACAGATGCAATCACAATTATTCCAGAACTCGACAACATTTTCAGACGCTCTAGAAGTGCAAAATGTGAGTACCCCAAGGCACTCATAAACCAGATACAATTGCTACTTTAAAGCACCAATTTGAGTTCACAAGGGAAACCGGAGGCGTTTGTAACTTTTGGGGCCCATAAAAGGATTTCCCACCCATTTGTCCCGACAAATGAACAACTGGCGGGAACCCACCACAGCATGATGACCAGCGGGATGGCAAATGTCTCAGACAGCATGAAGCGGAGGGTGCGTTGGACGCCGTAAGGCATCGTCTGAATGGTCGCTGGTACGACAGCCCACATGGTGGGAAAGCCTCGAAATGGACCGCATGCCTGGGATGGACGGATTCTGGGGAATTTGGGGTGATAAAAGCAGTGTTTAAAAGTGACATGTTTAAATAGCTATCATTAATCATTGTCTAAAAAAAAAAAAGTGTGTGCTTGTGCAAAGTACTCGAGACAAATAAGCACTGCTTTAAAAGTATGAAGCTAGCATAATGTTTACAACCATGACTTTTATGGTCACAGTATATGTACGTGCGACACACACACACACACACACACACACACACACACACACACACACACACACACACACACACACACACACACACACACACACACACACACACACACACACACACACACACACACGTCGACTCCTCACACGCTCTTCTGCATGTACTATTTATGAACATCTTTACAGCTGTGGCAGAACTCTGGGAAGGTTTTGAAACAGAAAAGGGCTTCTTGGATAGCCTTTCATGGTTGCTTTATGCAGCTTCTTCGGCAAGAAGCCTGGTGTTGGCTTCGCGATTAGGGTGACTAGCTTGAGATCACAGGGTCCTGAATTTGAGCCCTGTAGACTGCTGTATTAACACGAGGTGGGGTTCACTCACCCTGTCATCCTTCCAAGGTTGGAAAAATGAGTACCAGTGTACTGGTAATAAGGGCACCGTCTCAGCGACACAACTGCATCCCTAACCAATGATGCAAGCAGTAGCCTCAAGTCTGCACACGAGAGTGTGTGTGTTCGGCAAGAAAAGCAAGGGAGGAGTCGATTTATTTATATAATCTGAGCCACCTGGGTTTCATTGATTAGGTGAGGGCTAATTGGTTATTCCCTCCATTCACAGGTGAGAGATGTGAGTGGGTCTTTCTTCATTACATATACATATACATGTACATATACTAACAGTAGCCTGTGGACATTCCATGTAATGTAAAATGTGACTTCAAGATACACTACAAACTTTAGGGCAGGAGGAGGCCATTCGTCCCATCATGTTTATGTTCCCATTCCTTAAAAAAAAATTCAAAGTAAATAAAATGACGACGGATCAATCACAATGTTAAATTCACAATCTCTTCCGCCTTTCTTCGATTTCTTATTCTACCTGTTCCCGTTCGTTAAGAACAATGTTGAAAGTAAATTGAAAAAAAAAAAACATTTAAAATCACAATATCGTGAGGTTTTAACATGTCGTGATATTCTATTGTCTTGCTCTAAGCTGTCAGGCCTGGGTTCTCATCTCTAATCTGTCTGGCTGCATACGTTCACCTCTAAGCTGTCAAGCTTGGGGTTGAATCCCGACCCAGCTATAAATTGTCATCCAGGTGTTTCACATGCAGTGTGATTCAAAGGTGTGTGCCATCTCTCGGATGGATATTAAACGGGAATCCCATTTGACGGCATTAGTTGGTGGACATTAAAGACCTCCACAGTGTCCTTCGTGAAGAGCAACAGGAAATAGCAAGGAAATTCGATGCAGAAAGAGACCATTTGGCCCATCATGCCTGTGCCACACCAACACCAGATTAAACGAGTGAAGTCGATGGCGTGCCATCGCCAATCCCACGCTTCCATCTAAAGCAAAGTTGAAAAAAAATGCAAAAAATTCCAACAGGAATGACCCAACATCAAATTTTGAGTTAAAAACCCCTGTGACTCTCCTTGGGACACCCTGGGACAAGAACTGATTGTCAAGTCCCCCAAAAAATCATTACATGTGTCCCCCAATGTTGATTGCATATACGAAGTTCAGTTTAAAAATGATCCCGAAATTGCATTTTTTTTTGTTTTTTGACCCCTTGCGATGGCCGCAGAAGGCGGGACCAAAAATGATGCTGTTCTTGCACCTTCTTACCCTGTTGTGATCACAATTAGCAAATTTGGTGAATTTCTGTGCAACTGTTCAGGAGATAGCATGATGGACGGACAGACAGACAGAAGGACAGATAGATAGACCTGATTACAATATCCTCTCTTTTTTTTTTCGAAAATAATGGGGATAATAAATTAGTTAAAATGACAACTTCATTAGAAGGATGAGGGGAGGAGTGGGGGGGTGAGAAAAGTGTGGCAGCTCAGGGATGTCACAAGGGTGTTAAAAAAAAGAGTGGGAAAATAAATATATTTTTATTATAAAAATTGTTTTTAGGAGTCGGCATGGGGGTTCGACAAATGTGGTTTTATGGTGAAGAATGTACAACACCAAGCACACACTATCCCTTGACGAGACCCTTCTTCAGACATCACAGTCGACACAGATGTACACATTATTGCTATTGCCGGCACCATAGCTAAGTTAAAAAATTCCTGCCGTAACTACTGCTGGGAAGGCTTTGGCAACCCACCTAGTCTAACCCTTGTGCAGGAGCTCTGTGATGAGTATGGTACGAGATATATATATATATATATATATATATATATATATATATATATATATATATATATATATATATATATTATACATTGAAAGAAAGAAAAATAAATAAATGTTGGTAGTGGAGATAAATATATAGGTCATAGAGATGGTATAAATAAATAATTAAATGTGGTATGTTGGACGTGGAGCTTGTAAAGTGTATAAAATAAATAATGAATTCAAAGTTGTGTGTCGGTAGTGGAAATGGAAAAGTGTATTGAAATAAATAATAGTTCGTGAAAGTCCATGTAATCCTGTCCTATTCTCTCGGTGTTGGCATCCCGGAGTTTCACAGGCAGGGCGATTCATCAATGTGTGTGTCGTCCCTCGGATGGACGTTAAATTGGGTGACCCATCTGCCGCCGTTAGTTAGTGGATGTTACAGATCCCACGGTGTCCTTCTCGAAGAGTAGGTGAACTATCACCGGCACCATGAACACTAACTACTGCTGGGTTGACAATTGCAAACCATCCAGTATAATCATTGCCAAGAAACTGCTCCAGCTGCCCCCAATGCTCTGGAACAGAGTGTGGTACATCAGAATCAGAATTATTCTCTCCCATAAAAAAATTTTTGAAAGATTCTAAAAATTTGGAAAGAAAATTGTGTCCCACGACTTTGGCCTCCGATCCCAAAATCATTTGATGTGCTTCATGCCCAGATGTTCTTGCATACATGTGCTGAATATGAAAGAGATGAGTCATAATTTCTGAGTTGACGCTCCAGACGAACAGATGGATTGACAGGACCCAAAATATAAGCCCCCAGTCACGCTGACACCTGGTTGGGGGTAAAATATGTTGGGTAATCACCATATTAGGAGATTCAAAACCCAATGCACTGTGTGCAAGTGTTATCCGTTTCGATAACAACGCCAACTACACAACTTTGAACAATCAAACAAAATAAGTTGACGTTGTGTAATGCCGTGGATTCATTTCAAACCTCAGCAAAGTTCCATTTCATGGTTACAAATCTGTCTCCGTACGTGCCACAACATTGAGCTGTCCAGTCTGGTGCGATTCCCTGTGGGATCAGACTTAACAAAAATCTGCAGATCTGATGCAATGCTCGCAAGGGATTTTTTTTTAATCAAAAGGCACACGGTCCTTCAGATGGCAATGTAATGTTCGCTGTTCCATCTCCTACTGGGTTGTGGACATTGAAGATCTCATGATGTCTCAAAGTATAGGGCATCGTGTTCTGGAAAGCCAGACAAATTACCCGCTTTGGTTTACCTCTATAGCACGATCTGTCATGAGTCAGAGTGCTGGGTGTGGCATGATGGGTAAATGGCCTCCTGTGTCAATTTCCTTGCATTCCCCTGGAAATAAAGATACTTTGTTTTTTGAAAGTTAAGTTGTTAGATTGTTGATGAACTTACAGTCCCAAACTGTACGTCACTGGAATAACTGCCAGCCCGAGGCCGCAGAGGAGGACGAGCATGAAGGAGAAGCTCCAGCTTGAAACTCGGAAAAACTCAAGGGGGGGCGTGAAGTTTGTAAACAGGTTCAGCTGGAAAACAAGTGGACAAAAGAAGGGCAGATAACGAATGTCTTCAACTTCCCCCTAAAGCACCAAATATTATTGATCTGAATGTACATCCATAAATTAAAATAATGGAAGGAAAGTTGTGCGTGCTGATCACCAGATCCTCAAATAACAAATGGTTAACAAACACCACAAGGGTGGAATAAGTGGAGGCAATAAGCCATATTCCTGGAGAATACTGAAATAATGTGAAAATGAAAGTTGTGATTGTTGAATCAAAGTATAATGACGTCTTTTCTTGCAGGCAGAGGAGAAAAATATCGGGAACCCATGACATGTACGCCCTGCCAAACCCCACTCTCCGATATTATTTCCTCCCCTCCAAGTATTAAACTAGGCATGCCGAGCCATCACTTCGCTGATTGGTTTAATCAAAGGATAGCATGATGCACTTCACAAACAAATTGCAGATCAATCTATGAATCTCAGAGGATGTGCAATTATTTGAAACGCGCGGAAAAAAAAGACATTTTATAAGATGTAGTACTTGTTGCTGATGTCGTTGTGGTTGTGGTTGTTGTTTGTGTGCTCCCTCCTTGTACTATTATATATTTGTGCCTCCGCCGATTCAGTCGCCGGAAGCATGATATTTTCAGGGTGTCCGTCTGTCCGTACGTCCATGCTATTTTTCTCTCCTTTCTCTGCAACCGCTTATCCGATTGACGCAAAATTCTCACCATCGGTGCGACGACTCATGTCGAAGGTTCTAGTTATAATTACGATGTCATAGGTCACGTGGGGTGGCAGTCATGTTGGAAAAAAGGAAAAAAATTGGACCTCTATCTCTGAAACTGCTGAATGGAAAAAATTGAAACTTGGCACATGGCAAGTACTCCCCATGGGAAAGAAGTGATTTTTTTTGTTTTTGATGTCATCAGTGGCTTCGCTATGACGTCATAATTGCAAACATTAAACGCTTCATCCGATCAGTATGAATATAAAATTCGGATCATCTTGGGCTAAATTGTACAGGGGGGGGGGGATTGATGACGTCATCGGTAATGGGGTTTGGCAGCCATGTTGGATTTACCCTTAAACCTTAAAAAGATTGTCTTGTCCAGAACAGCTTGACATACTGCATCGCCGAGAAACTTCACACAAAATGTTCCTCAAGCTTTGGGGATACCAGGTTGTTCATGAACAGTTAAGTGGTCACATGGTGTGGCAGGCAGAATTATTTAATATTTTGAATCTGGGTTCAGGGATTTAAATCAAACTTGATACAAGTACTGTATGCATAATGATGTAATAATATGGGCGGAGGCACATCTGGTGACGTGTCGACGTTGAAGAGTGCCCTTTTCGTTTTCTCTTCCTTCAACAAGTATTACTCTATGTAAGTTTGTGTGCTCCTTCTGTGTACATCACGCTTTATTCTAAATCTGAAGGGTTCCTTCTGTCATGCTGTTGGAACTGCTGCATGAAAGTTTCAGACTTGCGTCTTCTTCTTCTTCTTCTTCTTCTTCCATTCCGGAAGACAGGCTTTAAAAAGCAACATTTTTATTATTAAACAAACACTAACTTTTGTTCAATGTAAATCATTTTTCATCATTCGAACCAAGTAAATTGATTATTAGCTTTCCAACAGAAACATTTTTAATGACTATGACAGCAGGAAACCTTTAGAATAAAGCACATCAACGCGCGCGCGCATGCTCACGCACACGCACGCACGCACGCACACACACCTTTGGGGGCCCGTTGGCTATTGGACCAAATTTGCATTGAGCTTCACCATCTTGTAGCATAGCCCCTTGCTGCACTGCTGGAGTATTTGCTTGCCTTTCACCAACCCAGATGAGCTTGGGCCAGGGTGGGAATTATACGTTTGTTTATCGATCCAGATGATTGGTTATTCAGAGATTATCGGTCGAGAAGTCATCACTGATATACTCTAGGCAGATGACGCTGCCCTATTTGTGACAGACCCTGTGCACTGGTCGGCCGTGTTCAACTACTTCAAATCAGTTGCTAAAAGCCTCGGCCTTAAGCCTTCATGGCAAAAAACAAAGGTACAGAATGTTGCCATTAGTCCCCCCCCCTCCTCTAAGGTGACCTATTGCCAGTGTAGCGTCGTTGTGGAGTCAGTGGACCACTTCACCTACCTGGGCTTGAACATTCATTCATCTGGATATCGTAGCCCTGATGTGCGTAAACGAATCAGCATTGCTGGCTCTGTCATGGGGCAACGAGACGCTGTATGGAAATAGCACCGTCTTCATTTACCATCAAAGCTCCACATTTACAGAATATGTGTCCCACCTGTTCTACTCTATGGCTGTGATACCTGGACACTTTTGGAAAAGGACCAAGATACCCAACAAGCTTTCAATATGCAATGTCAACGCCGCATCCTTGGGGTTCAATGGTATGACCGAGTCGCAAACAGGACCATCTGTGAGATCACTAGACTTGGCCTGATCATACTCCATATTGCAAGGAGACACTATTCCCTGATTGGACATGTCCGCCGCTTAAGTGAACATGTACCGGACCATATCTTCCAGAATTTTCCACAAATCTTTACTACGGTCAACGACTGATCAAACCTGGCGCCATCCCTGAGGACATGCAAGACTCTCTTGGTTACGCCAATGCACCAATAGGTTTGGCTTTAGCCCATGCGAATGTTGGCAGAAGGCGGGAGACAAACAGTTATGGGGGTCGCTACACCCTTTAGTTGGGCACGTGGGGTAGTAGTAGTAGTAGTAGTAGTAGTAGTAGTAGTAGTAGTAGTAGTAGTAGTAGTGGTGGTAGTAGTAGCACCAAATGATATTACTGTACTCTTATTATTGTGGTAAATATCATTAGTATCAATATATGCTTTGTTACAAAGCCTGGTGTTGGCACAGTGGTTAGGGCAGCGGCTTGGGATCCAAAAGGTCCTGAGTTCAATCCCCGTTGGGCCACTGAATTAATACACCAGGGGGTCGACTCAGCCTGTCATCCTTCCGAGGTCGGCGAAATGAGTACCAGTGTACTGGGCCGGTGTATACCCCGGTTAAAATAGGTGTACCATATCCCTGTGTCGTAAGAGGCGACCAGGGTTGCGTCAGGAAGGGCATCCGGCGTAAAACATGTGCCAAATCACGATGCGGATCATACGGATGATCCGCTGTGGCGACCCCAAACAGGAGCAGCCGAAAGAAGAAGAAGATATGCTTTGTTACAATGTTATAATTGTTTTTGTTATTTATTTTGTAATTAGAATGCCATGTTGTAGAAGGACATATTAAGGTGCTTTATACACCTTAACATGGTGTGCATTTAAAACATGGGATTTCTTCTGGGTTCTTTGCAGATAATTGGCCTAATCAACTCAGGAGATCATGATGATCATTTCTGTGTATCACATTCCACATCAGAACGCTCTACTAGAACCCCACAAAAACATCACACACACACACACACACACACACACACACACACACACACACACACACACACACACACACACACACACACACACACACACACACACACACACACACACACACACACACACACCATTTATAATAGATTAGTATGAAATGTACATCACGGTTTTTTTTAAGAAGGGCTCGAACAACTACAGATCATTCCGAATGATTTATTAGAACTCTGAGAGACTAAATTTCCTGTTTTGAATCTTTTAATTAATCACGGGTAATAACTTACCCACTTCATGTAGAAAACGAAGAAGAACTTTACAGTTGTGATGAGAGGTAGGACTGGGCAGAAAAATGTGCCGACCCAACAGATTGTCTGGCTGTAAACCAAGTCCAGGACATTCTGAGCAATATCAAACTGCTGCTGGCTAATCTTTTCCAGTTTGGAGTTCAATCCCAGCAATCTACGGAGGGACGAGACAATTGAAGTTGGATTAAAACATGATCAAGTAAAGATGGGTTGCAACACAAACCCTTAAAGCAGTCAGAAATCAATGCTATTGATAAAAGTTTATAAAGTCTTACTTTTGTAGTCTTATTGCAGAGGTTTACGGATAAGTATGTGCGTATACGCCATTGGCCCCCAACCTGCGGCCCGCGGGCCACATGCGGCCCATGGAGCCCTATACTGCGACCCGCGAGGACTTTCCAATCAAAACACATTTCCATGCAGCAATTTTAAAGGATTTTCACAATGCCGCTGCCGGCCAGCGCCGTGACCTGAAAAGCCTTACACAATGCCGCTGCCGGCCACTGCCGCTTACAACCGGGAGGAATCAAATCTATTTGCATCAATAAAACTCAATAAAATGAATCAATTTTTTCCTGGCTCCCAACATCCTTGGGAGTAGCGAATGCGGCTCGTGGGATCAAAAGGTTGGGGACCACTGGTGTACGCACACATACACAGTCTCTAACGTGTGATGCAAGAGAGCGAGGATGTCTCGCAGAGGTGTTATACACATGTGGTTACTCTGCAGTGCGGTGCAGTGAGGTAAGGATTAATAAATCTGCCTGTGTGGAGGTTTCAGCATGTGCATATAGTTTGTAAGGGGGATTTGGTTAGGTGGGAAAGCGATTCTGTGAGCCAAAATCCACAGCAAATACCCATTAAATATAACAGATTTAATCATGAGGATGGGAGCACAGCAAGAAAACAATGAATAACGAGAGAACTTATGAAACACCTTGCCCCACGCAGTGTTGAGAAAAAAAAAAAAAAGGACATGGGCAGGGTCGATGAGTAGGAAATTTGATTGGTCAAGATGATGTAAAATATTGTGATATTTTGTGCAAGTACTGCTAAACGGAAGGGTTCCAAAAGGGAGATTTGTGTTTTCCAGTGTTCAAGTGTATAATTCCATTGAAATAGAATAAAGATTTTAAATATTGTCGAAAAAAAGGATTTACGAAGTTTACTGCTGTTGACGCAGCATCTTTTACACCACCTCATTTTACATGTTAAATTAGTTATTCGTGCCCGTTATTTGTGTCCTTTATGACGTCGCTAAAACACAGAACCTTTTCTCTTTGGAATGATTTTCAATCTTGTTTGAATGCCAGACAGGCAGACAGAGTTAAAAAAATAATAATAATAATAATAATAATTCTGATTCGTGCTCAAAATATAACATTCAATTAGAATTAAGTTGAGGGGTTTTTTTTGTATGCATAGTCGAGGCTCGTGGAAGACCAAGTGCACCGAACACATCAGGATGTAACAGACAAAAACAGGACTCAAAACATGCATGCATGGGGTGGACAAGTTAGATACAGAAGGAAATTCCAAGGAGGGAAAAGTGGAAAATTGGAAGGACGATGGATTTGGGTGGGGTCAACGAGGGTAGAAAGGATCATGGTTTTGGATTGGGGACAATCTGAGATGGTGGTGAACAGCTGTCTTGAAGACATGGAGGGAAGGATGTGATTGAAGAAGACATGGAAGTTGATTCCACAGGTGGGGAAAAGGAGAAACAAATGAGTGCAGGAGAGCAATGATTCTGGATTTAAGTAGTTTCACCAGGAGAGGGTTGATTTTGGACCGTGTGAGCCCTGCAGAAACTTGTGGGGACAAAGCATAGAAAGAGCAGAGCGTGGAAGACCAGAAACGAGTCAGTATAAGAAATAGAGACACCGTTCTGTCTGCAATGGTGAATTGATAAGTCAATAGATTCAGCTTCATCGCAGGAGATTATAATAATCTTGAAGGCCTTGGTTTACACGGCGTCAAGCTGAAGAAGATGCGAGGCAGGAGAGCCAGCCCAGAGGGGATAGCAGTATTCCAAGGAGCTATGGATGAAAACCTCGTCGGATGAAAACCTCGTCGGATGAAAGCCTCGTCGGTGGATACGAGTTCAGGTGCATGAAGGAAGGACTTTGCACGATGGAGGATGCCGAGTCAGCGGCTGGTTTTGGAGGCCAACTTTGAAATGTGGTTTCCCAAGTAAAATCATGGCTGATAAGTTGTTCCTCGATCTTAAACTGATGTATGCAGAAGGACAAACAAGTGAATCAATTGCTTAACCCCGCTTTTTCCTTTGTGTGTGTGTCGTGTAAAGATGACGTGTACAGTGCCTTCAGGAAGTACTCACACCCCTCGACTTTCGTCTCATTTTGTCTCATTTTGCAGCCTCAATTTAAAATGGATTAAATTTAAATTTTTTGTTATCGATCTGCACAAAACATCCCATAACGACAAAGAGAAAACATGTTTTGGGAAACTTTTACAAACTAATTAAAAAATTAAAAGCTGAAATATCTTGCATAAATAAATATTCAACCCCTTTGCTGGGACACTCCAAATTGAGCTCAGGTGCATCCAATTTCCTTTGATCATCCTTGAGATGTCTCCACAACTTGATTGAAGTCCACTTGCGGCCTATTCAATTGATTGGACATGATTTAGAAAGAAACACACCTTTCTGGAGAAGGTCCCACAGTCGACAGTGCATGACAGAGCAGAAACTCTACCACGAAGTCCAATTAACTGTACGAAAATCTCAGAGATAGAATTGTGAGAAGGCATAGATCTGGGGAAGGGTATAAAACAATTTTTAGTGTGTTGAAAATTCCCAAGAGCAGAGTGAGCTCCATCATTAGGAAATGGAAATAATAATATGGACCTACCCACTCTTCCTCGAGCTGATCGTCCAACCAAACGGAGCAACCGAGCAAGAAGCACCTTGATCAGGGAGGTGACCAATAACCCATTGACTACTCTGACAGAACTATAGAGTTCCGTGGCTGAGATAGGAGAACCTGCCAAAAGGACAACAGTCTCTGCAGCACTTCACAAATGTAGGCGTTTTTGGGAGAGTGGCGAGACGGAAGCCAATCCTGAGAAAAAGCCCCACGACAGCACGCCTGGAGTTTGCAAAAAGGCACGCTAAGACTCTGAGAGCATGAAGAAAAAGACTCTGGTGTCTCATAAGATGAAAATTGAATTAATTAGCCTGAATGCAAAGTGCTACCTCTGGCAGAAACCGAGTACAACTCCTCACTCATCTAACACCATTCCTACCAGGAAGCATGGTGGTGGCAGCATCATGTTATGGGGATGCTTTTCAGCGTCAGGGACTTTTAAGGATAGAGGGAACAATGAATGGAGCCAAATACAGGTAAATCCTTGAGAACCTGCTTCAGAGTGCAAAAGACCTTCGACTACGGTGAAGATTTACGTTCCAACAGGACAATGACCCCAAGCACGCAGCCAAAGCAACACTGAAATGGGTTCAAAACAAGAACGTGAAAGTCCTTGAGGTACCCTGCCAAAGCCCAGACTTGAATCCCATTGAGAATCTGTGGAAAGACTTGAAGATTGTTGTTCACCGACGTTCCCCATCCATTTTGACAGAGCTTGAACAAATCTGCAAGGAAGAATGAGAGAAAATCCCCAAATCCAGATGTGTAAAGCTGAAACAAGACGTACCCAAGAAGACTTGAAGCTGTAATCGCTGCCAAAGGCGCTTCTACAAAGTATTGACTCAGGGGGTGGAATACTTATTGACGCAAGACATTTCAGCTTTTCATTTTAAATTAATTTATAAAAAATTCTAAAAACATGTTTGCACTTTGTCATTTTGGGGTATTTTGTGTAGATCGGTGACAAAAAAAATTACATTTAATCCATTTTTAATTCAGGCTGTAACTCAAGAAAATGTAACAAAAGTCAAGGGGTGTGAGTACTTCCTGAAAGCACTGTACATACATACATACATACATACATACATTACATAAACACATACATACACACACACAGTACATACACACATACACATAGTACATACACACACAGTACATACACACATACACATAGTACATACACACACACATACATTACATACACACAGTACATACATAAATACATAAACACATACATTACATACACACAGTACATACACACAGTACATACATACAGTACATACATTACATACATACAGTACATACATTATATACATACAGTACATACATTACATTACATACACACATACAGTACATACACACATTACATACACACATACATACATGCATACATTACATACACACATACATACATTACATACACACAGTACATACACACAGTACATACATACAGTACATACACACATACATTACATTACATACACACATACATTACGTTACATACACACATACATACACACACACATACAGTACATACTCACATACATACGCAATAGTGGTATTATTGTACCATTTGGATCAACTAGTAATTAGGTATCACAACTCACTCATCTTCATCTGTGGAAACTTTAACTCCTACCATACAGGTAGGCTGGAAATTGGATTCTCAACAACCAGTCATGGCATTGCTGCAAAGGCCTTCTACAATGCCACGAGTCTGAGGCAATCGGTGACCACGTCTCTGGTTAACAGCACATCCTCCCTCCTGGACTTGGTTATGACAAACTTCCCATAGCATCTCTTCTGTTCCTCCTCTGCACCTCTTTGCTCATTTGACCATATTGAAGCCCATACGGCTCTGACTATTATGAGGGAGCGACCTCAATGGCGCAGAAATGGCTGTTTGCATGGGCAAACTGGAATGGACTGAAACTACCTTCTCATTAAAGGATTGAGATACCACCTGATTATGGATTCCTGGGAATGCTTTTCATCAATCAATATCTGTCTCTGTCTCTGTCTCTGTCTCTGTCTCTCTCCTATTCCCCAATCTCTCGACTCTGTTGCACCAAATCCAGTGACAAGCCAGTTGCAGTCAAGCAGTTTGCTTTCTCATCAAGGAATGATAACCCAACTCAGGGAAACTTTACAGCACTCCATAAGGTGGCACCAAGCATGTGTCCATACTTAGGCAAGCCAGAAAACATCATCTTGCTAATGTGACAGATTAACTCTCCAAACCAGCCTCCTTCCTCAAAGTTGTGATGGTGCCTTGTCAATTTGGTCTCTGGTGTGTGTGTGTGTGTGTGTGTGTGTGTGTGTGTGTGTGTGTGTGTGTGTGTGTGTGTGTGTGTGTGTGTGTGTGTGTGTGTGTGTGTGTGTGTGTGTGCGCGCGCGCGCGCGCGCGCTCCCACAATAAAACCCCTCCTCCCACAAACGGCCTCACTGCAGACTCAACAAATTGCTATCACATGACTCAACAGAGTAAAAACGTTGCTAACAAATCGAAGCCTTTCCTCTCCTTTCACAGGAAAGTAATTTGGTATCCCAACTGGAGTACCCAGTTCGGGGCAGTGTCCCATGGCAGCACCTTTAATACCGCGTTCTTCCGCATATACAATAACAGCCCCGTGTGATGCTCGAGAAAACCCTGTTTCCTTTTAAAGAGGAATTCATATTATGTTGTCCAGTACCCAATCCACTGACAGGCAGGCAGCAGTTGCATCTCTCTCCTGATCTGGAATTGATTAGATGCTAGTCTCTCACAAATAGAACATGTTTTTTTTTTTAATCGTGACCAAGTTGGCCGTGAACCACCATTTCATGTCATCTTCAACACTGACTGGTGATCTTTTCTACCCTCTTTAACCATACCTCACCAAACCCACTTCTTGTAGGTTACCGTGTTTCTTCCCGCACACCCCCTCTGCCTGGACGTCACTCCTTGTCTTACTTGTTGTCTTCTTCATTCAAATGCATCATTTTCTGGGGGTGCAGCTGTGCCGCTGATGCAGTGCTCCCCATCGGTTAGAGCAGGAGATTGGAATATGGCCAGAGTGCCGGTGATAGCTTGCCGACTGTTCCCAAAGGAGCATCCACCTGTTACCTAAAGATTAATACATTGCTTATCTGCTGTCTGTAACGTCATTAGTCCATGAGCCTATTTCCTGTATGCAAAAAGAGAACAGTTCATATTCTGAGTACAGAGCATGGCTGTGTGCGGTTCATGTTGAAGAACGAGGCCTGTAAAGCCATTTTAGCTCACGTGTAGCTTTGTTCTGAGGAGCTGATGGGATGGCACATTGTCCGTCAGTCTGTCAGTCCGTAAACACTTGCAACTTCACTGGAACGGCTGATGGGATTATGACCAAATTTGGCAAAAATGATATTTGCTGCGTTGTGACTCAAATTAGTTCATGGCATTAAAATAAATAAATAAATAAAATAAAATAAATTGGGGTCTAAGGGGGGTCTGGGATCTACTGGGGGTCAAAGTGGGTCCAGGTTTGACCCCTAAAATAGGTATTTGCTTTTTTCTCTGAAACACACACACACAATTTTGATGAAACTTGACCACAACATTCATCACTCGTGATGTACAAAAGTTTGGTCATGGCATAAAAAAATTAGGGTCAAAGGGGGTCTGCGGAGGGTTTGAGTGACTGTTGCTCCTGATCCAGGTGAGCTTCAGGACACGTGGTCCTATTTTTTAAAAGGTGTGACAAGTCGTTTTCCATTTTCTCAGAACAGTGTACCCACAGTTGTATTTTTAACAGTGTCAACACTCAGGAAGGCGCTGGAACATAGAACATATGAGGACGGAACAGAACAAAAGGAACAGAACAAAGAGAGGGGGGGTTGAACACACCAAAAACAGGGCTGAAGGTCAAAATCGAGGGAACCTTGGACAAATAAGGGATATGGGGAAGAATAGAGGTAGGGGAGGATACATTGGGTGAACAAAATTGATACAGAAGCAAACTCTTAGGAAGGGAAAATTGGAAAGTGGTGCACTTGGGGAGGGTTAATGGGGGTATAAAATATCATGGGTATGGATGGGGGATGATCTAAAACGGTGGTAAACAGCTGTCTTGAAGCCCTGGTGGGAAGGATGAGTTTGAAGAGAATGTGGAAATTTATTTCTTTTTTTTGTATACCTTGTCGAGGCTCATATAAGAGATAACACACAACGCACAGCAAGGGGGGCATGAGACAAGAGGGGCGAGAGAGGGAAGGACAAAACAGTGGGGAACAGAGACATTAGGAGATCTGTGGAAGGGAGAGGGATGGGGTGGAGAACATGGGGAATACAAGATGGACATTACAGGGACTTTCAGGAAGGAAAACAAGGAATATGAAGGAGGTGGGATTGGGGTGGATTAACGGGAGTAGAAAAGATTGTGGTTTTGGATGGGGGAAGATCAGAGGTGCTTCTTTCTGAGAGACATAGTGAGAGTGTGAGATTTGTCAGGCTTGTTCCACGTGTTGGACCAGTTTGTGATTTTATCCAGATCTGCAGAGAGCGAAGAAGCTGCTGCTTGCCGGTCTGAGGAATGACAGATGGTATGGCAGAGGGCGGAGTCATCAGCAAAGAGATAACGAGGATTTTCCAGAGTCGGAGAGATCTTTGATGAAGACCAGAAAAAGAACAGGGCCCAGAACGCTACCTTGAGGAACTCCAGCCTGCACAGGAAGAGGGGTTGAAAGAACTCCATTTAGGGCCACACTGTGACTGTGACAGGAGAGGAAGTCTGCGAGCCATGAGTGGACATGGCCTTGGGTACCAAAGGAAGAGAGTTTGGTGAGCAGGGCAGGGTGCCAGACCGTGTCAAAAGCACGTGATATGTCTCGGGATATGGCTCCGACTTCATTTCTGGCATTGAGGACCTCCATCCATTGTTGGGAGAGCAGAATCAGCATATCCAGGGTAGAGTGACCTGGTCTGAATCAAAATTGATGATCAGAAATGAAACCATTGGAGAAGAGGAAGGATTTCATGTCTGAAGCGATGATGGGTTCCATAACCTTGCTGATGATTGGGAGAAGGCTGATTGGTCTGTAGTTGCAGGGATCTGTTTTTGTACCTTTTTATGCAGGGCAGTAATGTTTGCTGATTTCCAATCAGATGGCAGATGGCCTTGAGCAAATGAGAGGGTGAATAGAACAGAGAGAGGGTGAGCAAGAGCAGAGGAGCAGGTTTTTAGGACACGTGGGCTGATGCCGTCTGGACCGGTTGCAGAATCTGAGTCGAGGTTTGACAGCAAGCTCTCCACCTTGTCAGGAGAAAAGGACATAGAGTCCAGGGACAATTCGGTGCAATTGGGTAAGGTGGGTACAGAAAGCGATGGGTTTCGGGAAAAAGTTGGTTCAACAGAAAGCAACAAAAAAGTTGGTTCCACAGGTGGGGAAAAAAGAGGAATGGATGAGTGGAGGTGAGCAGTGATTCTGCATTTGGGGAGTTTCTCCAGAACGGGTTTACTGGCAGACTATGTATGCTCTGAAAAAAACCTGAGGAAGACAAAGCACAGAGAGACAAGAGGGTGCAAGACGAGAAAGGAGGTGGCAGAAGACAGAGACCTCTGACCTGTCTGTAATGTGAAAGTGATTGGGCCAGCAGACCCAGCTTCACTATGAGAGATTCCAACGATCTCGGAGGCCTTGGTTTCCACGGCATCAAGCCGAGTGAGATGTGAGGCAGAGGCACCAGCCCATTTGACATGAGAAGCCCCAATGTGATGGAAATGTCACCAACCTCCTGGCACCCATTAACCATTCCACCATGAAGGTCAGTCTATTCTTTTCCGCAATACATCTTTTGAATACAATACATCTTTTTCACAAGTGAAAAAAGATGACACTCGGTACCCAAAACCTCTTCCTCCCCTCCCCCAACCTATACTCTGTATTGCCAAAAAAAAAAAATATATATATATATATATACACCTATACATCAATTTATAGAAGATCTTATGACAGAAGAGCTTCAGTTGTCACCAATCCATTTCCATTGCTGACATTCTCATCCCCTCATTGGGTAAACATTTCTGACGGATTCTTCATCGACACACAGCATTGGAGTAGCTGTTTAAGATTGTGCCGAGCAACGAATCCACTTTACATATCGGAGGTGCTACAGGAGCTGGCTTGTGGTAACCAAGGAGGTTAGAGACCAGGAATGGCATCGGATAAGATTTTCGTGCAAACGGAAAATTTAGTTTACGTTCATTCCTCGACGAGAAAACTGTGAGCAGCAAGTTCCAGGGTCACTACGAGAACGACGGAATTCTTCGCTTGATGGTAAATTGTGAATGAAACGAGAAAATATCATGAAGAAGTGTGGTGAACGTCACGAAAAGGAATTTTTACACGTCACGTGATGAAACATTGTTGGTGTTGCTTTGAATCTCGTAATTTTGTCTCTTGTGCTGTAATTGCTACCTCCACCTCCGAAGGTGGAAGGAGATTATGTTTTCAGCCACGTCTGTCTGTCTGTGTGCAGGATATCTCAATAAGTTGTGGACGGATTCGGATGAAACTTGGTGGACACGTTGGGTGTGTGACAAGGAAGAACAGATTCAATTTTGGTGAAGATCCGGATCTGGATCAGGATACGATAATTATTTAATTTTTAAAGTGATTCTTCCCCATTGAGAGACGGGGCCAAAAATGATATATAGCACGATATCTCAAAATGTTGCAGATGGATCGGGATGAAACTTGGTGGACACGTTGGGTGTGTGACAAGGAAGAACAGATTCAATTTTGGTGAAGATCCTGATTCGGATGTGGATACAATAATTATTTAATTTTTGAAGTGATTCTCACCATTGAGAGACGGGGCCAAAAATGATATATAGCACGATATCTCAAAATATTGCAGATGGATCGGGATAAAACTTGGTGGACACGTTGGGTGTGTGATAAGGAAGAACAGGTTCAATTTTGGTGAAGATCCGGATCCGGATGTGGATATGATAATTATTTAATTTTTTAAGTGATTCTGTACCATTGAGACGGGGCCAAAAATGATATAGAGCACGATATCTCAAAATGTTGCAGATGGATCGGGATAAAACTTGGTGAACACGTTGGGTGTGTGACAAGGAAGAACAGGTTCAATTTTGGTGAAGATCCGGATCCGGATGTGGATACGACAATTATTTATTTTTTAAAGTGATTCTTCACCATTGAGAGATGGGGCCAAAAACGATAAATAGCACAATATCTCAAAAAAAAAAAAAAACAGATATGTTCTCGTGGATCAGGCATTACGTCGTGGAGGTGTGCGCTCTACTGAGTGCCCTTCTTGTTTCTTCTTTCTAATTCAAACGTGAACTTCCTCTTTGGAGTTATGCAATGTGAATAAGTAAATAAATAAGTAAGTAAGTTATTAAATGAATAAATATATACATACATAAAAACAATATTTATTGTGTAAAACATTCCTGACTTACGCTTGCTGGATGAGGAAGTAAATCAGGCTTACAGTGACCAACTGATTTTTTGCTGAACTCCACCATAACACAGCTGTATCAGCAGGTGAGTGCTTGTCCAAATTACTTCGTGAAAACCTTTGGCTTTAATAAGAAACTATTTACGACACAAAGCCTTTGGCACATCATGCACCCCCTGCCAGCTGCTCTGACTTCTCCAGTTCTTCAGCGAAGATGAAGTGCTTCATTTTCGTTCCAATTAAGAGTTTCATTTTTAGCGCCACCTGACTTAGCGTTTCCTTTCTTTTATTTTATTTTTACCTCTTGGGTTGTCCTATCACCGTCCAGTAAAACTTGAGGTTTTGATTTTTGCCTTATCTTTTAATCCTGCAGACTCCAGTTCAGTTGTCTCTTCGGTGCCCCCTTTCCCCCTCTACCCTACCATCCCCATTTCTATTCTCTGAGGTTGGCAAAATGGGTGCCAGCTTGCTGGTATCCTGTGTCGGAGCGGCGACCCGTCCAGGATTGTGCCCAATAGCCAAGGACACTGCTTAAGCAGCAACAACGCTCTGCACAGAGTATGGTCCCAATCTCCTCTCCTCCATTTCT
>NC_140968.1:90586179-90648679 GCF_056783735.1 Eptatretus burgeri
ATCATTGGGAAAACGACGGCACACCTGTGTCTGAGCTTTTCATCCTTGGTTTTGGCTCCAAGTACAATCGAGTCAAAACAAAATTGCTTCACCGGTGATGGTGCTGCCAGCAAGGGGCCAGGAAAATGCAGTACCCTTTTTGGAAGAGACGTTAAACTGATTGCCACATGTCTGTTCATATATATATTTAAAGTATCCCGTGGTATCTTTTTTCCGCAAGAGAAGGCCTTTGGGTCGTCACTGTAATTGGAAAAAATTAAACAAATTAAAGGGAATCTCTCGCATAAGTACCCGGAGAGTGGATATAAATCGAAATTCAACAAGAGATAAATAAAGAATACAAGCGTTTGCGTAAATACACCCAGCAGCAAAGTATTTATAGGAAGATCCGAGTTTTACAGAAACGGCAGTGAAATGATTCCCGGCACCGATAAGACGGACAGAGTGTATGTGAAACACATGAAGGAGTAATGGCTTCACTTCGAGTTTGTGGTGTGGCGGGATGAGTGCGTGATGGCAAAACAACCCGACCCGTCGATCACTTTGCGGTGCCAAGTTGCGTGGCCCAACATGAGGTATAGGATTGCGGTTTGCTGCCAGAAGTGAGCTGCATCACCGCCAGGATGACGTAGGTATACGCAACCGCTGTGCAGACAATTTGAAATGGCAAAATGCAAACCAGAGTGTACGATCGCACGCAATAGTTAGATAAAGCCATTTCAGGTTCGTGTAGATCCGCAACAACCGTCGTGTGTGTACACAAATGCTCCCAGGATGACCGGCTCGACCGAGCCAGCTAATAAACGCTCGTGCTTGCAAATTCCACTTGTCAGATTCATCCTGGCGAGGAATCTGCTGCACAGCATTGGACGAAGTGGGCATTTTCTTGGTCGGACGAGTTCAATCGATCATTTTACCGTCCCGATGGTGAAACAGCAGAACTTGCATGCTGGGCTGCTCGGGAGACCCGAATTGTGTACCCTGAGGCCTGAGCTGTAGCACGCAAGCAGGTGTTTTGCCGATTCCATGGATAGAGGGAGGCTTTGCCGGTCAGCGGTGTGAGGGTCGCTGTGGGTATGATGGGATACAGCACCTGGGGCTGGAAAGACGATCTCCCACAATCTTTACAGTACACAGTCCACAAACACAGACTGCCAAATATAAATATATATATATATATATATATATATATATATATATATATATATATATATATATATATATATATATATATATATATATACACACACAACCACCCCACTACTCCCCACACCCCTGAGTCTTTTTCACTCTTCCCTTCCACGAGGCTGTGAGTCGCTTCACCTCCGAATATTCATGAGTCTTTCTGAGACAGGCTTTCAATCGGAAATCCAATTTCAAGCACCATTTCTCTATGATTAAAGGAAATCTCATCGTTGACAATAGACAAATGGGATGAGGATGATATTATGTTTCAGATGAATATGTTATGAAGAAGTATCTCATTACGGTTAGACACATTCACGTTGTCTTTAACAGAGAAAGTGGGATGTGACTATGACACGGCCACGTTGGGCCAAATGGACTATTCTTGAGTCTTGTACGACACCGTTTACTGAAGGGCATGAATGACACAAGACCAATGCAATCACACACAAAGCTGTAACAAAGAGTACAAAGACGGGAGGAAATATGAGAAAAGAGAAGATTTTCTTTTGCAGGTTCATTACTTACTGGGTAAGAGACGTGATTATATCCACAGGGTCGGCAGCCTGGAGAGTCGCAGCGAGTGATTCGTAACCACAAAGAGATGACCAACACGGCGATGCTGGCTAACCGGAAAAATACCGACCTGAGGATGGACCGACGGCAAAATTAGGAGGGGCGGGGGGGAGGTGGAGGGAGGATGGAGTGGGGTGAGCAGCGAGAAGGCAAAAATCAAGCACTTGTAATGAAAACTGGGAACGAAGTCCTCATCGAGGACACAGCCTCCAGCCATGCCAAAAAAAAATGGAACGCGTATATTTTACATGAAATAACTAATCAAATAAATCAATAAAAAGTGGAGGTCATGGAGATGGTATGAAAATAAAATAAAATAATTCAAGGTGATATGTCAGGAGCAGTGATGCCGAAGTGTATGCGTCGCTCGTGCCGTGTGACGTGAGGACCTCACTGGTGCAGAGAATGGTGCATCCTCGACCAAGCTGGTGACATCTTGCTCGTTTGTGCAGGAAAAAAAAATAAAATTCCACGCTTGTGACGTGCTTTGTGTTCATACCTGTATCCTTGTAGATGTGAACATTGCTCGATTTCCCACATGCCTTTGTCGTATCCATGTACAACATATATTTGAACATAACCTGACCGTCGCTCACAGACGTACTGGATATACAATGAATATTACTGTTTCATTGTCACATGTGTTAATTTATCATTTTTGTTTTTGTGACGAATACAGTTTTCGCCTTTCCCCTCACTGGCCTCGCGACCCATGGCTGTTGAGCTGAGGGGACCATGTGTTCTTTTGAATGTGACCAATCAACGGTGTGCTCGAGCCAGGTGACCAATGAGTGTGCCTGAGCACATCACGCAAGGGACGGTTTTGAACCAGATTTGTTTGTTACTTGGTGAAAAAATTTTTTATGCCAAGCATGTTGGTATGTTGCGTTTGTTGGGTGGTCGTGAGAGTACCCTTATTTTCACTTTTTCCGTCTGTCTGTATGTTTGTTTGTTTGTTTGTATGTAATGGACAGCTCTGGAGGCCAGAGGAGTCAACCGATTTTGATGAAACTTGACAGGTGGGTTCATACCAGGATCTAGTTCTATGCTTTTGAGCACCGTTGCCATGGACACCACCGTTACCGAGCAACGGGACTTTGAAATTTTTGAAAAATCCCCAAAAATTAATTTTTTCGAAAATCAAAAATCGGCTTCCACGCTTTTCTGCACACTATAATCATCCGCTTTGTCAAAATTTTTCAGCCCGATCTGTCAAAAACTGTATGACTAGTATGCAATTATGTAGCGACCACCCAGGTCACCAACCGGCTTGTCTGTCTGTCTCTCACACGATTTTTGGGCACAGCTTTCAAGTAATCGTTCTGAAATTTTTTGCGTGTGTAGTTGACCAGCCAAGAACAGCAACGCTTAATTTTGGTGAAGATCCAAATCCAGATCCGGATCTGAGAATTTTTTTCGTGATTCTTCACCATTGAGAGAGAGGGTCAAAATGATATATAGCACAATATCTCACAAGGTTATGGATGGATTCACACGAAACTTGATGGACAGGTTGGGAGTATGACACGGACGAATCGCTAACATTTTGGTGAAGATCCAAATCTGGATCCAGATTCGAGAATTATTTAATTTTCAAGTGATTCTTTACCATTGAGAAATGGGGCCAAAAACTATGTCTAGCACAATATCTCAAAAAGTTGTGGATGGATTTGGATCAAACTTGGTGGACCTGTTGGGTGTGTGACAAAAACAAGCCGATTCGATTTTAGTTAAGGTCCAGATTCAGATCTGACCTATCAGTGGCATAAAAAATATAAACTACTCAGCCTGGTGGAGGTATGTGCCCTACTGAGTCCCATTCCGCTTCGCCAAGTTGTCACTCTATGAGTGGTTTTTCATTTGTACGTTATTCTTTCAAGGCTTGAATGTAGCACCTAGAGGTCCCAAATTTGGGGTATTGGAACTTCAGAATCTGGGCAAGGTATCCCAACACACCCTCCCCCCACCGTTCCCCATGCAGCCCTGGGTAGCCCCTGCTAGTAGTTAATAAGCATGATTTATTTTCTGATTGGGACAACTTCTTCTTTATATTAATTTCTCTTATTATTGTTGCTTTACATGTTTCCTGGCCCGACTTCATGAATCCGTTTTACAAAATTTTATAATTCCGGTGTTGTGGGATCGGTCTCTTCTCGCGAATAAATTACGATTGGGCACGCACGAGTTATGTTCTTGGCGTGTGCAACAACATTGAGAATGGCTAACGATGCAATGATGGAATATTTTGTTTGGACCGCCATATGACCTTGACCTTCAACATTTCGGGATTGAGTGTAAATTAAGAAAACGTGTCCTCATGTATATAATCTAACCATAAAATCAACATCATGAAAATTGGAGGAATATTATTCTCAAGTTATGATCAAAAAGTTGTTTTTTGTTGATGAGGTCACAAACCTGAAAAACGTAGGTCAAGGTCAATGATCAGATATCCGATTCACAACTTCAGTGCAGGTACACTATTATGATACAAGAACATCTTGGAAGGCCAAGCGCGGTCTTTGAGATTCCGTCTTGGCAAAATTGAGCAAAATAAAAAATAAAAAATCACCATTTCACCTTGACCTTCAACCCAAAGGGGTATGATGTAAATAAACCATAAACAAGAGAGAGAGAGAGAGAGAGAGAGAGAGAGAGAGAGAGAGAGAGAGAGAGAGAGAGAGAGAGAGAGAGAAAAGAGAGAGAGAGAGAAAAGAGAAAAGAGAAAAGAGAGAAGAGAGAAGAGAGAAGAGAGAAGAGAGAAGAGAGAGAGAGAGAGATAATTCTGATCAGCTAAACCGTAGTCAAGTTAAGGTGAAAAATGTTAACGTCATGACCTTAAAAAGTCAGTCAAGGTCAAAAAACCTCAACCCTGCATTCTTGTTATTCTCATTATCGGGGCGAAATTTCATTCCCAAAGTCCTTGTACATTGGCAGAAATAAAAAGGAGAAATAATCGAAATAGTTGTTTAACCCGACAACAGCAAAAAGCCTTCCCCTATCCTCCAGGAGAAAGCTTACATATTTGTATGTTAAGCTTTGATATAATTAATCAATATTGGTTGAAAATTGTTGAAGATGCGTTTGAATGAAGTTTAAATTAAGTACAGTTTACTGCCGCAACTTCAACCACAGTTTCTGAAATTAATGCAATTTCATTTCAGGGTTGAGGAATTGTGAAACTTTTAGCTGTTCGTGCAAGGTAACTGTGAGACCAGTACATCACAAAAGCAACAACTACGCCACTACACTTACCTTGTGAGGTTAAGCTTTAACTCAAATGCTGGTGTGTACTTTTCATAAACAATTATGACGGCGAAGATCAGAGGGATGAAAAAGTTTGCAACTGTGATGACGACAGAAGGAAGGTATTCGATGATCAGGTTCAGCACGAAGTTCCTTTGTGATGAGGCCGGTGTCTGAGGATGAAAAGGAGCAGGACCTGAAATTAACAACTATACATGGGCACATATATATATATATATATATATATATATATATATATATATATATATATATATATATATATATATATATATATATATATATATAAACAAATATATATATACATAAACAAATATATATATACATAAACAAATATATATATACATAAACAAATATATATATACATAAACAAATATATATATATATATATATATATATACATAAACAAATATATATATATATACATAAACAAATATATATATATATATATATATATATATATATATATATATATATATATATATATATATATATATATATATATATATATATATATACATAAACAAATATATATATATATATATATATATATATATATATATATATATATATATATATATATACATAAACAACTTTAAGGCTACTCGGGGCTGGGCCACAAATTGAAGAAAACACACCAGTTTGCATCAAAAAACGACCAATACTCATGCAGTAGATGACACGTTATTCGTTCTTGAATTTATCAAGTTCTTGTTAATTGCTCATTGGACCCCACCATTCCATAATCCCACTAAGAAATCCTTCTTTAGTCATACTATTTGTTTCATCATCACTCTAACCTCATTAAGCCCTCCTGCCAGTCACCTGGAACATCTTTACCTCTGCTACCAAAGGTGGACGGAAATTTTGTTTTCACCCCTGTTGTTTGTCTGTCTGTGAGCAGGGTATCTCAAAAAGTTGTGGAAAGATTCGGACGAAACATGATGGACCAGTTGGGTGTGTGACAAAGAGGAACCGATTAGATTTTTGTGAAAAAAACGGTGTCTGATAAGATTTAAAAGTGATTCTTCACCATTGAGAGATGGGGCCAAAAATGATACATAGCATGAAATTTCAAAAAGTTGCAGACGGATTATGACAAAACTTGATGGATGAGTTGGATAGGTGACAAGAACGAGCCGATTAGATTTCGGTGTGTGGCGAGGACGAATGATCCGAATGCAGATCCGGTCCATGAGTGGGAGACGCGATGTAAACTGTTCAGCCTGGCAAAGGGATGCGCTCTATCGAGTGCCATTGTAGTTTGATGTTGTGTTGAAGCAAAAAATAAATAAATAAATAAATAAATCTTATCTGAAAGACACCAAATTTCCTCATTCGTCTCCTCAGCCGTTCTCAAAACGAGATCATGTGGCTATTCCTGGAGCTGATCCACTAAGACCAAACCCCACCCAAAACCCCTCAGCAACACCTTCAATCATATATATGGTTCTTTTTCTTCTTCTTCACAATCTCCTCCTGTACATATATTTATGAGTTTACAAATTGGCTCAATTTCCACAAACAAAAGGAGGTTGGTGCATGGTGATCCTCCAGATACCATTCGGTAACCTTCACACCGATCAACCTGTTTGGCTGCACCGAGTGTCACAATTCCGAACTATGTCTGGATAAATCTTTTATATTTAAACAAACTCGAGTCTAAGGCTCGAACATTCATATATATATATATATATATATATATTCATATTAGGCCACTGCTTATTTTATCAGAATTTTAGTGTTCATCCCAATTTGCTTAAGGGTTTGAGGAACCACAAAGTATGGACTGGCACTGCAGGTAAAGCAGACCATGGAATTCAGTGAAATACCCCATCCCTAGAGGTCATTTGTGAGTCAGAATCCAAATCCAAACAACGTTTTACATGTTTGTTTCATAAATGGGAAAGGAATAAGCAAGCTTCGGTTGTCGGAGAAGGATAGATTTGACACGAAGAACGGACGTTTCACAGCAGAGATCTCACATTTTGCATTTCACTTTGAAACTTTGTGGTGATGTAAACACAGTAAAATGATCCAGCCAGCAGGAGCAGGACGAGCACATTGATAAGTGCCCGTATGAAGTAAATTTGCACCCACTCTCTCCGACTCCTGCGCTCAATGCGTTTCTTCCTCTTATCTTCTTCAAGATCTGTCTGTGGAAATAAAGTATCAATATTACTAGAGCATAGTTGTCGTACTGTAGTAAACAGACAGGTTTGTTAAAGTTCAACATCCATAAGGTTAAAAAGAAAAACTGACTACTACTACTACTACTACTACTACTACAATTACTCATTCAAATTTCCCATGTTGTAAAAGAGCTTTGTCGAAAAGTGAGAGAGATTGGTGCAACTGCCATGATCGGTGGGAGATTCAACTGGCATATTTTATCCATCAACGTGTTGTTATTAATGATTATAACCATTTAATCAAAGGTTTCACGCATTGTTACAACGAGAAAATATAAATCGATGCAAATGCGTCTTGTGAGATATCAACCGGCCGTTATGTTTGATCTCAATTAAAGGTCACATAAAATTAAAGGTCACATAAGGACACAAGAGAGAAAAGAGATAGTAGAAGAGAGAGAACATCAGATGCTTCTAATTTGAGTTATGGTCTGCAAAAGGATTTTCAAAGGGCACATGACCTTTGACCTTTGACGTTTTAAACCCAAAATTGAACCAGCTCATCTTTGTGTTGCAGTCCATACTTGTGCCAAGTACGTAATATGTTTACCATCACCGATCTCGCTGTTTTGGAATAAATTAAAAAGATAAAACTCTTGGGTTTTTGTTTAATTTACATTGTATTGATTGTATTTGCATGTTTATTTCAATGTCAACATGCTTTATATGTATTTATACGTTTACTTTAATTGTCACGTGTTTATTTCTGACTGCCGTCGATCTTCCTCGATATTTTCTTGAAGTCCAGGAACCGAACCCCATCTTCCCCTTGACCCTTGGTTTCCACGATCGCTGTTTTCACCATCACAGAATTATTCATGAACCTAACCCCCATGATATTGAAGGGTTTACTGTATATGCATTCCATGCATTCCAGCTCAGTTGAAGTCTGTGAAAAAACACATAAGCAGTGTTAGCTGCTCAGTCATCCTACATAGGCTCAATAAGTCTTTTATAAACAAATTTGAAGTCCACCCCTTCAGGAAAGGAATCAATCCGTGGACATGTTTCTGGCCATATGGCCTTCATAAGCAAGGAGTTAATTCCTCATAGCAGATAATATTGCAGACTGCCCCATCTGGCAGCAAATTCAAAGAGCATCTCTCAACTATACATTACATTTGGAACAAGAAAAAGAGTAATCAGATTGCAAAGCTCACCAGGACTTGTTTTGTGTGGTGTATCTTGTGTTACATAATTAATAAAAGACATAATTAGAACTGCCACTTTAAAACTGCTGGCAGTGATGACCGGGTACCAAGACGTCCTGCTTTGATTGGACACCTGACAGTGACCCTGACCAATGACGTCTTTTATTATTATTCAATTGAATTCAGAATGGGATTAAAATAAATTCAATTCAAATCAAATGGCAGACCAGATGGGTACAGTCCTGCATAGGAGTAATCAGAAGGAACCCGAACAAGCAAAAAAGTAAAGATGAAGTCATCAGGAGGAACCTGGATAGGATTCGCATTTCAGCTGCTACTCCTCTACCCTCAAACCCATCCAGGCACAGCCAAGTGAGTCTTATTAATATATATATATATATATATATATATATATATATATATATTTCTTCTTCTTCTTCTTTCGGCTGCTCCCGTTCGGGGTCGCCACAGCGGATCATCCGTATGATCCGCATTGTGATTTGGCACATGTTTTATGCCGGATGCCCTTCCTAACGCAACCCTGGTCGCCTCTTACAACACAGGGATATGGTACACCTATTTTAACCGGGGTATACACCGGCCCAGTATACTGGTACTCATTTCACCGACCTCGGAAGGATGACAGGCTGAGTCAACCCCCTGGTGTATTAATTCAGTGGCCCAACGGGGCTTGAACTCAGGACCTTTTGGATCCCAAGCCGCTGCCCTAACCACTGCACCAACACCAGTCATTTTATATATATATATATATATATATATATATATATATATATATATATATATATATATATATATACATATACATATATCAGAAAAATAAAAAATAACCCAGATCAAAACAATTAAAAAATTCTGGATGTCAGACCATGTGTCCAATCAAGTTGAAATTTAAAACCTGTATTTTGCATTAATACGACATCATAATTGTGAAGTTTCACATAGAGTGATCAAGCGGTTCCAGAGAAAACATTAAATGTTTTTCTTCAAACCATTACGGCTGCCAAACCATGTGACCTATCAATTATTCCTTAACAAACTTGTACACCCATGGCTTGGGGAACACATGCGTGAAGTTTCCCCTCAATCTGTCCAGCCGTTCTGGAGAAGATTTTTTACAGGTTTTCTGGTAAATCCAATATGGCTGCCAAACCATGCGACACATGATGTCATATGTGTGAACATTTTGTTCCTCATGGACAGGCGGTCATACCTATAAAGTTTTTCCTCGATCTGATCAGCCACTTCAGAGAAGATTTTTGAAGGTTGTGTTTTATTAAAAGCAATATGGCTGCCGAATCACGAGACCAATGACGTCATCAATTTTTTATTTTGTACCATTTTATCCCTCGATGAGCCTCAATTTTTTTCATGTTGATCAGATGTAGCGTTCTACATATGCAATTTTAAAGTCATTAAAAAAAAAATCACACTTATTTCCCATGAGGAATACTTCCCACGTGTCAAGTTTCAAATTTTTTATTTGGTGCGGTTTCAGAGATGCAGAGGTCCAAAGTTTTTTTTCATTTTCCCAACATGGCTGCTACACTACGTGACCTATGACGTCATATCTAACACACATAAAAGGCGGTGTGTGTATCTGTGTCTGTGTCCTCCATAACTCTGAAACCATAAAATTTAGCAGGCTGAAACTTTGCACGCATACCAAGAAAACCCCAAGGAAGTGCAAGAGTGAAAATTGGGTGACTGGGCGCATTAAAACACCGCTTTTGAAGATAATTAGCGGCATTATTTAATTATATCCTTCATCAGGCGATCCTCGGCCACCTCGCTCTCTGGGACCTTTAAGGCATTTCCTGTGTAACTTCGCTGGCGTATGAAGCCGCCATGAATTTTGGACTACTCAACCATGAATTTTGGACTACTCAACCATGAATTTTGGACTACTCAACCATGCATTGACTTGGAACAGGCGGCAACAATTTCTTAACGATAAGGTTGTTGTTTTTTTTTCCACATTCCTCACTCATACAATCGAATGCCTGTTCATCATCGCTACGAATCGCTGTATACATCGCTTTTGTAAGTATTATAGTTTTCAAATTAGGAGCTTGGAGCAATTTCATGATTTTCCCCGATCAACTCTCACGGACTAATTAAAGTATATCATCGAAATGTTATTTCGGTTTTGAGGATCGGATATCGTCCGGACTAAATAAGTTTCAAAATCTGTTGTGAAATCTGATAATTTAATGAAATAATGAGTATTATAACTAAGCCGACATACCTATTTACTTTAAGCAAGTAAGGCTTTGTTCCCTCCTCCTCCGCACATACACAAAAAATGTGAAATTTCCAAAGCATTAAACTTATCTTGTGAAATGTGAAATAAAAAAAAGCCAGAAAAGTCTGGCAGCTTTCAGCAGAAGACCATGTCACCATACTGTATCATACGCTGATGAAAGGCCAATTAGTGCAATACCTATCTTGAGTGAACATTTGTAGCCAGCCTAAATGTGCGTGGTAAGTGCAAGTGCTTGATCAACACAGCTCCTACCAGGTCTGAAGCCAGCTCTATCAGGTTACTTCCCAGGCCTACCTTGTTCACGTTAAAATAACCTCACATCAACAGAACATGAAGAATAAACAGAACCCCCTCCCCCCCCAACGCTGACCCCCCCCCCACATCCCCCCCCAAGGAAAGATAACAAAACAAAGCTTCACCTTCAGTTCCCGGAACATGCTTAAATGGTGGTTCATAACGGCCATGTTGTCTGAAGTTATTCGGAAGTCCCAGCCAGAAAAAACTTTGTTGGAGTAGCTGTAGAACCGGTCGTCATCTTTGACCAGGCTGTACTTGAAGCTCTCGGCAGATCTGCACACACACACACACACACACACACACACACACACACACACACACACACACACACACACACACACACACACACACACACACACACACACACACACACACACACACACACATCAGACTTCTCACCATCTCAACCTATTTGATTGATTTATGAACCTGCTATCAATACAAACAGCGAGCCATTTCTGGATAAAATCAGCAACTTCAATCAAAAAGGCTTATTTGCTTTTTGGAAATTAAAACTAATTTTGATCGTATTGTCCGATAATAATTATATCATATCCAACAAAGAATTAATTGTCAAAAATATTTACCTCGGCCACCAAATGTGAAGGAGGTTATGTTTTCACCCCCTTTCTGTCTTTTGTTTGTTTGTTTGTTTGTTTGTTTGTGTGCAGGATGTCAGAAAATCGAGCAAATTGGGACTCATCTGAAAAAAATGACAGTTTACCAAAACTCCTCGGGTCTGGTGGCCATCTCGTGAGCCCACTTCTTTCTCCTTTGAATGTTGGCTGGACGAAGAAGAGGTCTTCTCCGAGCTGCTCTCCTCGAGTATCCCAGTTGATGAAGGTACCGCACGGCAGTTCTTGAGCTAAATTGGACCTCCTCTGCAACATCTGCTGCCTTTCAACGGGGAGTTTTCTCAATGGACCACTTGACAGCTCAAAGACACCTTTCTGAGGGCCCAGGTCGCCCAAAACAGGAAATGTGGATTCCTTGCCTTCGATGGTGAATTGTACAATCACCCGATTGACCATAGAAAGCGGAATGACAAGGTTCTGAGCTGTCTGACACGGGCTGACTCAACCTTCCGAATGACCAACAATTCGTCCTCTTTGAAAATCGCAAAGGTCGTGTGCTGCCTGGGTTCGAGGCATAGTTAATTGTCGTACACAACCCAGTAACTCGTTTCTGCAAATAATAGTTGAATATTTGCACAAATCACTGAGTAAAACTTGCTTTATACAGATGAAATGAATAAACTTAAGGTGTCTATTTACTTCTGTCATGTCTCTGTACTGGAAAGCATGATAGTTCAAAAATGTATTTGGCCCGATATGTTCTCGTGGATCAGGCATTGCGTGGTGGAGGTACGCGCTCTACCGAGTGCCCTTCTAGTTTAAATACATGGAACTCTAGTTACTTACACATGGTGTATGTGAACTTCAAAAGGTCTTGCTAATTAAAAAATGATTACAATGAGAAGTAAAATATACAGAAGGGATGTCATCATAAGAGTGATAACCCTCAACATAATAATGATACAAATCTAATGCCTTTCTGTAATAAACTCTTGTAACTCCAAGATCCATCCACCCATGACCATATTCTGTTTCCACAACATCGGTTCATTCAAGCCAACCCATGAATGCTTCCGCAGCTGGCATGCAAGCCTGAACAGGTCACTACTCTGTTGTGGGGTGCTGTCGGTTGAAAAATTTGGAATTTGGCTCGTCTTTTGCTGCACAATGTCCTAATCCATTGCAAAAGCCTTAAACAACTTCAGCAAAGGCCTTTAAACTATATTGGGTGTTTCACACCCACTCCTCGATCCTAACAGATGGGATATGCGGTTTCACATCCCTTAAAAGGACAGTGTATTCATTGTTGCAATGTTCTGTCTGTGAAGCAACCGGATGATGGTTTACAGTCGAGATGGAAATTAAAATCAGACCATACAACTCAAATGTGAGTACACTACCTATGAGCTATTCTGCCTCATAAATCCGAGAATCAAATTTTTAAAAAACGAGAAGGGCACTCGGTAGAGCGCAGACCTCCGCCCCGCAATGCCTGATCCACGAGAACATATCAGGCCAAATACATTTTTGAAATATCATGCCATACAGTACTATATTCGTTTTTGGCCCGATCTCTCAATGGTGAAGAATCACTTAAAAAATTTAAAAATTCTCGTATTCAGATCCGGATTCGGTAATGTCATCAAAATCAAATCAATTCGTCCTTGCCACACACCAAACCTGTCCACCAAGTTTCCTCCGAATCCGTGCACAACTTTTTGAGATATTGTGCTATACATCGATTTAGCACTATCAATGGTGAAGAATCACTATAAAAAAATTATCAGATTCACATCCGGATCCGGATTTTCACCAAAATTGAATCAATTCTTCCTTATCACACACCGAATGTTGTGTCCACCAAGTTTCATCCAAATCCGTCCGCAACATTTTGAGAGCAAATAAACAAAATAAAAGTTAGATATGCTGTGAATATTCAGTTTGCTGCGACTTGTGCACTCGGAATCATTATCGTCTTTGATTCTATCATTTTGAATATCAATTGAGTAAAATACATCACAAAACTCCTTCAGACGTTTTCATGTCTGTCATTAAACTTCAGGCCTGCAGTAGCATTTTCAAAACACATTTTTTGACAAAGACGAGACTATCGCCCAGAATGGAAGGAATTTTAGATGCTGGGCAACACGGAAGTAGCATTTTAATACATTTCTCGATAAATACATCAAACCACCATACAAAGCTAACATTGGAATGTCCCGCACAGTCCCCACCTCAAAATAGCATGCATGGGACTACCTTACAACGATGAGGATGAGACTCAGAAACAGGCACCCCGTGGTTCCGAGGAGATAGGCAATTGGAATGTTGTAAAGGAAGTGCTTTGTCAGCCTGACAGTTCCGGTTTCGTAGTATCCATAGAAAAGGTATGTTGGTTCCAGGAATCCCTGAAGAAACATCTCATGCAGTCAAGGCCTGTATTTGTAAACTCCCTGAAGAAAGGTCATCATGACCGCAAAATTCAGTTTCTTCAAAGTCTTAATGTAAATGGGCCAAAACATTCATTACATTTGGCTATTGGTACAACAACAAAAACAACTGAAAAACTCGAAGGGCACTCGGTGGAGCGCATACCTCCGCCACATAATGCCTGATCCACGAGAACATATCGGGTCAAATACATTTTTGAAATATCATGCTATATATCGTTTTTGGCCCGATCTCTGAATGGTGCAGAATCACTTTCAAAATGAAATAATTCTCGTACTCAGATCCGGATTCAGATCTTCACCCAAATCGAAGCAATTTTTCCCTGCCACACACCCAACCTGTCCACCAAGTTTCGTCTGAATCAGTCCCCAACTTTTTGAGATATCGTGCTATATATCATTTTTGACCCCATCTCTCAATGATGATAATCATTTTTAAAATTCTAGTAGCCGGATCCAGATTTAGATCACCAAAATCTCATCAGTTTGTCCTTGCCACACACCCAACCTGTCCACCAAGTTTCGTCTGAATCAGTCCCCAACTTTTTGAGATATCCTGAACACAAACAAATAGACAAACAAGAAGAAGACGTCATGCAGAGCATGATACTTGCAAAATCCCACAAAAAAAAATTGACCTCAAAAATAATTGGTGGTTGAATTCAATGACCAAATATGCAACTCCTCTTCAAATTCCAAGTGAATCGCATGAAAATTGACAATTTTAGAAATTTGGCCTACGTTCACATTTTGGTCGATGTGGACCTCCAAAATAATTGGTGGTTCAATTCAATGATCCGAAATATAAATCCTCTTTAAATTTCAAGTCAATCAGATGAAAATTGAGGATTTTAGAAACACCACCCTAGTTGTTGACCTTGGGCCTATGTTAACCTTTAGGTCTATGTTGACCTCAAAAACAATAGGCTTCTTCCTTTTGACAAACTCTACCATGTAGTGAAGTTTCGTGAAGATCGAAACCCCCGACCTTCGTGGATTCACAATCCACAAAGCCCAGTTATTCGCGGATTTTTATATGAATACTGTTCCTGCTTTCCTGGCCCCTGTGCTCCAGCTACTCGTGGGTTTGGAGGCATACATCATCCCCACCCACACACCAAACCCCAACACTGCTGGTATTTTTTGTTTAAGGAAAGAGCCTGGCTCACAAGGACGATCTCCAACCCTCGAATGGGGAGGAAGAATATTATAGATGGGTTATGATGTGGGGAGTGGAGTTGCTTGGTTTCTTGCATCATTATTTTCTCCTATATTTTTGATTGGGAACCGCGAGCGATTAGTTAATTATATATATTTATATATATATATATATTTATATATATATATATATATATATATATATATATATATATATATATATATATATTGTTTAGTTTTGAGTCTCATGATTCCTTTAGTCACACACATGATTAAAATGTACTACATGGTGTAAATCACAAGCCGATCAGCGAGGCTGGTTCATGGGAAGGAAAAAATGAGCTGTTATTTTAGATATAAAATCAGATGAATTTCTAACACAAGGACTATGATACCAGGACGTTTAAAAACTATGCAAACTTAAACTCAATGTCTATCTTTGTAAGATAAGACAGAAAATCTTCCTTCAAGCTTCAACTCCGAGTCGTTAAAACAGCAACCATTTCCAGGATCAAGAGGTGCTTTGGAGACTACGTAAGATCGAAGCAAAACAAACGGGTCGTTTTCGATAAAACAACATGACACTCGCAACTCAAGAGTTGGCTAACCTTTTGGAGTTGTTCACAGTATTTTTATTTGGAACCATTTTTTAGCTCGCCTGTTTGAAGAACAGAGCTATAGCGATACCCCCGGCGTGAGCGTCAAAATGTTAAAGTTTTTGGTGCAAGTTATTTAGAAGCTTGCCATTCATTTAATATGTGTACTAGGATGCTGATATTTGGCATGGAGGTTCCTTTGGGGTATATTATTGATGTAGTGAAGTTAAAATTTAAAAATAATTTCAAATTTTTTAAATTTTTGACCTGTTTTGAACTGAACTTTTTTGTAGCACATCAACGTTAAAGTATTTTTCCTTTCTAATGTTTTTATCTACTACACTATTTTTTACTGATTACAATATACAAATACATATATTGCTTTAAAATTATTTGGATCAGACTTCACTGCAATGATTTATAAAAAATATTATTAGAATAGTCTTTTAAAAACGATAAATGTATAAACAGGCGAGCATTGGGTGGCTTTGACACCAACTCTCTGGTTAATGAAACTAATTATGTACATGAGTGTTCTTAAACTTTTAAAGTTCTCCCTGATGAATCACTAGCGCCCGTGAACCTAACCCCGTTTTTCCCATTGAAACAATGTCCCGACAGTCGCGAATTTGCGATTCGTGGCAGTTTTCAAGAACATATTCCCCACAAATGTCGGGGTTTTATGGTATTTCTTTCGAGTCAAGGATTATACTTGATATCCGATTCAAGGCAATACTTTCAGTAAAGATGACACCATTATAGATGCTACAAACATAAAGTTGAAATCCCACAAACAAGCTTGCACAATAAATGGAAAATAAACCAAAAAAGGGTCAAACAAAGACCTCTTTGACGACCCCAATTATTCCCACATTATTGATGGGTTGGCCAGCAAAGTCTTTTACAAACCGGCTGGCCAGGCTTGACGTTCGACTATCGGTGGCAGGTCCTTCACAATCTGGCTGGCCAGGCCTGATGTTCGACTGAAGTTGGCAGGAGTTATTTGTAATTTTTCAGGTTGCTGGAGATAATTAATCTACCTTTTGAGAAAGGCACCATGGGGTCTTCAACACCAACCAACTAGTACTGGAATACAGGTCATCTGGCTTAATTTCCTTCCATTGCACGGCACGCCCATTCATACATCGCCCTGCATGCGAAACAACATGGGGACCGTTTATGGCTGTATCAAAATTCAAACCCAGGATAATTTAACAGTGGGTTTGCATACCGTACCCCTAAGCTATCCTGCTATCCCTAAAGGTCTAAATCGGGTATTTTTTTTTCCTGAAAATTGCACCTTTGTAGTTAACATTGTATATAATGCCGGATAATGGGAAAATCATATTGCTGTCTTGTTTTGTTTCAAGAGTAGACTTTGTTGACAAGGACAGGCTTTGACGATTCGACGTTATTGACGGGTTTATTTTTTGATCTTTAATGTTACAATGCTCAAATCATAGGATGACAATTAGAATTCCATGAGGATTAAATTGTTATATTATGGAGACTATTCTGGTAGAAACGTTGTTGTCTCCACGCTGTGTCCTGTTTCCATAATGAAAAGCTAAAACGCAGCGTGTGTGCAATGTGAATGCGAGGAATTTGAATAATTGTAAAACTCTCATTCTAAAGTATCCTCAGGCTGGACATTTTCTGTATCGCACCGATCTAAGACTCGTGGAGGAGCTTGTACATTAACAACGTGAAGCACATCGGAGGCTGACATGTCAAGAGTAGTTTTACACAAATTCGAAGGACATCGTTGAAGATTGGAGAAATCAAGACAGCCGACGTTACTTGAATCTGGGATCTCAGCATAACGAGTTATGTGGTCAGATTGGAAGAACCCAACAGGCGCCGGTTCCTTCTTCGGTCAGCAAATCAAAGTGTCAATTTACATTTATATCTTGCTCCATCTGGAAGAAAACCCATGGAAACACAGCCGAGTGCACAAACTACAAAATGGGTTCTTTGGCAAGCATGCAATTACACTCTGGAGTTGGCGACAAACTCGGCAAAACTTCTGCCTTCGTGAGCAACAACAAATCTTTGTTTGATGGACATTTTGGTTCATGGCCATTTATTTATTAAAATCGGTTGGATGTACAGGGAAGCCTGAAAGTCGCTTTACCCTGGCTGGATTTGTAAACTTTGGAGTCATAAACCTATGGTGTTTGTATATTCAAGCAACTTTCTTGTATCTCTCCTATTCCATCCCTGGTTCGTCAGCACAGTCACACACACCTCCCCACTCCTTTAGGTATTTAAGGGTTACTTACTCATTTGTTTTTCTGCATTGGCAGGGGAGGCCACAAGGAAAATTGAACACATGATTGTTGTTGATGCGATTTATTTACGTGACACCATGGGACACGGATGAGGGGCAAACCTGTGACAGAGATAAATGCTGAATAATTACATGTCCATTTCATTGTGACCTACCCACATAATGTTGCATTGTGGCGAATGATTTCACATAACATCGGGATCCAATGTGGAAGTAACAATCTCAATACCGGCAGCAGAATGTCACCTCCAGCAGCAATCACTGAATTGCACCGTCGTCACATTGACCAGATGAGCACTCCAATCTGTGCCTGGGAAATGGCATTCCATGCCCGAATCAGCTCCTGTTCCAGCTCATTGAGGGTCTCTGGTTGTCTTGGCAATGTTCAAATGCAGCAAACAATGATATCCCAGAGATGTTCAATCGGATTGAAATCTGGTGAGATGGCAGACCAGGTTGTCATTACATTACCAAGAACATTGCTTGTTTGAATAGCCCTGTGGACAGGTACACCATCGTGCATAAAGGTTATTCCTGGACCACACTGTCGAAGAGTAGGCATCACATGTTGCTGTAAGATCTCATTAAAGTATCGATCTGCAGTCAGATTGCAAAGGATATGGATCAAGTTGGTGTGAAAGGTTTTAGCAATACCACTGCACATCATGACACTTCCATGTCCAAAATTTGCAGTTTCCTGGAGACAGACCGGAACATATCGCTCATTACGTCTTCTGAAGACCCGTGCACAGCCATCCTGCCTTTCAAGGAAAAACCTGGATTAATCACTGAACATAACAGTTGCCCATTATACCTGTGTCGATCGTAAATGCCGATTTGACCACTGTAATGGTGCTTGGACGTGTTACGGTGACTGTCTTCAATGCCGAACAGGATGGCGAGCACAGGCTGATCTCTGCATCGCAGAGAAGCCTCCAGACAATATTGACCCTTGTCCTGTGAGATCCAGGGAGTATGTTTGCAAGACTATGGACAGTTTGAAACCGATTGCATAGATGGGTCATTCAAATGTACGGCTCCAAAGTGAGAGTCATGATCCTGGGACATCCACTTTTTGGCGTATCTCACGTGGATCCAATGGATTGATAATGGCCACTTTTCAGGCAATCATGTAGATCGGATAGTTCACTCGGAGGTCATAAATAGTTCACTCTCCTCACGGTAAAGAGCCTTGAAACCTGGCTAATGGAAGACCCTGCTTGAAGATGTCCAATGATTTGATTTCTCTCATTTTCTGACAGACATAGCATTGTAAGCAAGTTATAAAAAAAGAGACATACAATTTCATAGCTCCCGTTGTTTTAGTAATTTTCTGCATGCAGTTAAAGGGCTCGCCCATATTTATGTACACCTAAAATGGCTGCCAGTCTACCACTTGGCCATCTTTCATCAGATTGCAAAATAAAGTGAATTGCAAGTTTATGCCATCATGTACTGTGCTTGCGCAAAGTTTGAACAAAATGGGACCATGGATATCTGAGAAATGGTTGGGAACACACTTAAGTAACAAAATGGCCACCAGTCGGCCATCTTGGATCTGATATCAAAAAGCAAGAGGTGCTTATGTAAGCCATCGTTCATTATCTGGGTGCCAAGTTTGAACAAGGTCAGTAAATACATGTCTGAGAAATGGTTGAAGACAAGGACAACAAGGAAATCCAACACAGGTAGAGGCCATTCAGCCCATCATGTCTGCGTGAACACCACACCAACCCAGATCCAAGAAAGAAAATGCAAAAAAACATGTTTTTAATTAAAGAAAGGAAAAAAATTTTGTATTTTCTTTTTGTTGTTGTGAAAAATATTTCTTCTTCTTTTCTTCCCCTCGGAGAGGGGGCATGAGCTTGGTTAAAAACACACATCAACCACACAACCCCCCTTAACAAGACCCCCACCAACAGCACTCCGTACACAATCACCCACCAATACTCAAACTACCTAAAAGTCTTATCAACAACCCCATACCCCTCTATCTCCATAACTTCCAGGTACCAATCTAATTCTAATTCAAACTTATCCACTGTTTCTGCTGCCACGACCTTTCCAGGGAGACCGTTCCATGCATTAACTACTCTCTGAGTGAAAGTCCCCTGCCTTACTACCGTCTTAACTCTCCTCTTCTTTACTCTCAGTCTATGGCCCCTGGTTCTGTCACTGTCTACTCTGTTGAATAATTCATCTGCACTTATTTTATCTCTACCTTTCATTATCTTAAACATCTCCATCATATCTCCTCGCTACCGCCTCCTTTCTCGTGAATAAAGCCCTGTCTCCTTCAACCGCTCTTCATAGCTGAGTTTAGCTGGGCCCAGAATCAATCTTGGCTTGGACGTGTTCGACACTGGCTTTTATTTTTTTTTACAACTAATATGGCTGCCAGTCGGTCATCTTGGACCTGATGTCGAAAAAAATGACGTACATATGTAAGCCATCATTCCTTATCTGTCTGCCAAGTTTGAACAATATTGGAAAATGCAGGTCTGAGAAATGCTTAAGGACTTGTTCAACATTAGATTTTTGGCAACTAAAATGGCCACCAGTCAGCCATCTTGGATCTAATGTTGAGAAGAAAATGACACGCTTATGTAAGCAATCATTTATCTGTGTACCAAATTGGTAAATGCAGGTCCGAGAAATGCTTGAGGATGTGTTCGACACTGGAGATTTATATATATATATATATATATATATATATATATATATATATATATATATATATATATATATATATATATATATATATATATATATATATATATATATATATATATATAGTGTTACGGCTGTGGAAATTCGCAGAGCACCATATATATGTCATTAGTTCAGTTATGCCGATAAGTCTGTGTTCAGATAGATTTCCCCACCGATGTATCAGGAAATTATTTGTATTACCGGGCTGTGATCTTTGAGTTAGCCGTTTTTCTTTTACTATCGTTATTTTGGACAAACCGCTCACAACCACCACCTCCACCACCAACACCGCTCTCACAACCGTTCACAACAACCGCCTCCACCACCAGCATCGCTCTCACAACCGCAACGCCAACCACAGCCACCATCTCCCAAACCACATCTCCCCCAATACCCAACAACCAAACAACATCGCTTCATCTTCAAATCCGCCGGCGCCGCCATCTTTGCGCCAGCCACGGCAAGGTCGCTGCAAACAAAAGCGGTGGTTTCCTTGTTCCTAGCGACGGTGATTTCTACCACGTCTGCTCTCCCTTCAGCGTCGATGATTCCTGCCACGTCCGCTCGCCCCGAACCTCGCCTCGGAATTCGGATCAGGAGAGTGAGAGGGGCGGAGCCAGTGGGGGTCAGAGGTGAAAGTGCGGAGATCAGATCTCGCCTCACGAACCCTATAAAACGGCGCGCAGAGCGCCAGTTGAGTCAGTCGGAGTCGGTCGGGGGTTTGGAGCGGTGTGAGGAGCGGAGTTCGAGCCCAGTGGAGGGCAGTGGAAGTCTGGGTTCGCCGAGGAGACGGAGCGGGGAACACAGCAGGCTGGCCGTACCATGCATAACGGCGCAATCATGTGGGACGTGGAGAGCTTGCCAGCCAGCAGCGAACGGTCCGAGGTGATCGGGCTTCGGGACAGTCCGAGCAGCGCGAAGGACGGACGGGCTCTTAAAGAGAGCATCAACTCTGAAAGAGCATAAGGCCCGTTGGTTCCTCTGAAGCGTTGCCAGCTGGGCCCGAATCACCAGGCCGTCAGACGAGGCCTAGGCCGGACCGCGGTCACGACAGCGGCCGTAGGGATGGGACGGTGCAGGTCGCCCCAGCGAGGTGAAGGTAACCAGCGCGGCTCACGGAGTCTCTGCGGTCTACATGGCTCCGTGCAATAAAGACCCAAAGAGGTCCAGTCTACCCCTCGTCTTTCCTGGGGTTTTTCCTTGCTTTTGAATGAATGTTGTGGCGCCATGTCCGCAAGTAGAACTGTATAAGTAACTGTACATAATAGATAGACGATAGTAGCTCTTTTTTTTGCATTACTTTTGTTGGTTGTATACTTGTGTGCGTGTTCGGCATTGCTTGATTGATACATGACTGCTTACGTGCTTATGTTAGAAAATAAATGTGCTTGTTTAAATGTACCCCATTCGTTGCGTCTTTTCCTTAATTGAGCTGCCATCTTGCACTCGGAATATAGTTGGTTTTTAAATAGCCGGTAAAGCGATCGGGTCCAACAGGACTGCGCGATAATTCCCCGCTTAGTTATCCCAAAAGGAAGCGAGCTGCTTAAGCGGCTCGTTTCCAAGCGGTCCCATTGAGGTACAATCTCTCGGTAATCTACCCGCGCGATTAATTAGGTATATCGACAATTCGGCGATTGACCCTGTAGGGCGTGTGTCGAGTACGGACAAGGTTGTGGTGTGCTTAAAAACACAACCGTGGCTGGTTTTCGGCGTTGGTCCGGAAAGCCACGACTGGATTGTCCGTTCGGTGGGCGAAGCGGCCGCTATTGGTTAGACACGGTCGTTCGCACGCCGGCGGGTGAGAATCCATAACAATACACACACACACACACACACACACACACACACACACACACACACACACACACACACACACACACACACAAGCCGGTATGTGACATGGGTGGTCGCTATATAATTGCATACTAGTCATACAGTTTTTGACGGATTGGGCTGAAATTTTTTGACAAAGAGTTTGATTATAGTGCGCATAAAAACGCAGAAGCCGATTTTTGATTTTCAAAAAAAAAAATTCGGATTTTTTTCAAAATTTTCAAAGTCCCATTGCTTGGCAACGGTGGCGTCCATAGCAACGGTGCTCAAAAGCGTACAACTAGATCCTGGTATGAACCTACCAGTCAGGTTTCATCAAAATTGGTTGACTCCTCTGGCCTCCAGAGTTTTCCATTACATACATCCAGACAAACGGAAAACCTGAGAATAACGGTAGTCTAGCGACCACCCAATACCATCATGCATTGTCCTTGTGCCAAGTACAAATAAAAATCGGTCCATACATGTCCGAGATATAGTTGCGGATGAACGCACGGACACGAAAATCAAGACCAAATCCGTTAGCCCCAGTTTTGGATGAAGTCCAATGGGGGCTAATAATTGTTACCTCCGCCACCGAAGGTGAAGGAGGTTATGTTTTCACCCCCTTTCTGTCTGTTTGTCTGTCTGTCTGTCTATTTGTTTGTGTACAGGAGATCTCAAAAAGTTGTGGACGGATCAGGAGGAAATTTTGTGGACAGATCCGATCACTAGAAATTTTAAAGTGATTTTTCACCATGGAGAGATAGGGCTCAAAAACGATATATAGCACAATATCTCAAAAATGTATTGGGCTACATGTGTTCTCGTGGATCAGGCATTACGGGGTGGAGCTATGCGCTCTACCGAATGCCCTAAAAGTTAAAGAATGCAATTGGTGTGTTTGTTGTACGATCCACACACTGGTGTCTCAAAAAGACTGTTACAAATTCGCTCAGAATACCTGATCTTGTTACCTCTAAAAACTTAAAGCGTTCATGTTGCACATGCTGAACGAACATAGCATGAGGCAATTACGTTCCGTGCGAATGTGCATTCAAGTGTTCTGCACATCCCTCCTGTGAAAACAGCTCTTGCAATGAACGCTGGAGCAGTCCTTCAACATTTACATTATAAATTATACATGTTCGGGTTTTTTTTTTAAACGGCAGGCGGTGTATCGCTGCATCCAAATTTAAAATGAAAAAAAAAACAATATTGAAGCACATAATTTAACTCATGTTTGGATATGAACTTTAACTTTTGTAAGACGAAAAATTCCTTTCAAAGCTCTAAATGTACCATTTGGTCAGTTTGGTTGAATAATGGTTGGTGGGGGAGGAAAGGGGGCATGGGGGCACAAGTTTCAATAATTGCAGGGAATGCTCTTGCAATTTGGCATAAAATTGCGGTGAGAAGGTTCTGAAGTGTACATCGTACAGAGGTTGGGAGGGCAGTTGTTTAGAGTGGTGCATACATGTTGCATGAAGAGGGGTGGGAGTGGTCAAAATTTTAACCTTACTTATATACATGAAGATGACCCCTCAACAAGCCAGCAAACCTGATAAGGTACAGTTACATACCGTTCCAGAAAGCACGTCCAACACCCTGCTGTAATAATGAGGAAGGTTCACCGCTTTCACTTTGGCATTTTTACATTCTGCAAAACAAAGGGATGGTAAAGCAGAAATTAAATAAATGGCATTATTTTGTTTCTGATATCACAGCGAGTTATGTATCTTATCAAGTTGAATCAACGACCCAAATGAAATAAAATAAAACCTCTTGCCAATAAAGGGACAAGCCGGTAGGTGGCATGGGTGGTCGCAAGACTAAGGCGAATTTGAAATATGTAGCTAAGAGAACACATCAGATGGCATTTTTGCCGTTCGTGGTTCCAGATAAAAACATGACGAGCAACTGTCCATTCATCATTTGTGTTCGATTCCCTAACCCTAGGTTAGGGAATCCCAACACGAACGTTGGGGTTAAACCATAAAGTAATATCATTGCATACTAGTCATACAGTTTTTGATGGATCGGGCTGAAAATTTTTGACAAAGAGGTTGATTATAGTGCGCATAAAAGTGCGGAAGTTGATTTTTGAAAAAAAAAAAATTTCGGATTTTTTTCAAAAATTTCAAAGTCCCGTTGCTGGGCAACGGTGGTGTCCATAGCAACGGTGCTCAAAAGCATACAACTAGATCCTGGTATTAACCTACCAGTCAAGTTTCATCAAAATCCGTTGACTCCTCTGGCTTCCAGAGCTGTCCATTACATACAAACAAACAGACAGACGGAAAACCTGAGAATAACGGTAGTCTAGCAACCACCCAATTAAATGAGGCATTAAAATGGGCAGCAGGGCTGACAAGATGGCCGACAGGGACACACACTCGCCTCTAAGATGTCTACCCTGGGTTTGGATCCCGACTCATCTACAAACTGCCATCCTGGTGTTTAACAGGCAGGGTAAATAAATAATCAATGTATCTTCCATCCCTCGGATGGATGATAAACGGGCATTCTGTCTGCCAGGGTTCAATGGAGGATGTTAAAGATCCCACAGTGTCCTTCGCGAAGAGTAGCTGAGCTATCGCCGGTACCGTGGGAAAATTCCAAATTTCTACCCAAACCAGCAGAGGGCATCAGCAGCACAGCCGTGACCTCCGCCAATGATGCTACCACGCAGCCCTAATTGTGCTGAATACGAACAAAGAAGAAGAATGGGCGACACATAATAATATTCACATTGGTTGATGAATACTTATACTTGTATTAAAAAAATACAACAGCTGTCCTAACTTTGCTGATGTTTGCAGTACTGGGATAAAGAATAGCTATTCTTACCTGGTATCATAGTAAGGTTCCCCGAGAGTGGCTCAACCTGGAAATGCAGTGTGTGGCTGAGTATTAATGGCAGCGAGATGAACACAAACAGCACGAGGAAGATGGTGACATTTAGAACAACGAGGAAGCGCAGAAAGGAGAAATAGAGTCTTGTTCCCATTCCAAATTTCCCTGCAACAACAACAAATGATGGCAATATTATAAGCGACATGCAAATGGAATTTGTTAGCAATATGTGGTTTGCATCCGGGATAGTCCTGCCAATAAAAATGCTGCCTCTACGGTGGCCGTTTGTCGCTCGATGGGAACTTTTCACATTGACCTTTAATGTTACCCTATCTTCTCCACTTAAAAATCGAGCTTTGCCCTCGATCCTTCCATGCCTTCCCCGCTGAATCTTTACGAGTCTTGCCTTGAATCTGGCGGAGCTGAGAACCCCAAGGCTGAAAGCGGTCCAAAGTAAGTCTCATCTCCCGAACCCAACGTTTCAGCCAGCTTTTGTGCCCATGCCACAACGTCTTCAGAAACCCTTGCTTCTGTTTACTGATTTGTTTCCTCTTCGTTCTGGGTACCAATGAAAAGAAAACAGCAAAAAAGGCAAAAAGGAGTCACAGGACGCGCAAATGCGAGCTTTTGTAGAAATGCAAACGCGGATATTGACATTATCACTTCTGTACAGCTGGAGAGGTCAATGCCTTCCAAAGAGGAACGGAAGACAAATATGGAGGCATTTTCCACAAGACAATTTCATCAATTTGTAAAGAGATCTAGGACAATCATCTATTGGGATATGCTGATACATGAATGCAAGTTCAGCTTTTATGTCTATACAACAAGTAGGCAAAGTTGGACCCACCAATCAAAGCCATGTCCAGAAACTCAAACATGTAACGTTCAACTCTTGGCACATTAAATCAAACAGCCTGGCAGCAGATGCTGCAGGGTCGAGGTGTGTGTGTGTGTGTGTGTGTGTGTGTGTGTGTGTGTGTGTGTGTGTGTGTGTGTGTGTGTGTGTGTGTGTGTGTGTGTGTGTGTGTGTACTTAAGTGGGGGGGGTCACACCCAGAATGCTAACGCTGTCCCATTGGTAAACATGGCCAGCCTTCCGCCAATATTTGGCAATGGCAGATCTCCTCGAATAGTTACATTTGACGGCCTTGCAATGCACAATGATACGTTGGCCTAGGGTTCTTCCAGTCTCTCCAACATATTCCACCAAACAACCACAGGGGGCCGTGTATATCATCCCTTGCCCGGTCCTTTCTGAGCAGCTTGTCCTTCACCTTCATCAGTGTCTGCCTCATAGTGAATATAGGTTTGAAGTTTACTCTCACAACTGTTGATTTCAACACTTTGCCAATCGATCCTTTGTGACACGCCTAGCACAAAAGGCAGAACACAACAACCGTGAGGTGGATGACACATTTGTCATCTGTCCCAGTGAGGCGGTTAAAACCCAACATGAGGCTGTTGGAAAAAACATTTCCTTCCATCAGGTTTACCGATGAAGAGGAACAGGATGGATACCTCTCTTTTCTGGACACCATAGTGAGAAGAGGTCCGAAAGGAGGCTTGAACATTGCAGTTGACATGAATCCCACTCACACTGACTGTTACCTGGATTTTGATCTGTTCCATCCCTTGGGCAACAAATGAGCTGTGATATACACCCTCGTAAAAAGAGCAGGCGATTTACCATCAACAAACAAAGATAAGATGAGACAGGTGAAACATCTTCAGTGTCCTGAAGGCAAACGGCTCACCTGACAGATTATAACCAAAAAGGGAAACGATCTTGGTGGGCCCAAAAAACAGGACTGGCTCACAGCAACGACCAAAAGGTTTGTGTGTTCTGCCTATTGTGCCAGGCATAGCACAAAGGGATTGGCAGATTGTTGAAAATGGGAGGTGCGAGAGTAAACTTCAAAGCTGTATTCACCATGCAGCAGACACTGATGAAGGTGAAGGACAAGCTGCCCAGAAATGACAGGGCAGGGGTGGTATACACGGTTTCCTGTGGTTGGGGGGGTGGAATATTTTGGAGTGACTGGAAGAACATTGGGCCAGCATATTACTGAGCCTTACAAAGTCTTCCCATGTAACTATCCGAGGAGATCTGCCATTTCCAAACAAGGGCTGAAGGCTGGCCATGTAGAAATGTTCCCTAATGGGAGAGCGTCAGAATTCTGGGTGCGACCCCCAATAAAGCCAGAAGATGGATTTTGGAGGCATGGCATATGGAGGAAACGGTGAAATCGCTCGCAGAGGGGGTTGTGAACTTGCCACTAGCGTTTGGCGCACTCATGCATAAACACATCAGGGATGCTCCATTGTGAAATAAAGGATACACAATATCACCAATGTCGCCTCTATTAACCAGCATATAACATATTACCAAGTTTGGATTTACATTGTTACATCATTACTATCCCCAAACGTCCACCCTCCTCCCCCCTCTTTCAACACTTTGCCACATTTGTTTGGTTGGTTCAAGCCATTACAATCATGTTTGTTTGTTTGTTTGTATTACATCGCTTTAGCTCAAGTGGTTTGCATTACAAACGATCACCTCAAGAATGTGTTTCCCCTCCACCCACAACCCTCCCCCCCCTACCCCACCCCCAAAACTTTCTGCAAGAGGGCTGCATGCACCACAGCACCAGGACAGAAGAGACATCCTGGAGTAGCTTTGCCATGTTGGTGGGGTCCGACATGCATTCCTCAAGAGCAGTTGATGACTTGGCCAGAAAGACTTTCAATTTCCATTGTCGTCAGGTTTGAGTACATTTTGATGCCAATTCGTGGGTTTCCCAAAATGAACAGTGAATTGGACCTTGAAAACCTGAGTGAGGAATCACGTTATGGTCAGTTGATACAACTAGATCAACAATAATGTTACGACACTTCGGAAATGACGGCCGTGTCAATCAAATCAAAATTATTTTCGCTCACCCAACTTGCATTCACTTAGACGTCAATCCTCATTGATGAAGCTTCAAAAATAAAACACAGCTCACCAATTCCAAAACGGACAGCAAGATCCTTGCAGTGGCTGCGGCTGCTGATCATGCTAAATGCTATTGTGTTTGCTTGCACTCTTTGTGACCAAGCGTGTCGATTCAGAATAAAACAATGAAATGAAGGATTCCCTGACACCCCACCACCAGTCACCGCTTCCCAAGTCAAAAACAAGCTCAAATGAGCTAAGATCCTCGTCCTCTTAATGATGACGTCATAAAAACGAATATGACGTCATTGTAATTTATCAGGTTTGCGATAAATTATCTGTGCTAATGCCCAGCTTGATTCCCGCAAACAAAATTCAAACAGCTTGCCTAGTTTCGGAGATAATTGTATAGGCGATTTCCATTAGCGGCGATATTATGACGTCAACTTTTTTTCCAGGAAGAATTTCCAAAATCGGAGATGGTTACTGCCTGCGCGTGGGCTTTCTGCATATACATGGCAAGTTTCACGAAGATCCGATGAAAACTCTGGGTTGTGAAACAAAAAACGTCAAAAATAGGAATGACGTCATAAAAATTGATATGATGTCATAGTGATGTATCATATGTTCGGTAATTTCCATTAGTGGAGATATTTTGACGTCATAACTTTTTTTCTAGGAGGAGTTTTCAAAATCGGAGATGGTTACTGTCTGCGCGGGGTATTTTTACATATATATGTCAAGTTTCAGGAAGTTTTGATGAAAACTGGTGGCTGTGAAACAAAAAAGTCCATAAGAAGAAGATGAACAACAACAACGTGAGTCAGACTTAGAGATCCTCCACGAGAATCTAATAAATAAATAAAAGAGCACAAAACCGACCGTATATCCATTTTTTCCCTCATGGTGAGTGGCAGTTCACGCACTGGACGTTTCGAGTCGTGCAGAGATACAGATGTTCGAGGTAGCAGCTGTTCATCTTCAAGTGGATGAGAGGCAAAGACAGCACGGACAGGAGTTCTCCGATTGGAGCGGCGACGAACCCATGTCCAACTGGGTAACTGCTTCAAAACCAAAGTGTTCTGATTTTCCTGGATCGAGGTAAATACATTGTCTGTGCCTGCAAGAGCACATACATACCTACATCATGAATGCTCACTAATATGGCACAAGTACCTCCAATAATAATCGACCCACCCAATGGACGTTTGTTTTGCCATTAGGCACAAAGAGTATATTTTTTTAAAAGGTTTATACTTGAGAACTTGTAAAAAAAAAATAATAATAATAATAATTACTGCGGCCCATTTCTATGCTCTGGTGATTGCTCACCACAAAAAACTAAAACATCACTTTGTACTTCAACAGTGTTATCAATGGGAAGGAAGCAGAAGCTGGAGGTATAAAATAACGTTTTTACGAAGCAAAAAGCAGGGTGAACAAATTGGTTCATGTCCGTCTGTCCATCCATCTGTCTCTCTGTCTTAAGGCCCTGTCACACCTTGACGATTTAGCCAACGTATGCCTGACGTGTGCAAAATTGGGCTAAAACGCCGGCACACGTCGAATAAGTTATGGGTAAGTTTGTATATGTTAAGAGTACGCTGGCATTCGTCGAAGTACGCCGAGCTGTTAGACAAATTTTCCATGCTTGAAATTTCCCGACGTATGCCAGCGTATGACTCACACGTTCCGCATAATGCTGGCCACTCATAAGTTTTTTTGGGGGTTTTTTTATAATATTTAAAAAAAAAAAAATTTTCTTCGGTATGACGGTGATGTTGACACTTCAATTTCTAGTGCGGTTATAATATAATATAATTAAAAGGCTGCCGCTCAACGATTTAAATCATAACCGTCGTACCGAAGAAAAAAAAACCAGGGAGTCTGGAACACTCACGCTAAACATTACCTCGACGTGTTTCGACTCATGAGTAACGTACAAGTAACGTGTGTCGACGTGTGTCGACGATTCCGTAACGTGCCTACAACTTATGCCAGCGTATGCGGAACATGTGTCATACATCGAGAAATTTTCAACATGCTGAAAATTTCTCGATGTACAATGACATATGCCAGCGTACTACGACGTATGCCAGCGTGCTCTTAACGTATACAAAACTTACCCATAACGTATTCGACGTGTGCCAGCTTAGTTCGGCAAATTTTTCATACGTCTGCATACGCTGGCTAAAACGTCAAGGTGTGAGAGCAGCTTCACACTTCGATGTCGAGTGCGGTTATGATTTGAATCGTTGAGCCGCAGCTTATTAATAGCCTACGCCACGTGATCGTCGGCGATACGCTGCCGCGCGCTATGCATAAGTTAGACTATCGTTGGGCATAGGTTGTGAACGTCGACAACACGCTCAGCATTCGTTGGTATAAGTTATCTATATGTGATTAAAACGTTCTGTGTACGTTACTAATACGTTATGCATACATCCAACACATTTTTATATGCCCCCCCCCCAAAAAAAAACATCAATAGTTCAGCATACGCCAGGGTTTTACATACATTTTGATACGTTGCCATACGCTAGCTAAAACGTCAAGGTGTGACAGCGGCTTTATCAATTTATGATCGAGGAACAACTTATTTAAATTTAATGTCATATTTTTTAATAAATCGGAACATGAATAGAAAGATCAATTTGCCGTTTGAATGTACTTTGGACCTGAATTCGGCCCGATCGTCCATGCACATCGAGAAGTGAGATAATAGTTTTACTCTATTGGCCTGCCTGCCTTTCAATTTTGTTTGACTATCTTGCCAAACAGGAAAGTTACTGTTGGCAAGGACGACATAAAGGACACAAACAACAGGCACGAAAAACTACTGCAACATGTTACATAAGGTGATGCAATAGACACTGGGTAAGACAGGGGTAAAACCTGGAATTTTGTTGATATACATTGTCGAGGCTCGTGGTCGAACTAGAATTAGTAAACTGAACGGATCAGGATACAACAGGACAAAATGAACAGTTGGTGGGGGGAGGGATACATCAACCACAAGGGAAACAAGGCCAAGACAGAGGCAGACTAGGACAAACAATGGGTGTGGGGAGGAATGTATCAGGTCAGGCCACATCAGATCTGTGACTTGCTGCAGGTACCATGTAAACCTGTTCCAACCTGTTTCATGGTGGGGTTGCTGGCGACTAAACCGTCTCCCTCATCAGGTTTCCTGGGGAGGAAGGTGTATGGATATGGACACCCAGCAGGATGAAAAACAAACCCTGTCAAAGGGTGGAGGAGCTCCTTGTGAGCCGACGGCCATCCATATCTCGGGCCCGAATGTCTCTGCGGATGTCCTCTTGCAGTTGGGTTCCATAATATATATATATATATATATATACATACATACATACATACATACATACATACATACATACATATATATATATATATATATATATATATATATATATATATATATATATATACACGAGCCTGGTGTTGGCGCAGTGGTTAGGGCAGCGGCTTGAGATCCAAAAGGTCCTGAGTTCAAGCCCCGTTGGGCCACTGAATTAATACACCAGGGGGTTGACTCAGCCTGTCATCCTTCCGAGGTCGGCGAAATGAGCACCAGTGTACTGGGCCGGTGTATACTCCGGTTAAAATAGGTGTACCATATCCCTGTGTCGTAAGAGGCGACCAGGGTTGCGTCAGGAAGGGCATCCGGTGTAAAACATGTGCCAAAGCACTATGCGGATCATCCGCTGTGGCGACCCCTAACGGGAGCAGCCGAAAGAAAAAGAAGAAGATATATATATATATATATATATATATATATATATATATATATATATATATATATATATACATATATATATATATATATATATATATATATACACACATTTTTTTATCCTGCCCTCCCGGAGGGAGGGAGCGGGATATTGTAATCGTCCGGTTTGTTTGTTGGGATTCGCTAGATATCCGTTATTGTCGGGTTGTGCGTGTGTGTGTGTGTGTGTGTGTGTGTGTGTGTGTGTGTGTGTGTGTGTGTGTGTGTGTGTGTGTGTGTGTGTGTGTGTGTGTGTGTGTGTGTGTGTGTGTGTGTGTGTGTGTGTGTGTGTGTGTGTGTGTGTGTAAAACGCGAGGCTCCACAGCACAAACCAGCAAACCGATTTCGATGAAACTTGGCAAACAGGTTCCATATGGGCTGGGAGTGTGCGCGTTTGAGTTTCGTTGCTAAGCAACTACCCGTTGCTATGCAGCGGCCGAAAAACCGCGTTTTAAGAACCCAAACGGTAACTGACGTAGCGCGGCTTCTATGATAGGTAGAGCGACCGGACCAACTCCTTTCTATTCCTTGCATCCCCATATAGTTATCGCGACAGCATAACGTTCCTCTATCTCTCATAGTTTCCGAATGGCAGCCCTCCGAATGCGGAAAGGTGGTGAACCAGGGAATATGTTAAGTGACCTTGACCTCGGAAACCGTCGACGGCGGAACGTTCAAATTCGGTGTATGGATAGAGTTTAATAACTACTACAAAATTGAACTGCAGCATTTTTCCAGATTCGATCACCAAGGGTGTCGGGGCTGAAATACGCAAAATTCGAAAAAATACTTTTTCTCGACCTATGTTCACCATTTTCAATACTTTTCCTACAGTTTTGAATGTGGAGAAACGAGACTTCGGAATTAAACACTTCGAGATATTTAGAAAATTTTACTCGATCCGATTTTTGATTTAGGTTTTATTTTTCAAATGGTAGTCCTGTGAGGGGTGCCAGTTGGCAAAATACGCAAGAGGAAAAATCTTGCCAGGTGGAGGAACAATTGTATGTGAACCAATACGTCTTGGCAATGAATCTTCGTCGGTGGATCGGTCAGAATGAAAAGCATCGTATCCAGCGCTTCGATCCGAGCGAATCCCTCGTCGCCGACCGGCTTGTATACACTTTAATAATATCACAATCAACACAAACATTTAATTACTCATTAATATACACTTTACTAATATCACAATCAACACAAACCTTTAATTATTTATTAATATACACTTTGCTCATGTCATCTTCTTCTTCTTCTCCTTTCGGCTGCTCCCGTTAGGGGTCGCCACAGCGGATCATCCGATCCGCATTGTGATTTGGCACATGTTTTACGCCGGATGCCCTTCCTGACGCAACCCTGGTCGCCTCTTACGACACAGGGATATGGTACACCTATTTTAACCGGGGTATACACCGGCCCAGTACACTGGTACTCATTTCGCCGACCTCGGAAGGATGACAGGCTGAGTCAACCCCCTGGTGAATTAATTCAGTGGCCCAACGGGGCTTGAACTCAGGACCTCTTGGATCCCAAGCCGCTGCCCTAACCACTGCGCCAACACACCAGGCTACTTTGCTCATGTCATAGCCAAGACAAACCTATAATTATATACACTACCAATATCACAATCAACACAAACATTTAATTACTTATTAATATACACCTTACTAATATTACAACCAACACAAACCTTTAATTATTTATTAATATACACTTTACTGATAGCACAACCAACACAAACCTTTAATTATATACACTTTACTAATGTCACATTCAACACAAACATTTAATTACTTATTAATATACACCTTACTAATATCACAACCAACACAAACCTTTAATTATTTATTAATATACACTTTACTGATAGCACAACCAACATAAACCTATAATTATATACACTTTACTTATGTCACATTCAACACAAACATTTAATTACTTATTAATATACACTTTACTGATATCTCAGCCAACACAAACCTATAATTATTTATTTATATACACTTCACTAATATCACAATCAACACAAACATTTAATTGTTTATTAATATACACTTTACTCATGTCACAGCCAACACAAACCTATAATTATATACACTTTACGAATATCACAATCAACACAAACATTTAATTGTTTATTAATATACACTTTACTCATGTCACAGCCAACACAAACCTATAATTATATACACTTTACTAATATCACAATCAACACAAACATTTAATTATTTATCAATATACACTTTACTGATATCACAACCAACACAAACCTTTAATTATTTATTAATATACACTTTACTAATATCACAATCAACACAAACATTTAATTATTTCTTAATATACACTTTACTGATATCACAGCCAACACAAACCTTTAAATATTTATTTATATATACTTTACTAATATCACAACCAACACAAACCTTTAATTATTTATTAATATACACTTTACTCATGTCACCGCCAACACAAACCTATAATTATATGGACTTTACAAATATCACAATCAACACAAACATTTAATTACTTATTAATATACACCTTGCGAATATCACAACCAACACAAACCTTTAATTATGAATTATTTATTAATATACACTTTACTCATGTCACCGCCAACACAAACCTATAATTATATGGACTTTACAAATATCACAATCAACACAAACATTTAATTACTTATTAATATACACCTTGCGAATATCACAACCAACACAAACCTTTAATTATGAATTATTTATTAATATACACTTTACTCATGTCACCGCCAACACAAACCTATAATTATATGGACTTTACAAATATCACAATCAACACAAACATTTAATTACTTATTAATATACACCTTGCTAATATCACAACCAACAGAAACCTTTAATTATATGTTGATATACACTTTACTAATATCACAACCACACAAACATTTAATTATTTATTTATACTTTACTTATAAGATAGCCAACACAAACCTTTAATTATTTATTTATATACACCTTCCTAATACCACAACCAACACAAACCTTTAATTATTTTTTCATCTACGCAATACCAATCGTACTTCCAACACCCACCTTTGGATTATTTATATTCACTTTACTGTCTTCACTTAAAAACATATCACCTTGAATTACTAACAAATCATCTCCATATTTATCTCTCCTCCATAAAATAATTTACTTCGCTGATAATAATGATTGGGGGGCCTCAATGAGGACACATCCCTTTCCTTATAATTATAATACAGTTCAGTACTGTATATCATGTCATGGTAGTTATGACACCAAATGATTCAGCACATTTTTGCGGATTTGGCTGACGTGAAATATCCGGACCCGGGAAAGTTCTGAGATAACAAAACAAATGTATTTTAACAAAAACTCATATCATTAGATGCTCTGTTTAAGTGTTGCACGAAAACAAACAACTCCTCTTGCCGAGCAGAGGCGTGAGGCTTCTCTTATCGTAGTTGCCCGGTATTAATTGACGGTCGTCTGAGGCTACTGGCCAAGTTGTTTACCAAAACCTGCAATCATTAAATCGATCACATTTTCTGGTGCTTTTCATAACATGGACTGGATTTTGTGGCTGTTGGTCATATTTAAACAGGTGGTCACTCTTTTCTCATTACTATCGAAGCAAAACATCTGTGCATGCTGTGGCTGCTCGGAAATTGGCACCACCCTCAGGTCTTGGAGTCAGCGGAGTCTGTGACATGGGGCAAGGACACAATTAGGAGACAGTCAAAAACAAAAGTTTGTAAGTTCGAGTAATGGGAAAGGAATGGAAGAGACATGCACGTCTTTCTTGTATTGAGTAATATGGGGTAGGAGGGTTGGGGGATGGAATTGTTGGGGAGGGGAATGGAAGAGACATGCACGTCTTGCTTGTATTGGGTAATATGGGGTAGGAGGGGTTGGGGGGATGGAATTGTTGGGGGAGGGGGAAGGGAAATGGTAGGATTGGGACAGAAGGAAGGGATCACCATATATTCTACCTATAAGTGGGTCGAATTGGAACTTGCGCTGCACATATTACATATATCGTTCTTTCTTTGCAACATGAGTATTTCGATTAGCCGTTATATAGTTTGGTTCTTGAGAAATTGAAGTTTCCAAAGTAAAGGCAACACCTTGAACACGCAACAAAAGAAAACAGAACAAAGACATCGTCACTGCGAACGGGTCAAACAAAGTACACCAAACGCTAAAGAACAAAAGTCAAGGCGAGTTGGAGTGTCGAACTCCGGAGAGTGGTATTGAGAGTGTGCACGCAGAACACGCGACTCACCGATCGTGTCCAACGTGTCGTTGGACGCTGTACGCGACGTGTACACAGCCATGCCGACGTCCTTTTTCACCCCCGAAACACCGTTTTCCCCGTTTCTTCCCCACTACAGACTTTACCCAGGCAACGCAGAACTCGTCCACGCCTCCGCAAACCGCGAACTGCAAACCGTGCATGACGTCATAGCACGGTAACTCGGGGGCGGAGTCTAAGGGGAAGGGGCGGAGTCTAAGGGGAAGGGGCGGAGTCTACGTGGAAGAGGCGGAGCCAGCATTCTTTTGTTTTCACTTATTTTCAGTACTTTTAATCTTCTTCTTCTTCGACGTACCTGAGTTTAAGGTGTACCTACGAGTTATCGTCGGAATTGTGAAATGCAATCTTTTTCTGTGTTTTGTTTTTTTTTAAACCCATTGTGAGTTGATGACGTCTTCTCTGAACTTTGTTTCCATTGCCCGTGAAGTCTGGTTGAGTGTTTGCCCTTTGTTTGTTGTTTAACTTCGAAGTTCGTGGCAGGTTTGTGGAAGAACTTGTACGTACATCGCTTGGTACTTTCAGGTGCAGTATTACCTGTATCCCTAAAGGTAACGTGGTGATCACCTGGTGACTTCGTCGTGATGGCTTCAAAACAAGGTCAAGGTCTGAACCGCGACATGATGCGTGCAAGTTGGTTGATTCGGGTTTTTGGGTAATACATTTATTACGTCCGCAAATAATGTGGAACGTCATGATCCTCCCCTCCATCCTCATCCCTCCAGCCCCCGCTCCTCCGACTTGACCTCACACACCTCAACCAATTTTTTTTTTTTTTGAGAAGTGTGTTGATCACCCCCGTTTGTTTGTGTTTGTATATTGTGTGGTCACGAGACTTCCGTTACTCTCAGGTTTTTCCGTCTGTCTGTCTGTCTGTCTGTCTGTCTGTCTGTCTGTCTGTCTGTCTCTGTCCGCTCGCCTCCAGCCCAAACCCATCAACCGATCATTCTGAAATTTTCAGCGATTAATGTCACTGACCCCGCGGCGATCCCGCATGGAAGTTTCGTAAAATTTGGTCGACCGAAAAGGTCTCCATTGGCCAATTTGAGCCAAATTTTCTAAAATCCTCAAATTTCATCCGATTGACTTGAAATTTGAACAGCATTTGCATATCAGGTCAATGTGTTCAACCACCTATTACTTTTGAAGTTATCGTCAGTCAAAAGGTAAACGTAGGTCATAAGGTCAACTCAAAGTCGGCCAATTTTTTTATCGTTTCTTAAATCATCAATTTTCGTCCGATTGACTTGAAATTTGAAGAGCATTTTCATGTCAGGTCGCTGAATTCAACTACCAATTAATTTTAAGGACAAAAGGTCAACACAGGCCTAATTTATAAAATTGATAGTGCCAAAAACTAAATACATCACGATATCTCAAAAAGTTGTGGACGAGTTGTGACAAAACAAGGTGGATGAGTTGGACAGGTGACAAGAGCAAGCGGATTGGATTTTGGTTCGGATCCAACCCATCACTGGGATACAAAACGTGAACTGTTCCACTTTTCAGAGGTATCCACTCAACCGAGTGCAATTCTACTTTGTACTGTTTTGCTAAGTTGTCACTCTATGAGTGATTTTTTTTTTTGGGTGGTCGCTAGACGACCGTTATTCTCAGGTTTTCCGTCTGTCTGTATGTATGTAATGGACAGCTCTGGAGGCCAGAGAAGTCAACCTATTTTGATGAAACTTGACTGGTAGGTTCATACCAGGATCTAATTGTATGCTTTTGAGCACCGTTGCTATGGACGCCACCGTTGCCTAGCAACGGGACTGAAATTTTTGAAAAAATCCGAAAAATATTTATATATTTATATATATTTTTTTTTTCAAAAATCAAAAATCGGTTTCCGTGCTTTTATGCGCATGATAATCAACCTCTTTGTCAAAAGTTTTCAGCCTGATCCGTCAAAAACTATGACTAGTATGCAATTATATAGCGACCACCCATGTCGCCTCCCGGCTTGTCACTTCCTTTCTTTCCCGATGACGATAACATTTATGAGATATAGGGTGCAGCATACAGAGTGTTTTCTTTGAGCTCAAATTTAAGAAAACTTTGAATACTTATTACCTCCGCCACTGAAGGTGAAGGAGATTATGATTTCACCCCTGTTTGTTTGTCTGTCTGTCTGTCTGAGCAGGATATCTCAAAAAGTTGTAGATGGATTCAGACAAAACTTGCTGGACAGGTTGTGTGTGTGACAAGGACAAATCGATCCGAGTAATAGAATTTTTAAAGTGCTTCTTCGCATCACTGAGTGATAGAGCCAAAAACGATATAAAGCTTGATATTTCAAAAATTTATGAACGGATTCGGACAAAACTTGGTGGATGAGTTGGATAGGTGACTAGAACAAGCTGATTAGATTTTGATTCAGGTCCGGATCCAGATCCAGCCTATTGGTGGAATACATAACGTAAACCATTCAACCTGGCCGAGGTATGCACTCTACCTATAATGTGAACACATTACCATCATCTGCTATAGCAAGCAACTTTTATATCCTTCTACGCTTTTGAATTGCAAAACCTCGGTGAATTCTTCCGCAAAATCCAGGAAAAAACAAAACAAAACACCATTCCTTTCTCTCCATGAGGCACACGTGGGGCTGTCAAGGCAGTTTCATTGGCTCGGGGGCACAATCCGAGATGGGTCACCACTCCGACGCAGGACACTCGAATGACTAAATTTCCCAGAGCTGGTACTCTTTTTGCCAACCTCAGAAGGCCAACAGGCTGAATCAACCTCCCTGATGTTAACTAATGGATTGACAGGGGATTGAACTCAAGATCCAAAAATCTTAAGCCAGCCACTTTAACCATTAAGCCAACACCAGACTACAATCTAGTTTATATTCTATATAATATTGCTGATGGATTCCATTTGTTGATAATGATCTACTTTTGAAAGAACTATTCTTACACATTTATCCAGGCACATGAATTCATAGTTACAGAGCCGAGCTCCTGCTATTTCTGATCGAACTCGAAAATCAAATGGAACCTTTTCATATCAGCTGCAACAACATTTGAAAGAAACTCTCAACTAACAACTCATATCTGTCAAAACTCTTCCTTCAACTCATGGCCCCAATCATCCATTATCCAAGACAGAGAAGCGTAGGCGTGTGTACCCTCCCTCTTGTTCATGGAACAGACAGGTGACGAAGGGAACGTGCTATCCTTTGGTCTCATGGAATTTTACCAGCGCGAACAAGCTGTTCTCCACCTTAACATAAAACGATTGCTCTACTTTAGTGTTGTTATTGTGTGAGATCCAGAGATTGTTATCTCTGCCACCAAAGGTGAATGGAGGTTAGGTTTCCACCCCTGTCTGTCCGTCTGTTCTTTGTAGATTTGTTTGTTTAGCTGCGAGCAGGAGGTCTCAAAAAGTTGTGGATGGATTTGGTGTTTGGTGGAATGCTTTGGGTCTGTGCCAAAGATGAATTGATTACATTTTGGTGAAGATACGGTTGCAGATCTGGATCTGAGATTTTTTTTTTAGTGATTCTTCACCATTGAGAGGTCGGGCCAAAATGATATATAGCACGATATCTCAAGAAAAAATTATTGATGGATTCGGACGAAACTTGGTGGAAAGCTTGGGTGTGTGACGAGGAAGAATTGATTCCATTTTGATGACGATCCGGATCCTGATCCGGAAATTTTTAAGCATTCTTCACCATTGAGAGATGGGGTCCAAAAACGATTTATAACATGATATTACAAGTTGTGGATGAGTCATGACAAAACTTGGTGAATGAGTTTGTCAGGTGACAAGAACAAGCCAATTTGATTTTGGTTCAAGTCCAGATTAAGATCCCGCCTTTCGGTGAACCCACTCAGTGGGATACAAAACTTAAACTGTTCATCATGGTGGAAGAATGCAGGTAAACACTTTACCGAGTGCCGTTCTAGTTCTGGTTTTAATCAGCACAAAAAAAAAATATTCGTAATTGTTTCTTTATTTTTCAATTCATTTTCGACAATTCACTTGTACGAAGGATTTTTCAGAAACAGTCAAGACTTTCCAATGTCATTTTAATTTTGCAGAATACAAGGACACCTTGATAAACATAAAAATTGGAGCGTCTAAAAGCAGAGTAATTGCAGAATGCAAATATTTGTTAATTGTGATTGTCTGCAGCAATGGAGGAACTTGGGTCGGGTTTCAAATGGTGAAGGGCTGACTTTGTACACCTTTTCTTGGTTGCTTTATGCAGCAATCTTTGGCTGGTGTTAATTCTCTGACTCGAAGGACCGAGTGTAGATGGTGTATGTATGTGTGTGTGTGTGTGTGTGTATGTGTGTGTGTGTGTGTGTGTGTGTGTGTGTGTGTGTGTGTGTGTGTGTGTGTGTGTGTGTGTGTGTGTGTGTGTGTGTGTGTGTATGTGTATGTCCACATATATACACCACTTGTCAAAAGTCTGAGAACACCCCCATATTTCCAGTTTTTACTAAAATTTAAGCAGTTTAACGTTTGATATGAAAGCATAGAACAAATAAACAATTGCAGATAAAAATAGAAATCATGGAATCGTTTTGTTGAACAAAAGTTAATCTAAATTTTTGACTCATCAAAGTAGCCACCTTTTGCAGATATAACAGCTGAACATACTCGTGGCATTCTTGAGACAATGGAAATCAAATATTGTTCGGAAAGTTCTTCCCAACACTGTTGCAGAAGTTCGCACAGATATGTTGTACTTGTCGGTTGCTTTGCTTTCACCCTTCTGTCCAGTTCATCCCAAACCAGCTTGATAGGGTTTAAGTCTGGAGACTGTGCTGGCCATTCCATGATTTGAAGCCTACCATCTTGTTCTTGTCTTCCAAGGTAGTTCTGCCATAGCCCGGAGGTATGTTTTGGGTCATTCTCTTGCTGTAGGATGAACCCCTGACCAACTAGGCGTAGACCAGAGGGTATTGCATGGCGCTGCAAAATGCTGTAGTAGCCCTTTTGGTTCAGGGTGCCAGTCAATCTGTGCAAGTCGCCGACTGGATTCAGCAAGAGCCCCAGATCATCACGCTTCCTCCTCCATGTTTAACAGTTGGTGTCACACTCAGGAACCTTCCTTTCTCCTACTCGACGGCGTACAAAAACCCTGCGTGATGAACCGAAGATTTCAAATTTTGATTCATCGGTCCATGAGACCTTCTTCCAGTTTACAGTAGTCCACTGGCGATGCCTCATGGCCCAGGCAAGCCTCTTTTTCTTATTTTGCCATCTTAGCAATGGCTTTCTTACTGAAACTCGACCTGTCAAACCTGCAGCTCGAAGTCTTCTCTTCACAGTTGAAACTGAGACTTCCTTACTTCGACCAGTGTTAAGCTGTGCTTGAAGCTGCTGTCCTGTGAGCCACCTATTACGCAAGCTGTTGACTCTCAGAAACTTGTCTTCTGATTGTGTTGTGGCTTTGGGTCTGCCAGACCTCTTCCTGTCAGAGTTTCCTCCAGTTTCCAAGTGCCTTGTGATGGTGTCGGAAACTGTACTCACTGAAACCTTGGCTCTCTTTGCAATTTCTCCAAAGGAAAGACCTACACTTTTAAGGGTTATCATGGTCTGTCTCTCTTCCTTTGTTAATTGTCATTTTCTCGCCATTATGATAGCAATATACCACTTCCTGCAGTACAATATTGTCCAAATAATGCTTCATAGGGTGAAGCAACACAGTCTGTTCCAACACTGCGTTTATACAGACAGAAGGTTTGTAACTAATCAACAAAAGTTGGGACACCTGTAGGAATTGCTTGCATCAACTTCCAAGGCTTAATTTACTTCCATTGCTGCAGAACAGCAGCAGTTACCAACCTCTTTCTTGTTCCCTGAAAAGGGCCTTTTTTTAACAACTCTGAAATTTACATTATTTTTCAGTTTTTGGTAACCTAAACTTTGTTTTTTTTTTAACCTCTGGAAGTTTACTGCTTAGCTTTGTACCATTTGAGGTTATTCACTAGAAATGAACTGCTTACATTTCAGTAAAAACTGGAAAAATGGGGGTTTCTAAAACTTTTGACCGGGAGTGTGTATTTTTACATGCACATATATATGTTGTTGTTCGTCTTTCGGCTGCTCCCTTTAGGGGTCGCCACAGCGGATCATCCGTTATGATCCGCATCCTGATTTTGGCATAGGTTTTACGCCGGATGCTCTTCCTGACGCAACCCTGGTCGCCTCTTACGACACAGGGATAAGGATTGGGTTTCGCCATGATTCCGGGCTGCCCTGCACCCTCTCATAGCATGGTCCAGCGCAGAGCTCCCATCCTCAAGCGATCCTCAACCCAAGCCTCCGAGTAGCCGGATTACAGACGCACGCCACGACAACCGGTATATATATATATACATATATATATATATATATATATATATATATATATATATATATATATATAAACACACACACACACACACACACGTCTTAACTATAATATATATGTGTATGTTCTCCAAAACCACTCGGCTATCCAGGCTGGTGATGTTAATCACCCGTCACCACAAATTGGGTCGTGAGATTTACCTGAACGGCACCACTACAAAAAAAAAATTAATTATATTGATCGATGGAGATTTCTACACATGCTCAAAGGTAATGGTGGAGGACAATAGCATACCCGTGGAGGAGTATGGCACCAGACAGCACAAGGGGGTTTAATCTGCGAATCCCACTACAAATGGATGAATACAATTTCTTCAAAATAAACACATTTAGTGCACGTCCACAAATATTTGCAAGATCATAATGTAAAAGGAAATAATACCAACTAGAACGGGCACTCAGTAGAGCGCATACTTTCGCCAACGCTACATTTTGCCCCCCCCCCCCCAGAAACCGTTGATTTTGAGGGTATTTAATCCCATACCACATCTGCCATCTCATATGTGTTATGATGGTTTAAAAACATTAAATTTCCTGCTGTTTGACACCGATTCACGTACATTGTACAATTTCTGTATGAACTCCCTGACCTTTTTGGGTGTCGATGTCAAGTCAATCTGATGACAACTGGTCACATTATAAGAAATTATTTTCTGGCATTTTAGGGGCATTTAGCATACACGAGTTTCTGTTTTTCTAAATAAGTTATTTATTGTGAACAAACAAACATTCATTGTACAAAAATGACGATTTTGACCTTTTCATGACCTCGACCTTGACCTTTGTACTCTTAATTTTATAATTGGTATTAGAGTGTGGGGAACAGAACAGTCAACATTTTGGTGTTGGTTTCATGCAAATCGGATAAGAATTGACCGTGTTATGACTAAAACCGCACATTTTGCAATGTCGTGACCCCCCCCCCCTGACCTTTGACTCCCAACCGCTAATAAGGGTTATTACGTCATTGTGTCATGTCACATATCACAAGATGGGGCATTGAATTCTGAACATTTTGGCATTGGTTGCATGCAAATTGGATACAAATTGACCGCGCTATGGTAAAAAGACGATTTTGACCTTTTCATGACCTTGACCTTTGACCCGATCGCTCCCAAAATCTAATCAAATGGTCCTCGGATAATAACCAATCATCCCACCAAATTTTCTGCGATTCAGTTCAATACTTTTGGAGTTATGCGAATAACAAACAAACAAACAAACACACATATTCACAAATAAATAAATACACAGCGATTAAAACATAACCGTCGCAACAAAGTTTGCGAAGGTAATAACAAATAAATAACTCCGATGGTTGAGGCCTTGCACATGGACAAATACATACAAAGGGTGACCAAAATGAAAAGAACCCCCTCCCCCGTTTCAAGTACACTGGTACTCATCTTGGGCCAGAGCTGATCCCCATCAAACCCGGAATGGAGGCACCTCCACCATCCACTTGTGCACACACGCAAAATGGCGCCGTCACTCATGGCCGGACAGATGTACGCCAGGCAATCCGCAAGCAGCTTTTTCCATACGAAGGCTCCAAATGTCCCAGCCTTCCTCTTTTCAAAAGTACCACCTGCCTCGTTCAGTCCTCACATCGACCTTGTGTGTGTGTGCCCTGCCAAACTCCTGTCCGATCCAGACGGAAGCCTTCCACAATCCCCACGTGCAATGTGCCAGCCTCTCATGTCTTTTCAATCACTCCCCTCTCTTTCTGTGCTCTACATCCTCTGCCTCCAGGGTGTGGCCTGCTCACCCCCCAAACCCGGGAAGACGGGGCTTCCTATTTGTTGTTGTTTCAGCGACGTGTTTCCCAGCTTTACTGCTTGGCTTGAAATATAAAAAATAACATCGGGAAAATCACAGAGGGCAATCACGTACTGGGGAACTAATTTTTATTCCCCACATGAATTCACACCGCACCATACCTCATGTGGTGACACGTAACACTAAAGCTCACAGATTCCCTAACTTAGTTTTATCGAGATGCTTTCTATTCATCCACGGACCAAGCAACTCCACACAATCCAAAACTTCCTCATTAAATCATTCCATCTACCTCCAAAACTGTAACTATATATATATATATATATATTTTTTTTTTTTTTTGTTGTGGGCCAGGGGTCGGTGGCGAGAACGACCACGAGGTGGGGAAAGCTTGCGTCGTCTCCCACCAAACTCCCCGGAATTGTAGGCCGTCACTCGAATAACTCCGCAAGCCGGGGGGTCATTTAACCAACCATGGTCACCAATATTTCAACCACGTAGCGTAGGGTCTATTTGTCTATAACCAATTTACCTAATTAACTACGCAATTTTGACTACCGGAGAAACCACGCCCTCGGCTCATCTTGCTGAAAATGGGTCACTCTACATACTGTGGTAGAGTTCCAACTACCGACTACCAACTCCGGTTCGGGTGCAGCCGAGCGGAAACTGCCAAAGCCGTGCCGGCTAGAATGAACGGATTATCGGGGATAAAACCCCGCCTCAACTCAGATCCGAACCATGCTGGACCAATTCAAGAAGGGACGGAAACGAACTGGGAACATTTCTAACAAGTTTTATTTACAGTAAATGAAGACACAAAGCAAGACTTAATGTGAATATGCAAGTATTTACAATGATCCAAAAACACTTATTCAGTTCTACTTAATGACGGGCCCACACACAGACACACACACAAATGAAAAGAAACCCAGAGTTCTTTATTGGACCCTCGCAGCCGAGGAGAGAGACAAGCTGTGGGTCAGAGTTCGGATGTGTACCTGGCCGTCGGATAAAGGGGGTACTCTGTGCTGCAGCACCTGACAATGGTCGCTGGTTTGGTCTCCAGTCGCACGTGTGGGACTCAAGGTTCGTGGTGGAGCTCGGGTGGTGGTCCATGGAGGGGGGTCAGGGTCGTTCTTTCCTTCCTTGTAGAGGGCCAGCAGAGACACGCTCGCCGCCTCGACGACCTTCTGCTCAACCCTTTCGTGACAGCAAAAACCCAACAAAACTCTCCAAAAAAACCCACCAAAAACTCTCCAAGACCCCCAAAAAGACCCTTGCCTCAGAGAGTGCTCAGGAATTTTATGGACCTCCCTCAGTGGGGAGGGGCCTTGGTGAACACACCTCGCTATCCACCTTTGTTTGGACAGGGTCCCACGGCATACCTTTCGGGGGAGGGGCCTTAGCCCCTGCCGAGAAACCCCAGCCACTCTACCACGCAGGTTCATACTTGACGAGTAACAGTATCAACGCTGCAACGCCCCCTGCCGGGAAACCCCAGCCACTCTTCCACGTGGGTTCATACTTGACGAGTAACAGTATCAATGTTGCAAAGGTTGTCGTGAAAGAGTTACAACGTTCGCGGGAGCCAAGAAACCGGAACAGCGAGATCTTGCCTTGGCACGTCAGGGTGCGAGAAGGCAGCTGGTTGGTGGTGGATCGCGATGGGCCGAGGGTTCATGCACATGGGATGGTTGTTAGATGGCTTGTTGGAGGGTTGGCTGGATGTAAAGATTTAATAACCTAACTAAAAAGAAATCGCAACGCACGTCTTTGATTCTCCCACTCGACAAAAGGAAAGGGATCTGACTACACACATACTTAACGACATAACTGACTTTTGGGACATTGTATGTTGAATGCTTATGGTTTCCAGATCCGTAACAATATACACACACACACACACACACACACACACACACACACACACACACACACGCACACTTTCGTTGGGATTATCCATTGTAATAAGAGAAAAGCACAGCTAACCAATGAATATAACTAGTCTCTTCTCTCCAATTTTTGACACGTAATAATGAGCAGGGTTAGTTTCAGGTCACATTTGGCTTATGATCCACAAGCTTTATCAAGCGAAAGTGAAGCAACTGGCACACCCAACCATTTTTTTTTTATAGATAACCATAGACGCAATTCCTGGGACATGCGGAAGCATGGAACCCTTTTTTGTTGAAATGAAGACCATGTCATCATCATTGGGTTACTGCTCAGTCCTTTGTTGTAAATGGTGTGATCTCATGTTGTAATAATTAATGTGGGCGGTCAAACCTGTATTCACCTTTGCCCTCTCACCTACTTCTCGTTTACTACATGCTCGAACCCTTGGGTTGTGTCCAGACAAGCAAACCCTATCTGTACATCTACTATGCGTCTGTGTACAATCACTCATAGTCATATGTCAAGTTGGCCTGATAAAGCACAGTACTTTGAAAACAAAGAAAGTGTGCTCAATAGGCATTGGATAAGAGCTGTTTCATTGTCCCATCTGGGTGTGCCTGCAGTTTGCATGCACATACCTCAGCATTCAGTAACTCGACTGGATTCCGAGAGCCGAAAAGACAAACCATACATGCATGCACAAACACATCTCCTGGCAGGAGAAGGTACAATAGAGGGATTTCATTTACATTGTGTTCTGAAGAGCTGTGGCTGGGTGCTTTATCTTGTAAACAAGATACTAAGGTATGTAATGGTTTCATAATGCGTAATTATTTTTAGTATTTTTTAGGTATTGAGGGCAGTCCAAACGTTTTCACCTGATCATGGAGTGGACTCACTGTGGAAACTCCCCAGGGATCACATTGATAGAACATGCAACTAAGATACTGGAGGGGATCGTAGATGAAAGGCTAACAGAGATTGTGAAAATAGATGAGATGCGGTACAGATTCATGCAAAGAAGGGGACCGGTGGATGCAATTTTCATCACTAGACAGATGCAGGAAAAGATACTGGAAGGAAGTAAGAAGCTATAAGATCTAGAGAAGGCATATTATAGGATATTATTTCATATCAAGCGGGCGTTGTCACCCTGTTGTGCTATCACCGACCTCACAGAAACCCATCACAATTTTAAGAGAAAATAGTCAAAAATAATAGCAAACCTGCGTAACTTCTGCAGTCAAAGTGCTGCTTGAGAGAAAGGCTTCTTACGGGTTATAAAGGGTAAATGCTGAGGGGGTCTTCAGGGTAAATTCTAAAGTTCAAAATGGTTCTGACGGGTAAAGTATAGAAATTTTGTGTCGAGTCAGGCAAACTATCCAACCAATGGGTGGAACTTGCATGCGTGCACGGGGAAGAACTCTTGGCTCCTTTTATATCTAGATTTAGATAAGTTATGTATTGGTGTTTGAGGAAGAAGGCTGTACCAGATAGGTTTGTTGGAATTGTGATGGGAATGTACAGGTATATGGGAGCCAGCACTATGGTAATGAAGGTGAACCGGAACTCACGACATTTTAGAGTGGAGGTTGGGCTCGCCAAGGGTTTTGTACTAAGTCCCTTTCTTTTTGTGATATCAATGGATGTGCTGAGTGACAACATCAGAGATTGAGAAATGTGAGGCTCCTGTTCACAGATGACTTGGTCATAACAGCAGAGTCAAGGGAAGAGCTGCAGAGAAGAGTGTTGGAGTGGCATGGGAGCTTAGATAGGCATTGATTGAGGATTAATGCAAGAAAGACAGGTTATGGTGTGTAGTGAGACTGCAGCAGACAGGGTCATGATTGTAGAGAGAAGGGGTGAAGAGTTGAAACAAGTGCACAAATTTTACCAGCGAGTCTCAGTCTTTCCTCTTCTTGCATATGGCAGCTTGGCTGCTAGGTAGCTATCATTTTGTTGGGACATGAATATGCCGCTGATGCTGTGCCCCTATTACCAGTACACTGGTTCTCATTTCGCCGACCTTGAAAGGATGACAGGCTGAGTCAACCCCACCTGGTGTTAATTTAGCGGCCAATGGGGCTCAAACTGAGGACCCTAAGAATTCAAGCCAGCCACCCCGACCACAAGCCACCAGGCTTGTCTCAGTCAAAAAAACTAGAAGGGCACTCAGTAGAGCGCATACCTCTGCCATTTAATGCCTGATCCACGAGAACATATCAGGCCCAATGTATTTTTGAAATATCGTGCGATATATCGTTTTTGGCCGAATCTCTCAATGGTGAAGAATCGGTTTAAAAAAATTCTAGTACTCGGATCCGGATCCGGATCTTCACCAAAATCTAATCGGTTTGTCCTTGTCACACAACCTATCCACAAAATTTCATCTGGATGCGTCCACAGCTTTTTGAGATATCCTGCACACAAACGAACAGAGGGCGATGAAAACATAACCTCCTTCAGCTTCGGTGGCAGAGGTAACGAGGGACATTGTGAAGCAGAAGTCTGGGACCGAGTGAAGGCAGCATGGATAAGGTGGAAAGAGGTTAGTTGTGTCGTCTGTGATAAAAGGATAATGAGAAAAATGAAGGTAATAATCTACAAGACGGTGATCAGGCCAGTTATGATGTATGGTGCAGAAACACGGGCTTTAATTAAAAAGGGAGAGGACAAAGATAAGAATGCTTCGGTGGATTCCGAGAGTGTCACCATGGGAGTGGCTGATGAATAAGGAGATATGCAAGAGAGCAAGAGTTGCATGTATTACAGAAAAGGTTGTGGTGGTTTGTGCATCTGATGAGAAGAATGGATGAGGAATCGATCAGGAAAGTGTGGAATGAGCTAATTGGAGGGAAAGATCAAGAGGGAGACAGATTATGGTGGAGGGATGCAGTGGAAAGAGATTTGAAGAACAAGGGATGAAGAGAAGAAGAAATAGGAGCATGGAGAAGGCAGATCCAAACCATATAGCGCACCGACGTTTAGCTAATGTTGGCACAACTTCGGTCCAGGATTGGCAATATGGTGTAAAAGCCATCCGACATTGTGCAACGTTAACCCAACTGGAAAAATTACGTTTGGCTAACATTAGTAGCTAACATTGGCCCGTCGGTGTGTTATCTCGGAAGGAGCTGACCAGTAACTGTTGGGATTAAGAAGAAGATTGCTGGCAAAGGGCAAATGACTGAGATGCCACGGTAAGGGATGAAAAGCCATGGAAGAGCAGTCGCTGCGTCTTGCTTTATTGATAGAAAATTGCAACGAAATCGAATTCACTTTGGCCTTCAATTCTCTGAGAATTATGACATGAGGTGCAATGCAGGGGTTTAGTCCTGCAATGAAGAGCAATACTCCATTGAGCTGAGTACAAATGATTTGTACACTGTTTCTAAGTTTGGAAAGAGAACCCAACAAAGCGTGTTCAGACAGCATCTAGTTTGAGAAGCTCGGTTAGAAATGTGGTCTTTCCGGGAAAGCTCGTGTTTAACACCGAGATCCTTAAGCAACTAAGACTGTACTTTCTCAAGAGACTTGCACACACTTACCCAAGGACATTAGACGCAGGAGGAGGCCATTCGGCCCATCCTGCCTGTGCCACATCAACACCAGACCAATTTATATATTTTAAAAAGCAGGAAAAATGCAAAATGTGTTTTTTTTTTTTTGTAGTTTTTGTTTTTTAGTTTTTTTTAAATACGCACACACAATTGTCACAAAGTGTTAGCTTGGAGCTTTATTTTGAGGAAAAGTATTTACACATCACATGTAGTATATTTACATTAGGAGACATTACTGTACTATTAAATGAATTTCAAGGATGTTCGTAGACAATGGTCAATTCACCGCAGTATATGGGGTCGAACGCGGCATCATGAGCTACATGCGTTGAGATACTCAGATACGTGGCTTCATGAGTTACAATCCAAGGAAGGATCCAGCTAACGTCAAGAAGAAGCATCTCAAGTAGCTGCGACTCAAGATGTGCCAACGAATAATGAAAAACAAGGAAAGAGTCAGGAAAGGGGGGGGGGTGGAGATGCTCATCAAACCCTCTCAACAAACTTTCCTGTGATTAAAGATGCCGACAAGATAGCTCAGAGATGGCATACTCACATCTGACCTGTTTATTCACCTGATCTGACTATAAACTGTAACTAATTTGCAGGCAAGGTGTTTAATCGATGAGCAGTCCCTCCTTCAGAAGGGACTTTAAGCCAGCTGTCCTTTGTGCTGAAATTGGCTGGTGGATGTTGAAGATCCAACAGTGACTTTTCAAAATAATCAGGTATTGTGTGCCGGTACCCTGGCAAAATTCCAAACCGCATCCCTGCCCGAACCTACAGGGTCTCTGCATCAGCAGCACAGCTGTGCTTCAATAACGATGCCACCAGCAGATTGCATCCTAGTTAAATATGTGTTTGTGAGATAGATAGGCTATGACTAAGGCACACCGAGCTCATCGTTTCTTTATTGCAACCTTAACCCAACCCTCTTCAATATTCCACTTCAACACAATCGATGCGACAACATATACATGATCTATGCAACAACCATTGCAACATTCACACCACGACCTTTAGTTCTCTTTTGTAAACATCTTTCAGCACTTCTTCATTCATAAAGACAAGGAGCAAGAACAGGTTGTGGCCAAAGTTGACAACACTCAACCTAAATGGTCCAGGAAGATCTGACCATAGTGGATTTAAGGAAGTTTGGATCTATCTACAATACCACTTTGCCATTGCTCATGACTAATTTAGATGTTAAGAGTGCTTATCGATGTTTCAGTAATTCAGAATGCTACGTGCAAAGTTGCTGCCAACAGAAACATGCTGAAATTACCGTATATCCCTCTGTTGTATAGATAATTGTGGGTGAAGTGTAATGGAGCGGCCGGAAGAAACCGACAACTCTGGTCGACCAACATTACCGCATCGGAACGGACCTTCAGAAAACCCATCGGACCCAACAGAGATTTTGCAGCATCTCCCGAGTCGAACTGTCGGTAAAACACACGACCACTTGTTCCACCCAACACGATCAGCAACGACGGCTTATAGTGCACCGAGCACTTGTTTATTTTGCAGAATTAGCTGCATTACATTTTAGTGTTGTTACCCCATGCACGCGAAGCAAAAAGTGGGGTTAAGCAGTTGGTTCACTTCGTCTAAAGACGTCAGTTTATGATCTAATGATTACTGAATTTCAATTGAGTGTTATCCTGCACTTTGAACACGAATTGGAACTTGAGTTGGAAAATGAACCTGCAGTTTAGCAGTACTTGGTCTCTGGATTTGGCCTGATCGAGCGCACGCAGAGAGGAGTGAGTTTTTTTTTTTTGTTCTTTGTTTTTACTCTGCCTGCCTGCTTAGTCGTCAAACAAAATTGAAAATCATTCCAAACATGAAACTTGCTGTTTTTTAAGGATGTCATAAAGGACACAAACAACAGAGACGAAGAGGTAATGTAACGTGTTAGATGGGGTGGTGTAAACGACACTGCAGCAATGGCAGTAAACTTCCGGGAAATATTTTTTCTACAACCATTAATTTCAATTCATTTATAGAGTTGAACACTGTTCGACACAAATCGCCTTATCGGCATTTTCAAAACCACTTCCGTTTAGGAATACTTGCACAAAATCTTATGGCATTTTTACATCATGTCGTCCAATCAAAATTGCCGCTTACAGACCCCGCCGCTATCCTTTGTTCTCAAGATTGCGTGGGGTGATGTGTTCTATGAATTCTATAGTTAACTCCGTAACCGCAGGTTGACGAAGATTATGTTTTCACCCTTGTCTGTCTCATTGTCTGTCTGTGAACAGGATATCTCAAAAAGTTGGAGACGGATTCGCACGAAACTTGGTCGACAGGTTGGGGGTTTGACAAAAGAATGAACTGATTATATTTTGGTTAAGATCCGGATCTGGATCCTACTACTATAATTTTTTAAGTGATTCTTCACCATTTAGTGATGGGGCTAAACCAATATACAGCATGATATCTCAAAAAGTAGCCTGGTGTTGGCTTAGTGGTTAGGGTGGGAGCTTAGGATCCTTGGGTCCTGAGTTCAAGCCCTGTTGGCCACTGAATTAAAATACACCAGGAGGTTGAATCAGCCTGTCATCCTTCAGAGGTCGGCAAAATGAGCACCAGTGTACTGGTAAGGGGGACACTGCATCAGCGGCATCGCCGCGTCCCAACCAATGATGCAACCAGCATCCACAGGCTGCACTCGATAGGGAGAGGGATCTCAAAAAGTTATTGATGGATTGGGACAAAACGTAGTGGGCAGGTTGTGTGTGTGTGACAAGAATGAATTGATTCGAATTTGATCAAGATCCGAATCCTCATCTGGATTCGAGAATTTTTGAGTTTTTTTTTTTTAAGTGATTCTTCACCATTGAGAGATGGGGCCAAAAACGATAAACAGCATAATATTTCGAAATGTTGTGAACGAGTTGTGACAAAACTTGGTGGATGAGTTGGGTAGGTGACAAGAACAAGCTGATTCGATTTGGGTTCAGGTCCGGATCCAGATCCTGTCTATCGGTGGGATACAAAACATAATCTGTGAAGTCTAGCGGAGGTATGCGATCCACCGAGTACTGTTGTAGTTAACCTCACTGAAGGAGAGGGTATTGCATTTGGGTTCATTTGTCTGTTTGTTTGTTTGTTTGGCTGTTTGTTTGTCCGCACATAACTTTCGTGTTTTTCTCCACAACCACTTCTGAGAATGAGACAAAATTTTCATCATTGGTGCGACTGCTCATGTAGAATGTTTTAATGATAATTATATCTTAGGTCACATGGTGTGGCACCAATATTGGAAAAACGGAAAAACTTTCATCGCTTCAGACATGAAATCCTTCCTCTTTTCCAATGGCCTGATTTCTGATCATCAATTTGGTTTCAGACCAGGTCACTCAACCCTGGATATGCTGCTTCTGCGCTTCCAAAAATGGATGGAGGTCCTCAATGCCAGACAGGAAATCCGAGCCGTATCCCTGGACATATCACGTGCTTCTGACACGGTCTGGCACCCTGCACTACTCACCAAACTCTCTTCCTCTGGTATCCAAGGCCATCTCCACTCGTGGCTCACAGACTTCCTCTCCTGTCACAGCCAACGTGTGGCCCTAAATGGAGTTCTTTCATCCCTCTCTTCGTGTCCAGGCTGGAGTTCCTCAAGGTAGCGTTCTGGGCCCTGTTCTTGTTCTGGTTTTCATCAATGATCTCTCCGACTCTCTGGAAAATCCTCGTTATCTCTGTGCTGATGACTCCGCCCTCTGCCGTACCATCTGTCATTCCTCAGACCGGCAAGCAGCAGCTTCTTCGCTCACTGCAGATCTGGATAAAATCACAAACTGGTCCAACACGTGGAACATGTCCTTCAATCCGGACAAATTTCACACTCTCACTATGTCTCTCCTAAAGAACCATTTGGACCCCACCCCCCCCCCCCATGTACTTTCTCAAAAATCCTCTGGAAGAAGTCCTTTCATTCAAGCTTCTGGGTCTCCCTATCTGCCATGATCTTTCCTGGGAAAGCCACATTTCAAACCTCGCCTCCAAAGCTAGTCGCCGACTGGGAATCCTCTGTCATGCAAAGTCCTTCCTCGGCCCACCTGAGCTCCTGACCACATACAAGGGTTTCGTCCGCAGCCTGATGAAGTACTGCTTTCCCCTCTGGGATGGTGCTCCTGCCTCTCACCTTTTTCAGATTCACGCTGTGGAAACCAAGGCATTTAGGATCATTGGTACATGTATCTCCTGCAGTGAGGCTGAGTCTTTGGGCCTCTCACTCTCTCACGACAGGCAGGTCAGTGGTCTTTCTGTCTTCTACCATCTCATCTCTGGTCTCGCCCCCCCCCCCCCCCGTTGTGTCTGCGATATGTCCTGCCAAAATTTCCGCAAGGTGCTCAAGGTCCGTCAGTAACCCCCTTCTGGTAAAACTTCCAAAATCACGAATCACTGCTCACCTTCACTCTTTATTCCTCTTTTACCCAACCTTTGGAATAAACTCCCACATCCTGTTCAACCCCATTCTTCCCTCCAGGCCTTCAAAACAGCCATTCACCACCACTTATTATCTTCCCCCATCCAAAACCTCGATCTTCTCTACCCCCGTTAATCCACCCAACCCCATCTCCTTCAAATTCCCTGCTTTCCTTCCTGAAATTTCCTGTAATGTCCATCTTGTATACCCCATGTTCACAACCCCATCCCTCTCCCTTCCACACATCTCCTAATGCCTCTTCAACACTGTTTTCTTCTTCCCTCTCCCGCCCCTCTTGTCTCATGCCCCCCCCTTGCCGTGTGTTGTGTGTTCACTCTCATACGAGCCTTGACAATGTATGCAGAAAAAACTTTGGACCTCTGTATTTCTGAAACTGCACCAAGGAAAAATGGAAACTTGGCACATTGCAAGCACTCTTCATGGAGAAAGAGTATGATTTTTTTTAATGACATCACAGGTGCCTTCGTTACGACGTCATAATTGCATATGTAGAACGCGACATCTGATCAGTATGAAAAATTTTGAGGGTCATCAAGGGATAAAATGGTACACAATTTTTTTTGATGACATCATCGGTCATGTGATTCAGCAGCCATATTTTTTTTGTTTTTTTTTGAACCTTCAAAAACCTTCTAAGAAATGGCTGAACCAGTCATCACTGCCAGCATTTATAAAGTGGCAGTTCTAATTATGTCTCTTATGAATAACGTAACACACAAAACTAACCAAACACCACACACCGCACAACACAAGTCCTGGCAAGGGTCGGCAATCTCTGATGCTCTTTTTCTTGTTCTTGCTGTTTTTTTAACGTTATTGGAAAGGCAACAAACTGAACCTAGCTTGATTTGGAGATGCTCAGTTGGAACCTCCTCCTCTCTCCCCGCTTCTCGCAGAACAACGCTATCATCAATGTTTACACATAAGCTGATGGCCTCTCGTCATGTGAAACCTGGGAAAAACAAATCATAGTTTACATAAAGTATAAAAGGATCGATACATGATAACCATTATCAAAAGAAAAGAATTGCCAAAAGCCAAAGCACGTTCAAAAAATTATTTTAAAAAATGGTTAGGTACTGCACGTAGGTTTGAAATATCTAAGTTTTTACACAATGCCACTGTTTGTTTCCATAATTAATTAGTGTTCCACCAAATAAAGCGCTCATCTTCACTTTCAAAGCAATGTTTAGTTCACTGAGTAAGCGGTGCTGAAGTATCTGCTCGGAAGCATCTCGCTGCTTCCTCATGCTCCTCATGGAAACATCTCTGCATTGTTGGTTTGTTTTTCCAAGTACAAGACTCACCAAGAGATGCACTTTTGGCTGATTACTTCCTCATCACAACCATTAGTGTGACCTTATGTCTCATTTACGCTACTTTAGACATGCATCAGATATCGATTTCATCCTCATTGTAGATTAAAGGTAAAATGCATGGGATCATGGGACGGGAGAATTTTTATTGAATGAGAAATCGGTTAATGTAGTGAACCCCCATTCACGAGGTTACTCAATCCCACAACGGTTCTGTTTCTTTAACACTCTAGCCTCTTGCTCGGATTTTGAACCCTCCTTGCAATGGCATTTAATGCTTTGTTCTCTCTACTATCACCCATTTACATAAGCTCATTGTTCTGTTGCGAAGTGTAAAACATTTTGCAAAAATGGAGTTGCTAAGCCTATACCATTGATGGGAAACGTTGGTGAGGCTTGTAGCAGGAAATATCGGGTGAAACGCAACAATTGCATCTTGTCACGGTCCTTCGGCTACTCCGTGCAAATTTTCCTCCAAGTGTTGGGCAGCACCACGAATGTGAAGCGCTTTAAAGCATCCTCCTAACCACGTGATATATATTGTGCCGGTAATGTAAAACTTGTGAGTTGCGTTGCGTGGCGTGTCGGGTCGGTTGTACATCATGTACATGCAAATTTCAAAATCGCGTCAATTTCACGGCTTCGTGCAAAATGTAGCACGGAGGATTTCATCATGGCCACACCGATGAAGCAAAAACATAGCGCACAGAATTGCAGTCTGTACCTTACATGATGAGAGGTTTAAAAAAAAAAGATGCACCTTTAATTTTTGGCCTGATGAGATTTTCTGGAACTTTGAGAAATGGTCACTTTGAAAGAAAATAATTGCCTACTAATTGTAGGAATTGTCTGTTAATTTTCTACAATGAAAACTGACATTCCTCATTCATGAGGTGGTTACTATTTATTTATTTATTTATTGAAATTATGTCAGTCCTAACACCATGAGACCCAGAAGGAGGAAAAAATAAATAAAGCTATTACTTGAAAAATAATTGATTCTGATAAATATGTTCATTATGATAACTAACAACAAGTATGCTGTCATACTGCTCTTTCCTGTTTGTTTCAAAATTGGGTATTGCTTAGTACTGTTTGTTGGTTGGCTGCATCTTTCATTTTTCTTCTGAACCATGGATGTTCCGAACAGCTTTAACGATATATATATATATATATATATATATATATATATATATATATATATATATATATATATATATATATATTATTGTTGCGGTTCTGCAAAGCCGCGTGCCTCTAAGACAATGGTACCCAACATACAGTGATCCCCAGGCAGTTATTTCGTTTGTCTCCGTGCAGTTAGACCTTCCTCTCATGTCTAATGGGTTAACGGGATGAAGTGCGTTGCGTAGGTAGCTGAGTCTATTAATTATATATCTGTCTCCTATTCTGATTTCTAATCCAACCCTTTCCTTTTTAGCCATGGTACAAATCAAGCAAGCACACACACTGTGCAAAATGTGATTGAATAGCAAACACACCACGTGCCTCTCGTGGCTTGGAACCACCACCACCAAACTCCCTCCAACAAAGCATTCTGCACACTACACAGCACGCGCGTGGTGCGCCATTATTTCATTCAAATCTGCGTGCCAATTTCCAATGGCATCTCACCTTGCTTCACCTCTCGCTCACCAAACTTCACCACTTCGACAAGAAATGCTTCCCGCACAAGGGAAAAAAGATTCCCGCATCCCCTCGTGCCTTTGCATTGCTACAACTCGACACTATATGGAGGAGTACTGCACAACTTGGGCTGTCCTCAGACTTTGCAAAGCGGGGCCGAGCAACGAACGTTAATAGCTTGACCGCATCTCGCCGGGGATGTACCGGGTGAACACGCAGGATTTATACGATCCTCGTCCAGTCGCCAGAACACGGCAAGACAAGGGCGACGAGGAGAGGTCGCAGGAAGGGCGATCCAGGAGTTTGGTATGGGGCCCGGGTGTGCATTTTTGCTCATGAGAGGGGGCCCGTGGGTGGTGGGTGTGCATTGCTATTTAGCATTCAGACTGCACACGGATCACGTTCAGGGCCGGGGTGTCAGCTCATACCCTATGTTGAGTCAGGAGCTCTGGGCCCTGGCAAGCCGGATGGGCAAATGAGACCATTTCGGCCACAAGAGCCTGGCGGGGTGTGGCTAGGGCCGCTGTGGCCCAATAGAGGAGTGTGATTCGGGTCACAGCAAGTCGCCTTCAGGTCGTCACCCCACCTGTCGCCCAGGGCTTATAAAAGGAGGAGCCCAGAGCCGCACGCTCTCTGCTTCGCCCTCACCTCTGTTCCTCTCGGCTCTGCGTTGGCTGCTCCTCATTGCCTCTGCCCTTCGCTGGCTCTTCACTCACGATTGGTATATCCTTGGCAGTTACACTTAGCTGCATGTGATCCAGTAAGGGTTCCGGTTTGAACAAGGCATACCGAGGGCATGTCCCCCAGTAATTAGATCATGTGACCTTTAGGTAAACGGTATTCATTAGACAGAGGACCCGAAGCCACGTGGTCGAGTTATTGGCGTTCTTGGTCGATTAGCGACCCACCACATCACAAAGTTATTCGTGTGTGACGGCCTGTGAATCCAGAAGGTCTGGTGGGAATCCGAGGTAGCTTCCCCCCTTGTGGTCTTCTCGCCCCCGACCCCCAGGTCTGCAACAATATATATATATATATATATATATATATATATATATATATATATATATATATATATATATATATATATATATATATATATATATATATATATATATATATGTTGCTACAGCCCAGGGTTTGAGGTTCACTATTAGGGAAAGCTCTCGGGTCACTTCTGAATGCTTGGTCCTGAGACCACCAGCCGCAGAAAACTCTGTGGTCTGGCGAGTTGCTTCACAACCATGAACGTCAATTAATCTCGTCAACTCTAACAGGGTTATCTGCCGAACTCTGTTTACCTGAGGAGGTGACATAGTTAACAGAGTTTCATGCCCTCAGCACTCTTGGTTTACTGCCGAGCGATGCAGTTGGTGTACCCTGGCTAACAAGAGCAAATCTCGTGGGGTACAACTTCCCATCTAACTATACTTGTACACTGTGTTTGACCAACGAAGGAAAGGACAACCGAGACAGATTTGAAATAACAACCAACAATTATTTATTTCCACAAACACAAGCAAGCAATCATTTAAAAGTGAGTATTTACAGGCAAAAGGCACAAAAGACCAATTTTTTAATCCCAAAATGTATTCTTATGCAATATTATTTACACAAAAGACATGTTGCCATCATTCAATCGAGGGAGGAGAACAAGAAAAGAACAACTGAGAAAAAAGAAAAGTCCAAAGTATGGGGTTGACTCCTTCCCTCATCTCACACAGCCGAACGGGACTGTGCCGGTCCAAGTATACTGAGGGAGAGGGAAAAGGATGGGGAAGATGGGCAGTGGAGTGGTGATGGGATGTGCAGCTGCTTTTCTGAGGCATCCAGACCACAGTAGGCAAGTCCTCTCTGGTGTTCCCGGTATGCCAATGGCAAGCAACTCCATTTCCTCCAGAGCAAAGTTCACTGGAACACTGTTTCTGGTGCATTCCATCCATTCCATCCCCTCATACATTGCTCCATGCACCACCCAAAAACATCTCAATTTACCAGGGAACTCGTTGCTTTCCCTTTCTCTTTCTCTTTCTCTTTCAGAGCCTTCCACAATGCTTCTAATGGTTGTCTATTAAACGTCCCTTCCTCTGGCAATGGATGTGGTGTGTTTTTGTCCACACTGCCCACAGCGTTAACCGTTTTATTGCCTGCACTCCATGCAGCTTGTACATAACCTCCGCCCTCATTTTTGGTCTCAGGAGAATTATTGTACTTGACCGGTTGCCCATTTTGCTGGAGGAGTCGTTTATCCTTGGGTTTGGACTTATGTTATCTTGGCCTTCCCCTAAACTTGACGCTGCTCCCTGGAGTAGTCGTTTGGTCCTCAGGTTTGGACTTGCATTATCTTAGCCTCCCCCTGCACTTGACCTTACTCTTCTCGGTCTTTTGCTCGCCTCGTGCTCATGTGAGCTCTTGGCACTAGCCCCCCTGCTGCCGTGCACTCTTATCACTTGTCCCCTGATGAACCTGGTGAGCACCTCTGCCCTGTTACAGGCCAGGGGTCGGTGGCGAGAAGGACCGTTAGGTGGGGGAGGTTACGCCGTCTCCCACCAGACTCCCCGGAATTGTCGGCCGTCGCTCCGGATAATTCCGTGAGCTGGTGGGTCGATGAACCGACCGTGGACGCCAATATCTCAACCGCGTAGCGTAGGGTCTGTTTGTCTAAAACCAATTTACCAAATTAACTACGCGATTTTGACTACTGGGGAAACCACGCCCTCGGCACGTCTTGCTCGAACCGGGTCACTCTATCAACTGCGGTAGAGTTTCAACTACCAACTCCGGTTCGGGTGCAGCCGAGCGGAAACTTCCAAAGCCGTGCCGGCTATGATAGACCGATTACAGGGGATGAAACCCCGCTTATACTCAGACCCAGACCATGCTAGACCAATGTAAAAAGGGACAGAAACGGACTGGGAACATTTATAATCAATTTATTAACAGTAAAATAAAGACAAAGGCAAGACTTGACGCGAATATGCAAGCAGGGAAATATTTACAATAAGCAAAAACACTTACTCAGGTCTACTTAAAGATGGGCCCATACACAGATGCACACACAAAAAGAAAAGAAACCCAGAGTCTTTATTTGACCCTCGCAGCTGTGAAGAGAGACAAGCTGGGGGTCAGAGTTCGGTGGGTACCTGGTCGTCAGAGGGAAAGCGTGCTCTGTAGTGCAGCACCTGTCAAAGGTTGTTGGTTTGGTCCCAGTTGCATGTGTGGAACTCGTGGCTCATGGCAGAGCTCGCGTGGTGATTAGTCAGGGTCCACAGAACTCCACTCCCTGTAACAGCCACCGTGAAGAACGAACCAGACTTCTCACAGCCACCATGAAAACTCCTGGTCCAACCACCACCACCGTGAAAACTCCCATCTACCGAACTCTCTGCTGAGGATGGTGTCGTAACTTTCATGGACCTCCCTCAGCGGGGAGGGGCCTTGGTGAAACTGACGTCACTGTTCGCCCCAATTGGATGGGGCTTCCATGGGTCCGCCCTTTCTGGACGGGATTTCGGCCGTACCGGGAAGCCCGCCCACTCCACACATGCGGACTCTCCCAAAAAGGTACTTCACAAAGATTTTGCCTCGAAACAGTGAGTCGCTGGTTGGGCGGGTGAAGCGCTTGTTCAGTGGTGTTGTCGGTTTGTTTGTTGGATGGTCTTAGATGGTTTGTTGGATGTTTAGTTGGATGTAAAGATTTAATATCCTACCTAAAAGAAGTCGCAACACGTTTTTTATTCTCCCACTGGACAAAAGGAAAGGGATCTGACTACACCTGTACTTAACGGGATAACTGACTTTTGTGACCTGCATGTTGAATGCAAATGGTTTCCAGATCCATAACAATACTTCACTTACCAAAAAAACATTTAAAACGAAGTAATAAAACAAAGTTTAACGAAGTGCAAACAATAAACAATCTTTAATCAACAGAAGATGGTTTTTACTGAATGAAAAGACTGAAATCTCTTTCAGCCTATATACGAGGTCCATCTAAAAAGTAACGGGACTGAGCCTGCTGTGTGTTCCACGAACACAACTTGAATGAACAGGTTGCGTCAGTCTTTCTCCACATTCCAGCAACGTATATATGATTGGTGATGGTTGACTGTGCTCATTGTGTGATTTTTTTTTTTTTAATAGGTTGTGCTTTCACATTGTCTAGTCTGAGTTGTCGCGCTATGAGTCGTCAAGAATCGATGCCATGTACCCGTGCATTTGAATGGCACAAGAGGTTCAAAGAGGAACAGGAGGAGGTTGAAGATGATCCACAGTCTGGAAGACCTTCAACGAGCAGAACGGCGGACATTGTTGAGCATGTGAAGCAGATGATGCGCGCAGATCATCGACTCACGGTACAGATGATTGCTGAGGAACTTTCCATCAACAAGGACACTGTCTGGAGTGTCATCACTGAAAATCTCAAAATGCGCAAGGTGTACGCAAAGATGGTCCCCAAGCTGTTGTCCGAGGACCAGAAACAGCAAAGAGTCACCGTCTGTCAAGACATTATCGAGCGCCTCGAGGACGATCCAGACCTGCTCGGGAGAGTCGTTACTGTCTGAATCGTGGATATTCAAAAACGATCCCAAAACCAGACGGCAGAGTCATCAGTGGAAAAGTCCATTATCACAAGACCAAAGAAAGCAAGGATGTCGACGTCGAAGGTCAAGGTGATACTCATCGTGTTTTTTTTGACATCAAGGGCATCATCCACTTCGAGTTTCCACCACAGGGTCAAACAGTGAATCAATACGTGTACAAGGAGATCCTCCGGTGCCTCATGAGATCAGTCCAGGACAAGAGGAGGGATCTGTGGGAGAACAACACCTGGGTGCTCCACCATGACAATGCCCCTGCTCACAGTGCCCTGAGCATCTGACAGTTTCTGGCGGAGAGGAACGTGCCAACTCTGAAGCAACCGCAGTATTCGCCAGACTTGGCCTCTTGTGATTTTTTCCTATTCCCCAAGCTCAAGGGGGTGATCAAGGGGACCCGATTTCCTGATGTG
>NC_140968.1:90653679-90661179 GCF_056783735.1 Eptatretus burgeri
CGATCTGGGCCCTGCTGCCTCATCGAGTTAGGGAGTTTGATTTGATATATAAATGTTTTATGGTACAAAACTTAAAGAAACCTTTCTCCAATAACAGAGACATGCCAAAGCTTTTTGGTAGCAGTAGACATGAAGCAGTAGCGAAATACACATTGTATTGATACAGAGTAATAATGCCAATCATCATTGGTTGATAATAATCTACCCAATAGGACAGAAGGATGTTCACCAATGTTCACCATTGAACTCTCCAAATAAGCCGATGACGGAGTGTTACTAGTGGTTCATAAAGACCAAGGATGTATGGTTTGCCGAAGACGCATGAAGATACCGTCCCTTTATGACCGATCCTCTCAATGATTGGCTCTGCTCAGCATGAACTAGCTCGATGGTTACGTGAACTGCTGCAGCCGGCTCACGACAGGCTCTCTGAGCATGTCATCAAGGGTTCCTTCAGCTGAGCTGATGCCATACATTCTGTAATACAAATGGGTGAGAATCCCATCATCTGCTCATTTGATATTACAAGCGTCTTCACTAATGTTCCATTGATAGAGGTCATTGAGATCAGTGAAAGCTCCTCCATCATGAGGATCTCCTGATGCCAGCAATCCCTGAACCCGTCTTTGTTGAACTGATGAATATCGCTGCATGAGGGATGGAATTTAGTTTTAACGACTCAGTGTTCACTCGTATTGATGGCATAGCTATGGGATTCCCTTTGGGCCCTGTCCTAGCAAATGCCTTCATCGGCTCTCATGAACAACGTGCTTTTACCAATCTCCATTCTGCAAGTTCAGTCTCAAATAATTACTATCGATACGTAGACGACGTCTTTGCAGTTTTCAAGTCTACTTCAAGTGGTGAAGTCTTCCTGGAACACTTGAATAATCTTTATCCAACCTTGCAATTCACCTTGGAGATGGAACGCTCGGGAGTACTGCATTTTCTGGATGTGCTGGTGGAGAAATCGTCGAACACGTTCAGTACAACAGTCCAATGCAAACCAACATTTACTGGGCAGAATATGTGATGGGACTCTTATCGTCCCACCAGGTGCAAGATTGGACTGATTCGTAATCTGATCAACAGATCAATGAAGGATGAAGACAACCACTATGGACATGTAGGCATGTACAAAGTATGGCTGCTGTTCCCTGTGCTTCAGCAATTGAATCTCTCATCTTTTGAGTAATCCTCAGTGCGCAGAGGAACATAACTTAAGCTCGTTCTGAACCCTGAGTATGGGACTTCGTGTCTCGCACCTCCGGATAATGGAGGCAGCATTTATCAAGTCAAGCGATCCCATACTTAGTCGACTAAAGGAATTTGTGCGTTAACTCCATGAACGAATATTGGTGAACATTGGAAAATATTGGTAAACATCCTCCGATCCTATTGGGTAGAGTATCAACCAACGATGATTGGCATTATTACTCTGTGTCTATAAAACATGTATTTTGCTACTGATTCATTCTGTTCGTGTTTTTGTCTCTGACGAGAGGGGACCGAAAAGCTTTGGCATGTCTGTTATTGTTGAAATATACATGTTTATATATGTATATATATATGTATATATGTATATATATATATATATATATATATATATATATATATATGTATGTACAGTTTATATGTATGTATGTATATATATATAGGTATATGTATATGTATATATATATATATATATATATATATATATATATATATATGTATGTACAGTTTATATGTATATGTATGTATATGTATATATGTATATATGTATATATATATGTATATATATATATGTATATATATATATATATATATATGTATGTATATATATATATATATATATATATATATATAGGTATATACAGTATATATAGTATATATGTATGAAAATTGGTGGTTGAAGGCTGATGTGAACATTTTTTTTCTAGAATTCCATAAAGTGCAGGGAAGTTGAAAAAAACGTCACCGATATCTAAAGGTATTCTCCTGCTACACATACACATTTGTGCCGTCCCATGTGATGCCCCTGTGGAGAAATGTTTGAGATTGGTACATTGCAGTTTCAGGGCACATGCTCTGAAGTTTTCATTGCTTATAAAATTATCCACCGAGATGTTCATTTAGTGGTCTGAAGGGATGAAACACACAAGGTGACAAGCTGGGACTCTATGGGGATTTTTTTTGAACTTCTCAACCCATCTACATTAATGTAGTGTTTTGCCATTTGAGGTTGAGCAATATCCTGCAGTGAAGTCACATTATGAGAAAGGAAACCTGGTCATCATCTGCGTATTGCTGCTCCCACTTCATTCTGTGACTAGTCAGTGTGGTATTGTGCACTGATGGTTTTCCCATGTTCCAAACATCCCACGTGAATTAAATATTTAACCTCCAAAACACTATTGCCAAAACCTTTCAGCTCATCATTGGACCGACAGGCTGACAAGATAGCCTAGAAGTATGCACACTCAACTCTGAGTTGTCTAGCCTGGGTTTTAATCTCGGCCTAGCTATAAACTGTCATCCTGATATTTTGCAGATATGGTGAGGCATAAATGTGTGTGCTGTCCCTCAGATGGATGTTAAACTGGGCAAGCAGTATGCCGGCATTAGTTGGTGGATGTTGAGGATTCCAAAAGCGTCCTTCCCAATGAGTAGGCGAGCTGTCGTCAGCACCCTCAACAAATTACAAATTCCTGCTCTAACCTAAGGGGGGATTACATCAGTCGCACAGCTGCACCATCAGCGAATGACGTGACCCGTAACCATGTGCTGCATACGAAAGAAAAAGGAGAGTTTTAAATTTGAACGTTTTATTTGGTGGGGACCAAGAATGTCTCCACTGCATACGAGCTCACTTTGTATCTCGCATGAAATGATGGACCCAGATCTCATTCAAACATCACAACAGATCCTCTCCATCCAATTGGTGATGTTCTCGAGCCTCAGAGTCATTCGTCACATCTGCATCAGTTGCCTTTCGATCAATCGTGAGGTCCTTTGTCACATCGCACTAACCTTGTTGAATCACAAGTGAGATTGTATGATGGTTTCCACACTTTCATCACCGGCAACTCAATCTTCAGCAATTTCACATTGAGTAATCCGGCGATTCTCGAAAAATTACCCGTTCAACACTTTTAGTGTTTACGTGATTGGCAATGGCTGATTGGATGTGATAATGCTCATGATCTTCCACCGATTTCACGGCCATCTTTGAATGTCAGCTGCCTTGATGTTCTTTACAAGGAACTCAATGATACACCTCTGTTCCAGAGTACAGGTGACTATGCTTACCGCCATCGGGTTTTCGCACAGAATATTTTTGACCGGCTTTGACATCACTTCCTGTTTGACTTCCTCAGAGCTGGCAATATCATTGCACGAAACCTTTAGCAGTGAATCATTACTTTTACATTTCCTGCTGTTTAAAGTTTATGCGTCAACCTTGAACTGCTCTCATAGATGATTATTTGTACAATGATGTTGCAACAAAACTGACAAATCGAATCCCAACGGCGTCACCATTTACACATTGTGATTTATATAATGTAACTTTATAACGACTATTTGATGGAATACAAACCACAGGGTTCATACAACACCTTACCCCCACGTGGACTTGAGAAAAAAAAAAAGGACACGGGACATTTCTGTGAGCGGCAAATTTGATTGGTCGAGATGAAGTAAAATTCCGTAATATTTTTTTCTGAAGTACTGCGAAACGGAAGAGTTTGGAAAGTGGCAAGAAGTCAATTTGTGTTCTCCAGTGTTCAACTTTACATAATTAAATTTAAATAAAATAAAGATTTTAAAGGTTTGATTGAAGAAATTCTTTTTCGGGGGGAATTTCACCGCTATTGATGCAGCGTCTTAAACACCACCTCATTTAACATGTTACGTTGGGTACCGAATTTAATTTATTAGTACCGCTAAACTGCCGGTTCGTTTTCTGATTCATGTCCTGATTTTGCGTTCAAATATAACATTCGATCGAAATGAAGTTGTTCCTCCATCACAAACTGAATCTTGTGGACAGACAGGCCAGACAAGGTGAACCAATTGCACTGAAACCCGCTTTTCGCTTCATGCGTGTTGGGTAATAAAGTATTTTATTGATATTAAATATAATACAGTACGACGTCGACTTCCAGGACACGTCAAACCGTTTATAAATGAGAAGGTTCTTTCTGTACCAGACAAACAATACTGTTTTGTGATAGCATTAAACATGTGCTACAGATTAAATACAGTAAAAACTCCATCTCAAAAGATATCTTTTGCAATATTTCTCAAAATATAGTGCAAATACCAATAAACAATTAACATGGATATGTAATCTCTTGCAACAGGAGTAATACACATGGCAGATATGCAGGGACATGCATTCAATTGATCTCTGTCTGTCTTTGTTTGTATGTTTTACAATTGAATAGGGAAGCGGGATGGATTTGGCTTGATGGACCTATCAATGCCAAGATGGCGACAGAAACTGCGTTCACTGCGATCTATGAATTCCATCAGTAATGAAGAGGATTTGAACGGTTACAATCCCCACGGTTGTCATGGTAGGATCCCGTTACGAGTCCACTGTTTAGAGGTAAAGCAGATATTGGTTGGAAGAGGAAGACCCCTGATTTTTTTTTTTTTTTTAACGGTCAACCTTAAGCATGGATGATGTTGGAAAACTTTTTAAATGAAGAGAATGTTAAACCTTTCATCTTCCTCTTCATTGCATTTTCTTCCACTAGATCTCAATGTTCTCCAGACCATGTTTCGGCTTTCCGGTTTTAGGCGAGCTCGCAGTCTACGTGCCTTACCTGTGAGCCTCAGGACGCGTCGTTGGTGTTGGCTTCAAGCTTCCAGTGGTCAAACGCAGGCCACAGTTTCCCCGGCCCAACCATCCCACCAAAAAGCCGCAGCTGATAAGTCCCACAAAAGCATCGGCCGGTTTTTGGAGCTGAACAATGTAGCTCTGCCGGTTATTGCTCACCTGCCTCATACTCGTGGTCGAGACATCATTCCTCTGTTTGTGAATGATGGACCTTCTTCACCGAGATCTGTTGGTGATGAGTTGGAATATCCTGCGGTGACGACATCCATCTTTGGAAAGGTAATGAACTCCTGGTGAGAATAATTTTTTTAAACGGAGTGTCACAGTCCTCATACGTGGCCAAAAATACAAGACGAAAAGAATATTGACGGAGGTTGTTCAGTTAAAACGTTAAAATCGTGACAACACGATGACGTACAACAACAGGTTGATCCAAGTCAGGCCACAGGTTGAATGATCACTCAGTAGTAACAGTGCGAATCCACAACCAATGCCTCTTATTGGATTTCTCAAAAATTTAGAATTGTTTCAATTGTTTCCTAAAATGACTTTTGCACAAACGTACAAAGTGTGTCTGGAATGCTTCCGCAAATATTTTCCTCAAAAACTAAATAATTGTTTGGATTGACGTGACACAATAACTGGCCTACGATTCACGCCGCATGTCTCGACACATTCCTGCCTTGCAGCACATCAACACGTCATGTGCTGAGGAGTTCATGACCGAACAGTGTTCGTTTTTGGAGATTGAGTTTCCTTATACAGTACAAACATTGAGTCGTATCAATCTGCCATCTTCAAAAAAATAAAACCGATGTGTTTTATCAGGGAGACTGAAACTTTTGAGCAAAATATGAACTAAATGACAGAAGGCAGCAGCTTCACAGACTGACGGAGGATCGAAGGGGATCGGGGAGACCGAAAAGGTCTGTTTGTCCGCTGTAGGAACATAAACCTACATCGTCAATGTATCGTCTACAGCCGACACCAACACAAACACTCCAGGACTCCAAACAAGTCCTGATGAGGCTTTACAATCCTTGGTTGCTCTTTGTAGTTCAGCTTTGAATTGGGGAGGGTAACAGGGTGCGGGATTCTGGATCTGGAAGATTTTGTGACCTGGGTGGGCTGGGGGTGATGGGAGAGGGGTGGACAAAGAGATGATATGGATGGAGGAGCGAGGCCAGAAGTGGAAAACCGAGAGCCAATCAACCTACCTCTGCCAGGCTGAATAGTTTACATTTTGTATCCAACTGATAGGCCGGATCTACATCTGAATCTTTACCAAAATCAAATCGGCCTGTTCATGTCACCGACCCAACTCATCCACCAAGATTTGTCATAACCCGTCCACATCGTTTTGAAATATCATGCCAGATATCATCTTTGGCACTATCTCTCAATTAATATGAAGAATCACTTAAAAAAATAAAAATTCCTAATATGCAGATCTGGATCCGAAGCTTCACCAAAATCGAAACAATTTGTCCTTGTAACGCACCCAACCTGTCCACCAAGTTTCATCCGAATCCATCAACAACTCTTTGAGATATCCTGCTCACGATCCCGGGTCGAATCCAGACCCAGCTATGCACTGCCGTCCCGGTGTTTTTTTTTTTTTGTTTTTTTTTGTATACCTTGGTCGAGGCTCGTATGAGAGCTAACACACAACTCACAGCAAGGAGGCATGAGACAAGAGGGGCGGGAATGGAAGGGACAAAACAGTGGGGAACAGACACATTAGGTGAACTGTGGAAGGGAGAGGGATGGGGATGGGACGGGGAACATGGCGAAGAGAAGATGGACATTTCAGGGACTTTCAGGAAGGAAAGCAGGAGAAATGAAGGAAGTGGGCTTGGGTGGATTATCGGGGGTAGAAAAGATCGAGGATTTGGATGGGGGAAGATAAGAGGTGGTGGTGAACAGCTGTTTTGAAAGCCTGGAGGGAAGAATGGGAAAGAATAGAGTGAGGAAGTTTATTCCAAAGGCGGGAAAAAAGAGGAATGAAAGAGTGAAGATGAGCAGTGATTCGTGATTTTGGTAGTTTTACCAGAAGGGGGTTGTTGGCGGACCTTGAGCGCCCTGTGGAAATGTAGTGGGGACAAATCGCAGAGAGAGCAGGGGGGGCAAGGCTGGAGAGGAGTCGGTAGAAGACAGAAAGACCACCGACCAACCTGCGGTGATTGAGTGAGAGGCCCAAAGACTCAGCTTCATTGCGGGAGATGCCGATGATCTTAAATGCCCTGGTTTCGACAGCGTGAAGCCAAGAAAGGTGGGAGGCAGGAGCACCAGCCCAGAGGGGAGAGCAGTACTCCATCAGGCTACGGACAAAAGCTTTGTAAGTGGTCAGGAGCTCAAGAGGGCCGAGGAAGGACTTAGCACGATGGAGGATTCCCAGTCGGCGACTGGCTTTTGAGGCGAGGTTGGAAATGTGACTTTCCCAGGAAAGGTCATGGCAGATAGTGAGACCTAGAAGCTTGAAAGAAAAGACTTCTTCCAGAGGATTGTTGAGAAAGTGGATGGGGGGGTTTTGTAAACGGTCCTTTCGAAGAGACATAGTGAGAGTGTGAGATTTGTCTGGATTGAAAGACATGTTCCATGTGTTGGACCAGTTTGTGATTTTATCCAGATCTGCAGTGAGTGAAGAAGCTGCTGCTTGCCGGTCTGAGGGA